>NC_133615.1:18820693-19175994 GCF_964106895.1 Numenius arquata | reverse complement strand
CCAGTCAGTCTCACCTCTGTGCCCAGCAAGATCATGGAGCAGATCCTCCTGGAATCTCTGCTAACACACATGGAGAATAAGGAGATGATGGATGACAGCCAACATGGCTTCACCAAGGGTAAGTCATGCCTGATAAAATTTGGTGACCTACGACAGGGTTACAGCATTGGTAGGTAAGGGGAGAACAAAAAACGTCATCTACCTGGACTTATGCAAAGCATTTGACACTGCCCCACATGACATCCTGGTCTCTAAACTGGACAGACATGGATTTGGTGGATGGACCACTCGGTGGATCAGGAACTGGCTAGATGGCTGCACTCAAAGTGTTGCGGTCAACAGTTCGATGTCCAAGTGACGGCCAGTGATGAGTGGTGTTCCTCAGGGGTCAGTACTGGGACCAGTGCTGTTCAACATCTTTGTCAGAGACATGGACAGTGGGATAGAGTGCACCCTCAGCAAGTTTGCTGATGACACCAGGCTGTGTGGCACGGTTGACACGCTGGAGGGAAGGTATGCCATTCAGAGGGACCTGGACAGGCTTGAGAGGTGGGCCTGTGATTCTGCCCCTCTACTCTGCTCTGGTGAGACCCCACCTGGAGTACTGTGTCCAGCTCTGGAGTCCTCAACAAAGGAAGGACATGGACCTGTTGGAACGGGTCCAGCAGAGGGCCACAAAGATGATCAGAGGGCTGGAGCCCCTCTGCTGTGAGGACAGGCTGAGAGAGTTGGGGTTGTTCAGCCTGGAGAAGAGAAGGCTCTGGGGAGACCTTATAGCAGCCTTCCAGTACCGAAAGGGGGCCTACAGGAGAGATGGGGAGGGACTCTATCAGGGAGTGTTGTGATAGGACGAGGGGCAATGGTTTTAAATTAAAAGAGGGGAGATTTAGATTAGATATTAGGAAGAAATTCTTTACTGTGTGGATGGTGAGGCACTGGAACAGGTCTCCCAGAGAAGTTGTGGATGCCCCATCCCTGGAAGTGTTCAAGATCAGACTAGATGGGGCTTTGAGCAACCTGGTCTAGCCAGAGATGTCCCTGCCCATGGCAGGGTGGTTGGAACTCAATGATCTTTTAAGGTCCCTTTCAACCCAAACCATTCTATGATAATACCCCCAGGTCCTTTTCTGCTGGGCAGCTTTCCAGCCACTCTTCCCCAAACCTGTAATGCTGCATGGGGTTGTTGTGACCCAAATGCAGGACCCAGCACTCTTTGGGCCTGGACTTCTAGCCAGTTTTTTACCCAGTGAAGTGTATTCCTGTCCAAGCCATGAGCAGCCAGTTTCTCCAGGAAAATGCTGTGGAAAACTGTCTCAAGGTCTTTACTAAAGTCCATGTAACCAACATCTACAGCCTTTCCCTCATCCACTAAGTGGGTCACCTTGTCATAGAGGGAGATCAGGTTAGTCAAGCAGGACCTGCCTTTCATTAACCCATGTTGGCTAGGCCTGATCGCCTGGTTGTCCTGCATGTGCCTTGTAATGGCACTCAAGATGATCTTTTCCATAGCCTTCCCAAGCACCAGACTTACAGGCCTATAGTTCCCTGGATCTTCCTTCTGGCCTTTCATGTAGATGGGCAGCACATTTGCTGACCTCCAGTCAACTGGGACCTCCCTGGTTAGCCAGGACTGCTGATAGTCCCTGTCTACTCCCAAAGACACAGGCAAAGAAGGCATTAAGTACCTCAGCCTTTTCCTTATCCTTTGTCGCTATTCTTCCCTCTGCATACAATAAAGGATGGAGGTAATCTTTATTCCTCCTTTTGTTGCTAGTGTATTTATAGAAACATTTTTTTAATTGTCTTTTACTGCAGTACCCTAATTAAGTTCTAGTTGGGCTTTTCCCCTTCTAATTTTCTCCCTACATAGCCTCACAGCATCTTTGTAGTTCTCATGAGTAGCCTTCCCTTACTTCCAAAGGCCATAAAGTGTCCTTTTTTCCCTGAGTTGCGACCATAATCTCTGTTCAGCCAAGCTGGTCTTTTTCCCCAACGGCTTGTTTTTCGGCACATGGGGAAGGACTGCACCTTTAATATTTCCTTCTTGAAAAATGTTCAGCCTTCCTGGACACCTTTGCCCTTCAGGACTGCCTCCCAAGGGACTCTGTCAAGCAGGCTCCTGAAAAGACCGAAGTCTGCCCTCCAGAAGTCCATGGTGGCAGTTCTGCTGACTCCCCTCCTTGCTTCTCTGAGAATCAAAAATTCTATCATTTCACGGTTGCTATTCCCAAGACGACCTCCAACTGTCATCTCACCCACAAGTCCTCTGTTTACAAACAACAGGTCCAGCAGGGCACCTTCCCTAGTTGGCTCCCTCACCAGCTGTGTCAAGAAGTGATCCCCAGCACACTCCAGGAACGTCCTAGACTGTTCCCTCTCAGCTGTATTTTATTTCCAGTAGCTATCTGGTAAGTTGAAGTCCCCTACGAGGACAAGGACTAGCAAGCGTGAGACTTCTCCCAGCTACTTCAGAATATTTTGTCTGCTTCTTCATCCTGGTTGGGTGGTCTATAACAGACTCCCACTGTGATATCAGCCTTATTGACCTTCCCCCTGGTTCTTACACATAAACATTCAACCCTATTGTCACTATCATTAAGTTCTAGACATTCATAACACTCCCTGACATACAGGGCCACTCCACCACCTCTCCTTCCTTGCCTATCCTTTCTATAGAGTTTATAGCCATCCATTGCAGCACTCCAGTCATGCGAGTCATGATGGTATAGGTATTATGAATTATTAGTTATACAAAAATAATTGCAACATAGGTGACAAGTTTTGTTATAGCAATCAATTCAGTATGAATCTCAGGAAGTTATTCAACTTTCAGATTATTTTTTTTTTAAATGGCGTATACCATTTTTAAATGGACTGATGAAAAATTTCCAATTGAAGCTAAAATATACATCCTAACAGATCTAAAACCTCAACAGGATAATATCTTGTAATAAAAGCTTTACTGACCAGTTTCACATTGTTCTGGTTTGAGGTAAAACAGAACCAATTTTCTGTTCAGTAACTGTACTTTGCAGCTAAGCCTCTTCTAACTCTGAACTCTCTGAAATTAGCAACATATTGTTCAGACACAGTTCACTCCCAGAGAGATAAGACCTGATTGTTTATAATTTATGCCAAGGAATGGTATGCAGAGAGGCTCTTGCTTATAGTTATTGCTATAACAGCCAAGGTCAGCTCACTTTGTTATTTGCCCCATTGGAGTATCAGAAATGGAAAAGCGTAGAGGGCTTGCACCTGCAGGGAGGAGTGGGCTGGACAGGTGACCCAAAACTGACCAACAGGGGTATTCCATCCCATCTGCCTCATGCTCAGTATAAAAGCTGAGGGATTAAAGGGTCAGCCCTCTTTCTTCAATGGCCGGTGTCCAAGGAGGACCCTGTCTGTTCATCTGCCTTTCATCCTGATCCGTGCATTCCTGACTCCAGATCTGGAACCCAGCTCCTGTCCATTGCTGAGTCCAGTCAGGGAATTTTCCCTGTGCCTGCCAGTGATGTGACCATCATCCTGGGAGCTTGATACAGCTTTGTATATATTGTATATATTTCATTATTTTCTTTTTATTATTTTATTAATATTTCATTAGTTTAGTTCCTTTTCCAAACTCATAAGTCTCTTTCTCTCTCTTCCTCCTCTCTCTGAAGGGCGAGAGGTAAGAGAGCATCTGTCGTTCATCTCAGTGGCCACTCCAACCCAAACCATGGCCATCATCATGGTCAGTAACACTGACCATCATCTAATTGCTGACTTTATGGGCTCTTGGTATCCAGCTTCAGGAAGAAAAATCAAATTTTGCTAAATATTGCTAAGGTGCTTACACTGTTCTAACTCCATTTATATGCCTGGACCAAAGCTTTATTTTTCCCCATATTTTGTTAATTTAGATTTACCTCCACATGCACATTCAGTTTGTCTTGTCTTTTCTCCTATCAAAAAGTAGTATGGAGAATAATCATGTTTCCATCAACATCTCTTTTTTCAAAATGAAAAATTTTAAAATATGTCCGAAATTTAAAAAAAAGACTCCCTTTTGTTCTTCCCTGCATGCATGATAAAAAATATGTACTGTCCAAACATTTAAAAAGTCTAAAAGCCCTTTAAGCCAAATACAGCACTTTAACAGTGTTAAAAGACCAAATTTATTTGGAGTATAAAACAGTCAATAGAGTTTTGTTGGATTAACCTGCCACAACTAATTTCATCAACTATACAAGTCTGAGGTAAATGTTTATTTTTCAGATGGGGAAATGGTCAAAAAGAAACGGAGGATTTAATCTCAAACTACTGCACTGATCTACAGCAGAGCTTGGCATAAACCCCAGACCTGCCAAAGTACAAATTATGTACTTCATTTACTACTAATTCTTCCCTTCTTGTCTTAATCCATAGAATCACTATTTTATTGTAACAATCATAGTAAAGTATTAGGAAAAAAAGATCCAGAATAAAACACTCCTCACAGTAAACTCTAGGTTTAAACTGAAACAGTAAGATTGTGGGAAAAACTCAATTGCTGCTTGTGGTGTGTTAACCCCAGCTGGCAGATAGATCCCCCATCCAGTCACCCGCTCATTTGCCCCTCAGGGAGATGGGGGAGAGAATCAGGTCACAGTCCATTTGAGTTGAGTTCACACTGGAGTTCCAACCTGTCCAGTACAGCAGCACAGGAACAGCAGCAATGCCCTGGCCATCTGCCAGCACAGGTGAGTGGCCATTGTTGTTATCAAAACGTTCCAGGAACAGCAGAGTAAGATGATAAGCAGTGCGGCAAGAAGCAAAAAAAAAAGCAGCCACTAATGAACCCTAGACTAATATACAGTAAGGCAAGCAAGCCCCATGGCAAACATGTGAGCCTGCCAATTAATAGCTAAACAGAAATAAGCTATAAAATCACTCTAGCAAAGTCCAATCAAATCTGTCTTTAGCTCAAACCCTTTGAGGGTGCCAAAAAGGACTATCGTGGTTTAACCCCGGTAGACAGCTAAGCCCCACACAGTCACTCGCTCACTCACCCTGCAGTGGGACGGGGAAGAGAATCATAAGGGTAAAAGTGAGGAAACTCTGTGGGTTGAGATAAAGACAGTTTAATAGGGAAAGCAAAAGCTGTGTACACAAGCAAAGCAAAAAAAGGAATTCATTTACTACATCCTATCAGTAGGCAGATGTTTAGCCATCTGCTGGAAAGCAGGGCTTCATCATGCTTAACAGTTACTTGGGAAGACAAATGCCATCACTCCGAACATCCCCCCCTCCTTCCTTCCCCCGGTGTTTATTGCTGAGTACAATGTCATATAGTATGGAATATCCCATTGGTCAGTTGGGGTCAGCTGTCCCAGCTGTGTCCCCTGCCAATGTCTTGCACATCCCCAGCCTACTTGCCACGGGGGCAACATGAGAAACAGAGAAGGCCTTGACGCTGTGTAATCACTGTTCATCAATAGCTAAAACACTGGTGTGCTATCAACACTGTTTTAGCCGCAAATCTGAAACACAGAAACATAAGGGCTGCTATGAAGAAAATTAACTCCATTCCAACCAGACGCAGTCCATTGCTAAATTTTCTTCACTTCTTCCAGGGCTGATAAGAAAATGTCTCTGTAATCCTATTAATTTGGCATCCCACACAAACACTAGATCCATTTTTGAAGAAAAAAATGTCAATTTCTTAAGGTTATGAAAGAAGAAAAAGCTAGCACTGTTTCAGCTCACCCACACAGTTGTGGCAGTCTAACACATTGTGATCAACAACACTGAAATGTCTACTGACCTTTGAGAAAACCTAAAGTCATGCTGAACTGTATTTTATGCTCTTGTATAATGTGGACACATTCCCACTAGAGATCAGTTGTGAAGAGAGTACTCTCCATAGTAGAATTTACAGAGATTTTTTATTTTTTTAATTTAAAAATATTGCATAATTTGAATTCTAAAGCTACTTTTTATTCATTTTTAACTAGTATAAAATATTTCGCTTTTCTACTGAAATAATAATGTAAGAAAACAAATAAGTAAAACAGGATAAAGACTACATGTTTTTGCCTTTTATATATACCTATGCATATACTATATATAGTCTATATATTTTGATACTTGAACAGTTGAAGCACTATATCAGTGCAAAGTATTTCAGTTTTGCCAAACTGAAAAAAAATGGCAAATAGCACAGTAAAATAAATTCCAGTAAAAAAAAAATCTGGCAAAAGACACTGATAATGACAAAGTAAATTGGCAAATGAAAATATGATGAAATAGAAACTCTGAACCAAAAAATGTACTTTTCAGGGGGAATAGGACCAAAATCAGTCTCAGATAACAGGAAGTAGCTGTGAACAATACAAAGAGAAAGGCCTTTTCTACAAAATTCTCAGACTTATTAAGTCATATGAAATTTTGAAGAAAGTTCATCTATAAATTAATTTGACAACCACTATATATCAGATCTGAAACCAGCACCAACTCTTTCTCAAATAAGTGTAGTATACTGAAAAGTTGACAAGCCATTTGCTAGTTACTGTCCATCTAAAATGATCAAATGGTCAATAGATGACCGAAACAGTTATTTCCAAGCAGTCTGGCTAATCTCAAAATGCAATTTGAAGCACTGTTTCCACTACTTGGGAAAACAAAAAAACCCCAAAAAACAAAACACCAAATAATTACCTATATTTGCTTATTTCTAATAGAAAAAAGAACAGAAACAGAAGTAGACCAATAAAACTTAGCAGTGTTACAAGCCAAGCAAGAAACAGAATTATCTGAGTTAGCTACAACCTGAATGCATCTGAGTTCCCAAGATCCAAGTGTGCATCTATATTGGGTATATGTGGCAAGGTTTTGGTGAGGGGTGGCTGTTGCAGGGACAGCCTCTGTGAGATGAGACTGCGGCTGCTCTTTGCTGAACACAGCTGGCTCCCCAACAGACCCACTGCAGGCCAAAACTGAGCCAATCAGCAAAGCTTGTGGTGTCTCTGTGAAAACATATTTAAGAAAGGGCAAAAACACTGGACAGGAGAAGAGTGAGGAAAAAAAAGCAATATGAACACCGAGGTCAGAGAAGAAGGGGGAAGGAAGTGCTCCAGGCACTGTAGCAAATATTCCCCTGCAGCCCATGGAAGACATCATGCCAGAACAGGTGGATATTTCCTGAAGGAACCACAACTCAGAGAGAGGACCCATGCTGGAGTAGGGGAAAAGTGTGAGGAGGAAGGAGCAACAGAGAGGAACTGTTACATACTAATCATAGCCCCCCCATTCCTCATCCCCCCGTGCTTCTCGCAGCAGAGTTGGGGAGGTAGAGGTGTCAGGAATGAAGGAGTGAAGTTGAGTCTGGGAAAAAGGGGAGGGGGGACAGAAGGTGTTGTTTTAATTTTTGCTTTGTTTCTCACTATCCAAATCTATTTTATATGGTAAAAGATTAAATTTCCCCAAGTCAAGTCTGTTTTGCCCATGACAGTAATTAGTAAGTGATCTCCCTGTCTTTATCTCATTTTTCAGCTTAATATTTTTCCCCTTGTCCTGTTCAAAAAGGGAGAGTGAGAGACTGGCTGGGTGGGCATTTGGCAGCTGGCTAAGGTCAACCCACCACAGCATCACAGGCAGGCGCAAAGACTCTGAGTGGAAGCAGATGGTAGCAGATAAATTGGTGAAATACAGGGATGAGCTCTACATGGAACCCTCCAGCAGTTGGGCTTAGACACTCAGTCGGCTGAGTAGCTGGCCCTGGATTCCAATCTCTCCAGTTGCTGGAATCTGGATATATGAGCCCCAAAGGCTGCAGCCCTACTCCAGTTGCTGGTACAGATCATCACACGCAGAGTGCTGGCCAGGACTCTCCAGGTCCCAATAGCTGACCGTCCTCTTGCCCTTAGAGACATGCAGGTGCTCTCACATCCAGAGCTGGCCCTTAGAGACTCACTCACTCTCCTTGCTCCTAGGCCATTTCATCTATTCACTGTTTAGTCCAGCTTGATCTTTGCCAGTGATCACACACTCGCACACCCGCACTTGCTCCAGTCACTGGCACCACAAGCACATGGGCCCTCCGACCCATGGTCTAATTCCAGTTGCTGCACTCAACCCCATACACAGACATGCACACAGAATAGAGAGCTCCTCACCCAGGAAAGAAATAGAAAGGAATTTAATATGACGCCCATCCACAAGAAGGGTCGGAAGGATGATCCAGGGAACTACAGGCCTGTCAGTCTGACCTCGGTGCCTGGGAAGGTGATGGAACAGATCATCCTGAGTGCCATTATGCAACACATGAAGGATGCCCAGGTGATCAGGCCCAGCCAGCATGGGTTCACAAGGGGCAGGTCCTGCTTGACAAACCTGATCTCCTTCTATGACAAAGTGACTCGCTTGGTGGATGAAGGAAAGGCTGTGGATGTTATCTACCTAGACTTTAGCAAGGCCTTTGATACAGTGTCCCACAGTATCCTGCTGGAGAAACTGGATGCTCATGGCTTAGATGGGTATACTCTCCGCTGGGTTAAAAACTGGCTGGAGGGCCGGGCCCAGAGAGTGGTGGTGAATGGAATGAAGTCCAGTTGGCGACCGGTCACGAGTGGTGTCCCACAGGGCTCGGTACTGGGGCCGGTTCTCTTCAACATCTTTATCAATGATCTGGACGAGGGGATCGAAAGCACCCTCAGCAAATTTGCAGACAACACCAAGCTGGGTGGCAGTGTTGATCTGCTGGAGGGTAGAGAGGCTTTGCAGAGGGATCTAGACAGGCTGGATCGATGGGCTGAGACCAACGGGATGAGGTTCAATAAGGCCAAGTGCCGGGTCCTGCACTTGGGTCACAGCAACCCCAGGCAGCGCTACAGGCTTGGGGAAGAATGGCTGGAGAGCTGCCTGGCAGAAAAGGACCTGGGGGTGTTGGTCGACAGCAGGCTGAACATGAGCCAGCAGTGTGCCCAGGTGGCCAAAAAGGCCAACAGCATCCTGGCCTGTATCAAGAACAGTGTAGTGAGTAGGACCCGAGAGGTGATCGTCCCCCTGTACTCGGCACTGGTGAGACCCCACCTCGAGTACTGCGTCCAGTTTTGGGCCCCCTACCACAGGAAAGACATTGAGGTGCTGGAGCAGGTCCAGAGAAGGGCAACGAAGCTGGTGAGGGGTCTGGAGCACAAGTCTTACGAAGAGAGGCTGAGGGAGCTGGGGTTGTTCAGTCTGGGGAAGAGGAGACTGAGGGGAGACCTTATTGCTCTCTACAACTACCTGAAAGGAGGCTGTAGAGAGGCGGGGGTCGGTCTCTTCTCCCAAGTTACAGATGATAGGACAAGAGGCAATGGCCTCAAGTTGCGCCAGGGGAAGTTCAGGTTAGATATTAGGAAATATTTCTTTACTGAAAGGGTTGTCAGGCATTGGAATGGGCTGCCCAGGGAGGTGGTTGAGGCACCATCCCTGGAGGTATTCAAGAGAGGAGTTGACATAGTGCTTGGGAATATGGATTAGTGTTGGGTGGTGTGGTGGTGTGTGTGTGGGTTGCGTGTGTGGTGGTTTTGTTTTTGTTTTTTTGTGTTGTGGTTTTTTTGTTTTGTTTTTTTTTTTTTCTTCATTGGTTGGACTAGATGATCTTAAAAGGTCCCTTCCAACCTCTGTGATTCTGTGATTCTGTAATAAGATGATAAGCAGACAAGCATACTGAGCAGCCCACTATTTACACATTATTAGCCCTTTTTATCCCCTTACCCTTCTATTTTCCTACTCTTGTTCCTCCCCAAATCACCTAAACCCCTCCCTTTTGCTGCCTTTGGTTCTTCTTCTAAACATCCCATGTGATCTCAAACTGCTCTTCCCCTGCATCCCGTAATATGTCCCACCCCTAGGCAGCAATCCCCTTAGTCTGAAAGGTGCTCAGGAGAGCATAATAATACACGTAGCTCTGAGACTAGGTATCATGTTGTAAATTGAAGGCTAGGTCATGTTACAAATATTATAGAATATTGGTCTATTTTGAAACTAAATGGAATTTTAAAGTTTATGATGAATTTTCATTCTCAATGGGAGATGATGCTTTCTGGTCCTGAGTATATAAACATAGTTACTGGGATTAGGCTAGTTAAGAAGGCAGTTTTCATAGTGTATGTGATGGTTGATGGGGTGTTTTGGACTTTTTTTGATAGCAGTGGCAGTAGGATTGGGGCGAGAAGGATTGTTAGTGTGAAAAGTCTGGAGGTATTAAGGAGTAGTGCAGTCTCCATTAATTTTACTTGGAATTGCACCGAGATGAGTCACTCCTAAAACCAGTGGATTACTGTTATCCTTTAAAAGTAAGAGGACTGAGGTTTTAGATTCAGATGCAGGAATTAGCAGTTCATGCTGGTTGAACCACACCTTGGCAGATAAGAAAGATTTAACTTCTATGTTTAGAATCTGTGATAAATTGACCTTGGCTAGCTGCCAGGTGTTCATCAAGCTGTTCTGTCATAGAATCATAGAATGGTTCGGGTTGGAAATGACCTAAAAAGATCATCGAGTTCCAACCCCCCTTCCATGGGCAGGGACATCTCTGGCTAGACCAGGTTGCTCAAAGCCCCATCTAGTCTGATCTTGAACACTTCCAGGGATGGGGCATCCACAATTACTCTGGGCAACCTGTTCCAGTGCCTCACCACCCTCACAGTAAAGAATTTCTTCCTAATATCTAATCTAAATCTCCCCTCTTTCAGTTTAAAACCATTACCCCTCGTCCTATCACAACGCTCCCTGATAAAGAGTCCCTCCCCATCTCTCCTGTAGGCCCCCTTTAGGTACTGGAAGGCTGCTATAAGGTCTCCTCATAGTCTTTTCTTCTCCAGGCTGAACAACCCCAACTCTCTCAGCCTGTCCTCACAGCAGAGGGGCTCCAGCCCTCTGATCATCTTTGTGGCCCTCTGCTGGACCCGTTCCAGGTCCATGGAACATCTTCCAGGACAGGAAGGTCCATGTCCTTCCTGTGTTGAAGACTCCAAAGCTGGACACAGTATTCCAGGTGGGGTCTCACGAGAGTGGAGTAGAGGGGTGGAATCACCTCCCTCGACTTGCTGGCCACGCTTCTTTTGATGCAGCCCAAGATGCGGTTGGCTTTCTGGGCTGCCAGTGCACATTGCCAGCTCATGTTGAGCTTCTCATCCACCAACAATCCCAAGTCCTTCTCCTCAGGGCTGCTCACCAGCCATTCTCTGCCCAGCCTGTATTTGTGCCTGGGATTGCCATGTCCCATGTGTAGGACCTTGCACTTGGCCTGGTTGAAATTCACGGGCCCACCTCTCAAGCCTGTCCAGGTCCCTCTGGATGGCATCCCTTCCCTCCAGCGTGTCGAGTGCACCACAGTCTCAGTTTCAAATTCAGTGAAATTCAGTGACTGCACCACACAACTTGGTGTCATCGGCAAACTTCCTGAGGGTGCACTCTATCCCACTGTCCATGTCTCTGACAAAGATGTTAAATAGCACTGGTCCCAGTATCGACCCCTGAGGAATGCCACTCGTCACTGGTTTCCACTTGGACATTGAGCCTTTGACCGGAAGCCTTTGAGTGTAGCCGTCTAGTCAATTCCATATCCACTAAGTGGTCCATCTATCAAATCCATGCCCTTCCAATTTAGAGACCAGGATGTTTTGCAGGACAGTGTCAAACGCTTTGCATAAATCCAGGTAGATGACGTCTGTTGCTCTGCACTTTTCTACCAATGCTGTGGCAATATCGTAAAAGGCCACCAAATTTGTCAGGCATGACTTGCCCTTGGTGAAGCCATGTTGGCTGTCATCCATCATCTCCTTATTCTCCATGTGTGTTAGCAGAGATTCCAGGAGGATCTGCTCCATGATCTTGCTGGGCACAGAGGTGAGACTGACTGGCCTGTAGCTCCCTGGGTCTTCCTTTTTTCCCTTTTTGAAAATGGGGGTTATGCTTCCCCTTTTCCAGTAGAGAGGGAACTTCAACAGACTGCCATGACTTCTCAAATATAATGGAGAGCGGCTTAGCAACTTCATCCACCAACTTCCTCAGGACCCGTGGATGGATTTCATCAGGTCCCATGGACTTATGCACCTTCAGGCTCCTTAGATGGTCTCGATCCTGATCTTCTCCTATAGTGGGCAGTTCTTCATGGCATCCCTTCCCTCCAGCGTGTCGACCGTGCAAGGTGTCCTTGTTGCCCGGAACAGAGGTGAGACTGACTGGCCTACAGTTCCCTGGGTCTTCCTTTTTTCCTTTTTTGAAAATTGAGTTTTTGTTTCCCCTTTTCCAGTCAGTGGGAACTTCACCAGACTGCTATGACTTCTCAAATATAATGGAAAGTGGCTTAGCAAGTTCATCCGCCACCTCCCTCAGAACCCGTGGATGGATTTCATCAGGTCCCATAGACTTTAAGGTTCCTTAGATGTTCTCGAACCTAATTTTCTCCTACAGTGGGCGATTCTTCATTCTCATAGCCCCTGTTTTTGCTTTCTGCTATTTGGGCGGTGTGGTTAGAGCCCTTGCTTGTGAAGATGGAGGCAAAAAAGTCGTTCAGTAACTCAGCCTTCTCCATATCCTGGGTGACCAGGTCTCCTGTTTCCTTCCGGAGGGGGCCCACATGTTCTCTAACCTTGCCTTTATCCCTGACATATCTATAGAAGTTGTTCTTGTTGTCCTTGATGTCCCTGGCCAGATTTAATTCTATCTGGGCTTTAGCTTGCCTAATCTGGTTCCTGGCCACTAGGACAGTTTCTCTGTATTCCACCTAATCTACCTGTCCTTGCTTCCACCCTCTGTATGCTTCCTTTTTTTTTTTTTTGAGCTTATCCAGGAGCTCCTTGTTTATCCATGCAGGCCTCCTGGCTTGTTTGCCTGACTTTTTCTTTTTTGGGATGCACCTCTCCTGAGCTTGGAGGAGGTGATCCTTGAATACTAACCAGCTTCCTTGGGCCCCTCTCCCCTCCGGTGCTTTTTCCCATGTTACCCTGCCAATCAGGTCCCTCAAGAGGCCAAAGTCTGCTCTCCTGAAGTCCAGGGTAGTGAGTCTGTGTGGAGGAATGGCTGAGTGAAAAGGGGCACGACTTGATTGCAATGAGCAACCCAGTCTTTGATAGGGATGAAAGCCCGGAGGAGGCTGTGAACGCTCCTTGAAAAACAGAAGTATGAAGAAGTAGCTACATGATAAACAAAAGATAAGTGGTACTGCCTCCGGGAGATAGAGAAACATCTGCTGCGCGTGGACAAGAGGTCTGCACTAATTGTGTGAGCGCTCTAGGTGCATGAACAGAGACTGTAAGCCAATTGTATAGCTGTCGCTAGCGCGTGCTCTGCTTGTCTGTCTTTATATACTCTGTGAGAACTTGAATAAAGGGAGAACGACCATACTCATATTGAGACTCATCGTTACTCCGGGTCTGTCTCCCACTCCGACATCTGGTAGCAGAGGATGCCCAGAGATCCATGGCTCAGCGGGACTGAGTTCTCCGAGTCTGCGGTAAGCAGCTAGAGGAGGGGAGTGGGAAACCACGGCTGGGAGAAGTGCTGCTCGGGCGCAAAGGCGGGAGCAGACAACGGTGCGAGGTGGCCTCTCGCCTCCCAGGCGCAGTGATGCAAGTAGAAGCTGTGGCCACGCTACTCGCTGGAATCCTCTCTAAGAGAGGGAATGAAGTACCAGCAAAACTGTTGATAAAGGTAATTAAATTAGGACAGCGATGGGGTCATTTTTCTGACACACCTATGCTGTTTTCTGTCTCGGAATGGCGGGACTTTGGAGGGACGATGTGGCAAAAAACAATCGAGGGGGACGAAAAAGAGGAGAAGGAGATAAAGACCATCCGTGGGTTGTGGCATACTATACTAGAGACTTTAAAAGCGATGAAAGCGGAGCGGGAAGTAGCCTGTGCAGCTGCTCAAATGTTAGGTCCAGGAGCGGCCGCCTTAAAACCTCAAAGTAAGCCTGGACCTATTGCGCGGTTCTTTGGGCTGCCCGCGGTAAAGGGAATGACCGGGACTGTGTGCAAAACTGTTGCTGAAATTCGAGCTAATGAGGACTCTGACCCTCCTGAGAAAAGTAAAGACTTACCGCTGAACCCCTTGCAAAACGCGGAAGAAGCGGAAGTGAGTGATGCGAAACCAAAACAGAAAAGTAATGCAAATGCGGAAGCGCCTCCTCAGAAAACTCCAGCAGAGGAGGGGCCTGAAACGTCTACTGATCTCATCGATTTGGGAGGAGCAGCGTGTCGGCCTCCGCCCACAGCACCGCCTCCAGCAACTCCGCCTCCCTTGTATCCACTGTTACCCTCCTCCAGTGATTCGTCTGGTCCGCCAACTCCACCTGCCGACAAGAGTCGTAAACTGTCCACAGACAAAATGTTACAGACAGTTTTAAGGCGCCTCGACGAGTTAGATTTATGTGTGGCGAGGAAGAATGATAACATGCCTCCATGGCTAGTGAATCCCTCAACACCTCCGAGAACTGCACGCTGGAGTGGCATTATTAGAGACGCTATATTAGAAGGACAGTGGGGAGCAGCCGCTAGTCTGGGCAGAACTCCACCTCTCGCATGTCCCGTCGTACATGTAAACAATACTGGGAAATGGGAACCACATGATTGGAAAATTTTACAAGCTCACACCACCATCTCAACTTATAGAGTAAAATCTGAGGCTACCTGACAAATTGTCAGCTGGATTTTTTCTGCTGATCTGATGTGTCCATATGACTGTCGTAACCTCATGAGACTGTTGCTTACTCTGACACAATACTTGTTGTGGGAGTCCTCCTGGCAACAATGAGCTATAAATGAAGCAGCTCAAAGACAAGGGGAGGGAGACCCCCTCCGTGGAGTCACGGCAGAGATGTTCGCAGGGCACGGAAAATTTAGTGACTTGCAAGTACAGTTGACGTTTCCAGCAAACCTATTACAGCGATCGGCGCAACTTGCCCTGGAGGCGTTTCATGGCCTCCCAGGATCTATTCCATCATTTGGTACCATGATACAAGGAACTACAGAAAAATATAGTAACTTTGTTGACCGACTGTGGGAAGCAATCAAGAATCACCCTGATTTAGATGACAGCGGCAAACAACAGATGTTCAAAGTATTGGCCTTTGACAATGCCAATAAGACCACCAAGCAAATTCTAGCCAGTCTACCAAAATGAGCAGGCGTTGAAGAAATGTTATTGAGAGTAGAAAGGACTGAAGCTCAAAAACAAAGCACCACAGTTGCTGCAGCAGTTCAAGGAGCTGTCCGAGAAGTCATGCAACCCTTGGCCGCAATTGTCCAGCAGAAGCAAGCACGACCGCCTGGACAACCCTTCCGTGGAAGTTGTTTCCGCTGTGGTGAGTCTGGCCATGTTACAACCAACTGTCGCAGTGCCGTATGGTGCGACAAGTGTCAAAAGAGTACTCATGCTATGAAAGCCTGTACAGGAACCTGGAAGCCGAGCACGGGGAGAGGCCGTGTGCAGAAACAAATAAACCCTCAAAACAAGACAAAAGTTTTCTACAACAGCACCAACCAGCAACCCGAGGGAGCATGGGAATCGACGTGGAAACCACAATAGATGTTACCCTCATTGACTCCAATGTCCAGAAAGTTCCTAGCAACGCTGTAGGGCCTTTATTTCATCAAAACAGTGCTATCGGAGGACTGTTACTAGGCCGGTCGTCAGCAGGAATCAAAGGACTGATTGTACTGCCTGGAGTGATAGATGCAGATTATACTGGTCGCGTCCACATTATGGCCTACACTGTTTGTCCGCCTTTATTTATTCCAAAAGGTAGCTATCATAGACTCCAAAATTCGACCACAAAAAAATGAGCTTGCAACTCAATTGCGCACACTGACTGATGTCCAAACCCTGCTTGGAGACATTCAATGGGTGCGGAACTGTGTTGGCATCTCCAATACCGACATTGCACCCTTAACAGAATTATTGAGAGGCAATAATCCAGCCGATGGCGTTACTCTGACGGCGATGCAGCAAGCAGCACTACAACAAATTGCACAAAAACTGCAATCGACGTGGTCATCTCAGCACATTTTAATGTTGCCAGTGTCTCTGATAATATGTAATGGGAAAGATTCACCATATGCAGTCATTTGTCAGTGGCAAAACAAAAAGGGGGAACTTGCTACTCCCTTCTCCTTCTTTGGTGATGCCACTGACAAATGCGAAGGGAAGGTAACAAAAGAGAATGTGTTCAATGTCTTAGAATGGGTGTTCTTAAGTGTACAACCAAAAATGAGCATTCAAACGCGAACTGAAGCAGTAGGTGAATTGATACGAAAAGGAAGATCACGAATCATAGAAATCGGTGGTAAAGAACCAGAGGATATTAGCATACCTGTTAACGCTGTAGATTTAGAATGGTGGCTGCGCAATGACGCTGCCATGCAAAAGGCCTTGTTAGGCTACAGTGGGAGAGTGCATTCACAACAGCCACAAGGGAAATTGTGGCAAGTTCTAAAAAGAAATCAGTGGCTAGAAAGACCCAAGGTACGGAGAGACCCATTGTCAGATGGTATCACTGTACACACAGATGCGGGCAAACACTTGCGGCGTGCAGCCTGTGTTTGGCAGGAAAAAAATCAATGGTGTCAGCATATCATAGAGGGACAACCTCGAGATTCCCTTCAAACATTGGAACTAACCGCAGTAGTTTGGGCCTTGAACAATTGGCTAAGCACTCCCTTGAATGTAGTAACAGACTCATTATATGTGGCTGGAATAGTGCCACGCCTGGAAGACGCTCGACTTAGAGAGACAGCTAATCCTAGGCTGGGGAGTTTATTTATTCGGTTGCGATCTGTACTTGACCAACGAACAGCCGCCTGTTGTGTTATCCATATTCGTAGTCATCAGCTAGACCTTGGATTAGGCCAGGGCAATCAACTTGCTGACAGCCTGGTTAGTCCAGTGTGTCATGTGCCCCCTATGGATAAATTTCAACAAGCTAGGCAGAGTCATGAGAATTTTCACCAAAATGCAAAAGGGCTAAAAAGACAATTTAATTTAACAGAAAATGAGGCTCGAGGCATTATCCAAGCCTGCCCGAAATGTGGGAGCCATGGCCCAGGAATAGGGTTAGGAGTGAACCCAAAAGGATTAAAGGCGTTAGAGTTGTGGCAGATGGATGTCACACATATCCCAGAGTTTGGTCGCTTGAAGTATGTACATGTGACCATTGACACCTTTTCAAAAATGATCTGGGCAACCGCATTGCCCGGAGAAAAGGCACATCATGTATGTAAACGCTTGCTTGCTTTGCTGTATTAGGAGTGCCTGAATGCATTAAAACTGATAATGGGCCTGCTTATGTTAGTCAAAAGGTTAGAAAGTTTTTGCTAAGATGGGGAGTTGATCACACGACAGGGATCCCACATTCGCCTACGGGACAAGGATTAGTGGAACGCACTCATCAAGTACTGAAGGACTATCTAGGTAAACAAAAGGGAGTAGAGACAGATGCTCAGCAAAGGCTACATCGTGTGCTCTTTACGTTGAACCTTCTCTGTCTCATGGGTGATCGAGAGGAACCGCCAGTGATGATTCACCATCAAAACCTTAAGTTCAATAGTACAACAATACTCCCGCAACTCAAAGTGATGTATAGAGATCCAGTCTCTGGAATTTGGATGGGGCCTGTTCCTGTTATATTTAATGGTCAAGGTTATATGTGTGTCTCCACAGATTGCGGTCCAGTGTGGGTGCCCAGTCGAGCTGTAAAACCTGCTCTGATTCGACATGATCCGCCTGACAACCAAGATGTTCAAGATCCTGACCCTGGGGATATTGATCCCGGCGGTAATGACCCTCCGCAAGATTGAACCTAGGGAAAACATGTGGGCCACCTGGGCGAATAAGAAAGGACAACAAGCCTTTTGTCTATCGCTTGCCTCTGCTACAGAGCCTTTTTGGACATGTTTGATAGGAGTACCTGGTTTTAAGGTAGAAGACTTTAGCAAGTATAGTAAGCAGAACTGCACTAATTCCCAGAGCATTAGTAATTGTAGTGCCACGCTCCTTAATAGCTTGAATGTTACGCTGCCTTGGGACCCTCAAGAATTAGAACTGTTAGGATCAATGAGAATTGGAAATGTCTCCCAGAACTGGACTCAAACCTGCATATTTTTTGGAGGACCTACCTTTACTGGCCTAAATTATTATCGATCATTTAATTGGACGGGGTGGACAAACGTCACTCCGAAAGCAAACTACTATGACTATAGATATAAAGGCGCATTTTGTGGCACAAATGACACATCAAAACAAGGACTAGGAGCCCTTGGGGTTGAAACGAAAGGGGAACAGCAAATTTGGAACAATGGCACCCCAAAAGCCTTGCCGCCAGACGTGTTTTTGATATGTGGTGACAGGGCATGGCAGGGAATTCCGAAAAATGTGATAGGTGCTCCATGTTATCTTGGAAAATTAACATTGTTGGCCCCAAATCAAAACTGGTGGAAAAATGTGACCAAGGGAGAAAACGCCGCACGTACGAAACGGGCGGTCACGGGTCTCCCACCAAATTGCAATGATGACGTTACCTTACTCAGTCCCACTGAGAGAGTGTTTTTATCCTTGTTTGTGCCTGGGGCAGCAGCAGGCAGAGCTTTGAAGGGGCTAGGACGGTTAGCTTGTTGGGCTGAAAAACAAGCTAAAGTCACCACTGAGGTAATAGAAACTCTGTTAGGAGATCAAAATAGCTTACGCCATGCAATTTTGCAGAATAGAGAGGCAGTTGACTTTTTGCTATTAGCTCAAGGTCATGGTTGCGAGGATTTTGAAGGCATGTGCTGTATGAATTTGTCCAATCACAGCGAATCAATTCATAAACAGTTGCAGTGGTTAAAAGAGCATGCAAACAAAATTCGTCAAAACCATGGGTTTTTAGATGGGTGGCTGACTAACTTGTTTGGGAATATGCCACAATGGTTAGTAGGCTTGCTTGTTGAAGGCTTGCACATTATAATAACCCTTATGATCATAGGTCTGTGCTTATGTTTAGTGCTTAGTTGTATTAAGAGAGCTATGTTAAAAGTAGTAGACCAAGCCTGGATTGCTCAAAAACAAGAAGGGGAAATTGTGGAGGAATGGCTGAGTGAAAAGGGGCACAACTTGATTGCAATGAGCAACCCAGTCTTTGATAGGGATGAAAGCCCGGAGGAGGCTGTGAACTCTCCTTGAGAAACAGAAGTATGAAGAAGTAGCTACATGATAAGCAAAAGATAAGCGGTACTGCCTCCGGGAGATAGAGAAACATCTGCTGCGCGTGGACAAGAGGTTTGCACTAATTGTGTGAGCGCTCTAGGCGCGTGAACAGAGACTGTAAGCCAATTGTATAGCTGTCGCTAGCGCGTGCTCTGCTTGTCTGTCTTTATATACTCTGTGAGAACTTGAATAAAGTGAGAACGATCATACTCATATTGAGACTCATCGTTACTCCGGGTCCGTCTCCCACTCCGACAAGTCTGCTCATTCTAGACCTCCTTGCAATCATTTATAGATTAATCCAAATGTGAGTAGGTGGATGATGATGGAGGTTTAGAGTAGTAAGGGGGGATTGAAGTTGGATGGCTCATGGTAGGGAAAGTAGGAGTGTGAGTTCTAAGTTGAACAGGTGGAATAAGATAGCTACTGAGATTGAGAATGGGAGTCAGGCAGATCCTAGTGGGTCGAAACTACATTCATATGGGGATTGTTTTTCTGAATCAGATTTATTTGAGCAAGTTAGAAGTTTAATGTAGTTAAGATGATGCTTAGGGTGAGGGATAGGGCTAGTATGAATGTGATTATGTTTATTGCTCTTTTCTGGGATCACACCAGATTTTAGAGATTAGAAGTCAATTATAATTAGTATACTAGAAGAGCAGGATGTTTATATAGAGGTTATATAGACTATAGATGGTTATATAGAGGAATAATCAGGTAACATCTATGAAATGAGAATTTCAGGCTGCTGCTTTGAATCCAAGGTGGTGGTTTGATGTGAAGTGACATTTGATTAATCGTAGGAGACAGACTGTGAGGAAGAAGTATCTGATGATTACGTGTAGTCCATGGAATCCTATAGTGATGAAGAAGGTGGATCCATGAACTCCACTGGTGATTGAAAATGGGGCTTCATGATACTCTGTTGCTTGGAATGCAGTGAAGTAGCATCTGAGCAGCATTGTTAGGGTTGGTGCACTGATTGCCTGTTTTAAGTTGCTTTCTGTGATATTGTGGTGGTCTCATGTTACAGTGATGTCTGAGGCTAGAAGAATTGCTGTGTTGAGCAGTGGTACTTCTAGGTGGTTGAGAGGCTTGATTCCTATTTGGGGTCATTTTCTACCTAATTCTAGAATGGTGACTAGGCTTGAGTGGAAGAATGCTTGGAAAAATCTCAGGAAGAAGAATGCCCCAGATATAATAAAGCGGATTACTCCATATTGTAGGTCTTTTTGAACTCTGGGAGTGTGATGGCCTTGAAATGTGCTTTCTCATATAACATCTTGCCATCTGTCGTGGTTTCAGCCGAATTTACCAAAACCGGACCGACAGATGGCCCTTCCCCCCCCCTCCCTCCCCCCAAAAGAGAGAGAGGAGAGAAAGATAAAGGAGATTCAGAAGTTTAGAATGAACTAAACTACTTTAATGAAGAATTAATATTAAAATAAAAATAAAGAAGAAAAATAATGAAATAGATACAATATATACAAAACCGTATCAAGCTCCCAGGATAACAGTCACGTCACCGGCAGGCACTGGGGAAGTCCCAGACTGGACTCGGTGACGAATGGCAACTGGATTCCAGCTCTGGAGTCAGGAACACATGGATCGGGATCAAAGGCAGATGAACAGACAGAGTCCTCTCTGGACGTCGGCCATCGCAGGAAGGGGGTTGACCCTTTGATCCCTCAGCTTTTATACTGAGCATGGGGCAGATGGGATGGAATACCCCAGTTGGTCAGGTTTGGCTCACCTGTCCTGTCCACTCCTCCCCACCGATGTGACCCCTCTACGTTTTTTCCGTTTCCGACCCCCTAAGGGGGCAAATAACGAAATGGGCTGACCTTGGTTGTTATAGCAATAAGTATAAGCAAGGGCCTCCCTGCATACCATTCCTTGGCATGGAGCACAAACATTGGGCTTATCATTCTGAGAACGAGCAGTTTTCTCCACAATATGCCGTTAATTTCAGAGAGTTAGAGGAGGCCTTGCTAGGATGTAAAGTTACAGAACAGAAAATTGGTTCAGTTTTACTTCAAACCGGGACACCATCACTGCAGTATGAACAAGAGTATGGAGAGGAGGCAGAGCCTTAATAGGTTGGAGGAGTTGTAAAGGAATCGTATATTTAGTCCAGAAGTAGTATGCAGGGCTGCGGCTGCTCCAAAGATGGGTCAAAGCCGTGGGTCTACTATGTGATGAGTGTGCTTGGTGTGCCATTAGATGTTTTCTTTTAAGTACAGGCTTAGTAGTAGGTGTTGCGTTAAGAGGCAAACTAGTTCTGGCAGAAAAATAAACCCCCTTGCTTTCTAACACTCCTCACCGAGGTGGGAGGCTAGGGGCGGCTAGGTTTAAATTCTGAGTGGTGCCCAATTCACCACTATCAGTCCAGTCGCGTTTAATATATTAAACTATCACGATTCCGGATACACTAATAGTGGACTGCACCTTCAGTCTAGTCATGCTCATGAACTAGCACGGCCACTCTCAAGTGTTTGGTCGCATTCAATGAGAAACCAAAATGACTAGCTACTTAAGCAGTGCAGTTTATTCAAGTAACAGATATAAAGGTTCTTATGGTTTGCCGGTGATAAATACACTGTCTGCAAAGCATGTGCAAGTAAAAATATTGTTAATGGTACAAAGAGCACGACAAAGTTACAAACAGTACAGCCTGGCTATAAATGCAAAAAGGTAACTCTCTAGAGAGATTTCTAAGTTTCCCGAGGAAGCACTCGGTATAGTCTAAGTCTTACCCAAAGGCATCCCTATGGGGGGGAAGAAAGGCTCAGCCCATCGACTGGTCCCAGAAGTCAAAGGCAGTCCATGATGGGGGTCCTCCTTGACTTGTTCACGATGGTGTCTTTCCTAGTATCCCCCCTTTCTTGGGCTATTTTAATACTATTTTTTACCTTCAAGGTGGAGTTTGAGTGACACTAGTCATTAATACCTTTATTATGATTGGTGTAAGATTCTCTCGCCTCGCATTTAAAGGTATAGCTTACGAAAAATTCAGGGGGCAGACTCAAGGAGGAGTGGTCGCACCTTGGAGGCGGGTAGCCTTAGGGCTGGAGGTGTGTTTTGGTATTATAATGACATTATAATGAGCAAAGTTTGCACAAAGGACAGCATTTCATCAAAATTTGACAGACTGTTGGCTCAGGGTAGCAAATATGCAGCTTATCAGTTCCATAGGATCACCTTGTTCCCATATCTGCTGTATGATCACAGAGCTTGACCGTGGAATTTTCACTCCACTCCATCCTCCGTGTTGCTTTTGCAAGCAATATTGTTCAGGGAATTGTAGATGTAGCAGATTCCTCACATACCAGCTGCAGTTATATTCCACACTGGAAACATTTCGATTTTATACCTTTCCTTAATGTGTGAACAATGCTATATTTTTAATATAATTTTATTTTAGGAATTATTCCACAGTAGGACAAAGATCTAGGCTTGGATTATGGCCACTGATACTTCTAGGATAGTGAGTAGGAGTAGAACTGATGTGGTTAGAATACATACTGCATGTGTAACGGGTAGCAGTGCAATGGTGGTGGAGATGGGTTGAATAAGAAACTGTCCATCTGTGAGATTTGCTATGAGGCGGACCCTTAGGACTATGTTTATTGATAGTTGGGTGGTTGGGGTGAATGTGTATGGGAGTAGGCCTAGGAGGTTAACTCTGAGGAGGATTATTAGTGACCTTAAGACTAGGGCTCATTTGTGGTCACATTTGTTTAGTGGGATTATTAGTTGTTTTGTAATTAGGTGGAAGAATCATAACTGAAGGATGGAGTGATGGTTGGTGATTCCTCAGGTATTAGGCGTGAGGAGTAGCAAGGCAGGGAATAGTATGCATAGTAGGGTTACTGGGATTCCTAGGAGGCATGGGCTTGTGAACTGGTTGAAGAAACTTAGGTTCATGGTCAGGTTCAGGGGGTGTTTTTGGAGGTTATGCTGGTTTTAGTAGAAGGGGGGTTAGTAGGGATAAATGACAGGAGTTTGGGCTGGTTGATTAGGAAGGCTAGGGAAGATGTGGGCCCTATCCGGAAGGAAACAGGAGACCTGGTCACCCAGGATATGGAGAAGGCTGAGGTACTCATTGACTTTTTTGCCTCCATCTTCACAAGCAAGGGCTCTAACCACACCGCCCAAATAGCAGAAGGCAAAAACAGGGGCTATGAGAATGAAGAACTGCCCACTATAGAAGAAGATAGTATCAGACCATCTAAGGAACCTGAAGGTGCACAAGTCTATGGGACCTGATGAAATCCATCCACAGGTTCTGAGGGAGGTGGCGGATGAACTTGCTAAGCCACTTTCCATTATATTTGAGAAGTCATAGCAGTCTGGTGAAGTTCCCACTGACTGGAAAAGGGGAAACAAAAACTCAATTTTCAAAAAAGGAAAAAAGGAAGACCCAGGGAACTGTAGGCCAGTCAGTCTCACCTCTGTTCCGGGCAACAAGGACACCTTGCACGGTCGACACGCTGGAGGGAAGGGATGCCATCCAGAGGGACCTGGACAGGCTTGAGAGGTGGGCCTGTGAATTTCAACCAGGCCAAGTGCAAGGTCCTGCACCTGGGACATGGCAATCCCAGGCACAAATACAGGCTGGGCAGAGAATGGCTGGTGAGCAGCCCTGAGGAGAAGGACTTGGGATTGTTGGTGGATGAGAAGCTCAACATGAGCTGGCAATGTGCACTGGCAGCCCAGAAAGCCAACCGCATCTTGGGCTGCATCAAAAGAAGCGTGGCCAGCAAGTCGAGGGAGGTGATTCCACCCCTCTACTCCACTCTCGTGAGACCCCACCTGGAATACTGTGTCCAGCTTTGGAGTCTTCAACACAGGAAGGACATGGACCTTCCTGTCCTGGAAGATGTTCCATGGACCTGGAACGGGTCCAGCAGAGGGCCACAAAGATGATCAGAGGGCTGGAGCCCCTCTGCTGTGAGGACAGGCTGAGAGAGTTGGGGCTGTTCAGCCTGGAGAAGAAAAGACTATGAGGAGACCTTATAGCAGCCTTCCAGTACCTAAAGGGGGCCTACAGAAGAGATGGGGAGGGACTCTTTATCAGGGAGCGTTGTGATAGGACGAGGGGTAATGGTTTTAAACTGAAAGAGGGGAGATTTAGATTAGATATTAGGAAGAAATTCTTTACTGTGAGGGTGGTGAGGCACTGGAACAGGTTGCCCAGAGTAATTGTGGATGCCCCATCCCTGGAAGTGTTCAAGATCAGACTAGATGGGGCTTTGAGCAACCTGGTCTAGCCAGAGATGTCCCTGCCCATGGAAGGGGGGTTGGAACTCGATGATCTTTTTAGGTCATTTCCAACCCGAACCATTCTATGATTAGTTAGAAGTTTAGTCATGATATTAGTATGATGGAGAATAATGGAATTGTCAGAGTTGGAAGGGACCTCTAGAGATCATCTAGTCCAACTCCCCTGCCGAAGCAGGATTGCCTAGAGCACATTACTCAGGACTGCATCCAGGCGAGTCTTGAATATCTCCAGAGAAGGGGACTCCACAACCTCCCTGGGCAGACTGTTCCAGTGCTCTGTCACCCTCACTGTAAAGAAGTTCTTCCTCATATTTGAATGGAACTTCCTATGTTCCAGCTTGTGCCCGCTGCCCCTCATCCTGTCACTGGGAACCACTGAAAAGAGTCCGGCTCCCTCCTCCTTCAACCCACCCTTTAGATACTTGTAAGCATTAATAAGGTCTCCCCTCAGCCTTCTCTTCTCCAGGCTAAAGAGTCCCAGCTCTCTCAGCCTTTCCTCATAAGGGAGATGCTCCAATCCCTCAATCATCTTTGTTGCCCTACGTTGGACTCTTTCCAGTAGTTCCCTGTCTCTCTTGAATTGGGGAGCCCAGAACTGGATGCAGTATTCCAGTTGTGGCCTCACCAGTGCAGAGTAGAGGGGGAGAATGACCTCCCTCGACCTACTGGCCACACTCTTCCCTATGCAGCCCAGGATTCCATTGGCCCTCTTGGTGACAAGGGCACATTGCTGGCTCATGGAGAGTTTACTATCCACCAGGACCCCCAAATCCTTCTCCTCAGAAGTGCTTTCCAGCAGGTCCACCCCTAACCTGGTGTCTGGCATTCTTCCTCCCCAGGTGCAGGACCCTACACTTGCCCTTGTTGAACCTCATTAGGTTCTTCTCTGCCCAGTTCTCCAGCCTGTCCAGGTCACGCTGGATGGCGGCACAGCCCTCTGGAGTGTCATCCAGCCCTCCCAGTTTGGTATCATCAGCAAACTTGCTGAGGATACACTCTGTCCCCTCATCCAGGTCATTGATGAATATGTTGAACAAGACTGGACCCAGTACTGACCCCTGGGGGACACCACTGGTTACAGGCCTCCAACTCAACCCTGCTCCATTAATCACAACCCTCTGAGTTCTGTCACACAGCCAGCTCTCAATCCACCTCAGGATCATGGATTTGGGTTGAATGTCATTAAGGAAGGATGGATGTTCCTCTTTCTCTAGTTTAAAAAGCTAGTGCTGTTACATGCGGCGATTGAGAGACGGGACACAGCTTGATGCAAGCAGAATGTTCATTTATTGTATACCATCATTCCTTTATATATGCTTACATTGACTGTGTGTTTTAAATTGATTGGTCCTTTTGAACATACACTGCTCGCGCAGCTGCATCTGATTGGTCAGTGATATACTATCACACCATCAACCATATCTTATCTTGAGGACACAGTTATCTTATCTTGAGGACACAGTTCTTAAGGCCTTTTTAGGCAGGGCGCCTGGAACTTGCTTATCTCAGTGTTGTTTATCTCAGTGTTGCAACATTTGTCAAGTACCTGTTTTCAGGTCCTTGTCTAACCCTTCTATGGTCAGGACCACCCTCAGTTTCCCATGGTTTATGGCCTACAAGTTCCAACATGTCCCCGCTTGTTAACTGAGCAGTACTTGGGGTTCTGCTCTTCAGGCCTTGTCCCACATCTTCCCCTTCCTGTTGCACAAAAAGAACCTTCTTCATCGAGCGTGCTATTATCCTTTGCAAGCATTGCAACAGACAGGGCAAAAAAAGCAATAAAAGAATAAAAACGGCTAAAGCATATACGATTGTCTTTACAAAACTTCTTAACCATCCTGATAGACCTCATCCTTCAAAAAGTTTATCTAACCAATCCCAACTATCGTCTTGTTGGAGTTTAGAGACCCCATCTTTAAGCTGTTGAATGCTGGCATGGATCAATTCCGAGTGGTCGGAGAGATTCATACAACACATGCCTTCAAAATCTTCACAGCCATGGCCTTGCACTAAAAGCAAAAAATCTATAGCAGCTCTATTTTGCAATGTAACATGGCGAACACTATCAACATCTAATAAAAGGCCAGACAATGCATTACTAGTAGCATTAGTCTGTTTAGCAAGCCAGCAGCCAAGCTTATCTAAAGTCGCTAATGCTTTCCTAGCGGCAGCTCCAGGTAACAAAAGAGAGGCAGCAAAGCGTTGACTAAAAGACCGAAACTCCACGTTGTCATTACAGTCGGGGATATATGCACGGATGCCACGCTTCGCCCTATGAGAAAGACGGTGTTGTAAAATCATAGATGTATTAGGAGTCAGGACAGAAAGGTGTCCCAGGCTACATGGACCTCCTTTTATATGAGAAGGGATAACGGGCCACGCCCTATCCCCACAAATAAAAAATATCCCCGACGGTAATAGAATGGGAACATTGCTAGACTTAGACAAGTACGTTGCTGTGTAATTACACCAAACACTAGCATTTTTAAAAACGGGATGGGTAGGAGAGACATCCCATGCCCTAGACTGATTTCTTCCTGTATAGTTAAACTTAACAAAAAATCCATTTTTACTGATCCGAGGAGCTTGATCTCTTGTGGTTCTAGGGTAGTGGATGGGAGGTGGGGGGCCCACCCGTCCCAATAGTCTGTCACATTTCGGGACACGTTTCTGGATGGAAAGATGGATTGGAGCCCCGTAGGTATCGGCCACTCGTCCAGTGGCAAACCCACGAGGCACGTAGAAAAGGGGTTATTAGGAGAGGCAGTAGCAGGACACAAAGTGTCTTGTCCCGTCAAATTTTCCAATGTGACCCACACATTTACTTTAGGAAGAGGAGGGGGAAAAGGACTGCCCCAAAGAGGTAAGGGTCCTATACCTATTGTTATCAAAACCAGGCACCCAATCACGGTCTCAAGTTCTTTCAAAGTAACAAGAGTCAAAGTCTGGTCCTATCCAGGCGCTCCGAGGCTCCCTCAGTGTCTTCGTCGTCAGTGTCTCAGTCGTTCGCAGTCCCAGAGGGTTCAGGATTTTGTTGATCAAAGAGATGATCGGAGTCGTCACTGGATGATTGTGGTAGGGATTCACGGAAGGGTCGTACGTTCTTCGCCGGAATCCACCTGGGACCTTTTTCTGTGGAGACACAAGCATAACCTCTTCCCCATGTAACGAGAGGATACGGTCCCATGATCTTCCCTGTTTCTGGATCACGAACCAACACCGGGGCTTTAATTCGTGCCTCAAGTGAAGCATTTGTGTTAAAATGTCGAACTATCGGAGGATTGTTATCTATTAAAGAACAATTCAAAAAGTTAAAAACATACAAAGCTTTCTGTAGTCGTTCCTCAGGGGTGGCAGTCCCCGTTGTCCCCGTTCCCCCTTTCTGTTGTTGCAGCAAGCGTTTCAAAGACTGGTGGGAGTGTTCAATCAGAGATTGACCTGTAGGGGAATGAGGAATGCCGGTAATGTGGGTCACACCCCAGGAGTCAAGAAATGCTTTCGTTGCGGTTGAGACATATGCAGGGCCATTGTCCGTTTTTATTTGAGAGGGTATGCCCAAGGTGGCAAAAGCACGCATCAAATGTTTGCGGACGTCACGTGCCTTTTCCCCTGTGTGGCAAGAAGCAAACAAAGTGCCTGAAAAGGTGTCAATAGAGGAATGGACATATTTCAATTTACCAAACTCCGGATAATGCGTAACGTCCGTTTGCCATAGCTGTAAGCTCTGCAGCCCTCTGGGATTAACCCCTCCCGCTATCGACGGGAAAGAATGCCTTTGGCAGTCAGGACATACGGCGATAATGTTAGACGCTTGTTGGGAGGTAAGCCCAAACTGCCGTTTGAGACCTCCAGCATTCTGGTGAAAAAAAGAATGGCCGAGTTTAGCCTGTGCTACGCGATCCGGCAATACTTGTACTGGTAATGTCAGCAAATCAGCTCGTCGGTTCCCTTCCACAATAAAGCCAGGTAGAGAAGTGTGTGACCTGACATGCATAACAAAGTAGGGGTGAGGGCAAGAGTCCAAGAGAAAGATAAGTTCCTGTAATAAAGCAAATAGTTCGGAATGTGAGACATTACGTAATACAGATGCCTCAGCTCGCTCAACAATCCCTGCAACATAGGCTGAATCAGTGATGAGGTTAAGCGGTGTGGACCACCTTCGAAAAACTCGAACAACCGCAGTCAGCTCCACTATCTGGGGAGAACCAGGAACGGTCTCTATGTCCGAGTCCCATCGTCCATGCTGGTCGTCCCACCATAAGATGACCGATTTGTGCGATTTTCCAGACCTGTCCGTAAATACAGTAAGGGCTTGTAATGGCTGATCGCTCCTTTTCGGCCTGGGCATCAAGCGGAAGTCAACATTAAGCAGCTTATGCGAAGGTGGGTGGGATGTGAGTTGACCCGTATAGTCTGCCAATGCCATAATAAAGGCGTCTGACTGCTGATAAAGCCATTGTAAATACATGTTCGTCACAGGTAAGCAAATACAAGCAAAGTCTACTCCTGATAATGTTAACAAGCGTTGCCTGGCTTTAATTATCAAAGAAGCAAACATCTCATGCTGCGTCAAAATGGTTTTTGTAGATTGATTCGACAAGAAAACCCATTCGATAATCAGCAGTGGGTCTGATTTCTGAGGGTCCCATTGAAATATTAGTGCATGAGGCTGTCGAGCGGGGTTTAAAATAATTAGATAAAAAGGTAATTCGGGAGCCCACCGGTGTATTTGTCTGAGAGTGAGTGCTGTAGCAACCTTTTGCAAAGAGTCAATGGCCTCAGGGCCAAGACTGCGGTGGGAACGCAAGTCAGTATCTCCTTTAAGCAGTTCGAATAAAGGACCTAAGTCCGCATTAGAAATTCCCAACAGCGGTCGGACCCAATTGATTGTTCCCAACAATTTCTGTACATCATGCAAGTTTTTTATGTCTACCTGTATCTGTAAAGGTTGAGGAACTATAGTCTGGGCCCTGATGCACCAACCTAAGTATTTCCATGGGGGTATCTTTTGAACCTTCTCTGGCGCAATACAGAGGCCTGCTGAGTTGACAGCAGTTGTGACAAGGGCTACAGCTTCCTCCATGACCTCGTGATGTTGTGCGGCCACTAGGATGTCATCCATGTAATGGTACAATAAGACACCGGACATTGCGGTCCTAACAGGACTAAGTACTTTAGCTACATACCACTGACAGATCCTAGGGCTGTTCTTCATTCCTTGTGGCAGCACAACCCACTGGTATCTCTGCAACGGGGCTTGCATGTTGACGCTTGGGACTGAAAAAGCAAATTTAGGAGCATCGTTTGAGTGCAGTGGGATATTAAAAAAGCAGTCCTTGAGGTCAGTAACAGTCAAATGCCAATGTCGAGGAATCATAGTGGGGGACGGGAGTCCTGGTTGGAGGGCTCCCATGTCTTCCATAGCATCATTAATTTTTCTGAGGTCGTGGAGCAAGCGCCACTTGCCAGTTTGTTTCTTAATAACAAAAACAGGTGAATTCCAGGGACTAGTGGAAGGCACAATATGCCCCTTCGTTAACTGTTCCATAACTAACTCTTGGAGGGCGCGAAGCTTTTCCAGTGGTAGGGGCCATTGATCTACCCAAATAGGGGTATCGGTTTTCCATGTCAATTTTAGGGTGTCGCGCACTTCAATGGCCCCGTCTAAAAATGGGTCCGAATGGACATTCCCCACTGTGATAGCACATCACGCCCCCACAGAATCATAGGAACGGGTAACACAAAGGGTTTAACAGAGGCTATATGCCCCTCCGGACCTTGGATTTGGATTAACTCCAAACTTTGGTGGCTGCTACCAGTTCCCCCAATTCCAGCCAATGCTTGGGAAACGTTAGCCAGAGGCCATTGCGGGGGCCACTTAGCCTGAGAGATTACCGTAACATCAGCTCCAGTATCAATAATTCCATTTAGCACTACTTGCTGTCCTCCGCAGATAAGGGTACATTGACATACAGGTCGCTTTTGAGAAATAGATTGCACCCATAGAATTTGCGGGTTGCCCGTAGATCCAAACCCTCCCCTCCTTTGGTGAGGTTGACTAGGAACGGGGGAGTTCGTCCCCGCTGGAATCAATATTAATTGTGCTATACGGCTACCTTTAGGTATTGTGCAGGGAGGAAATGGGGTCCATGCCATAATCTTAATTTCATCAGTACTGTCAGAGTCAACGACTCCTGGTAATACAAAAAGGCCTGACAATGTTGTAGATGATCTTCCTAACAATAGCGCTTGTGTTCCAGGGGGTAAGGGCCCCGAGATATTTGTTGACAATAGGTGAACCGAGGGATCGAGTAACGTTACTGTGTGGGAGGTTGCCAGGTCCAATCCGGTGCTACCGGCTTGATGCCGTGAAAGATGAAATCAGGACTCAATAGTCAGGATGACTATTAAGCAGGTATCCTTTATTGCAGCGCTGGACGCACAGGGGATCGCTCCTCCAAATGTGCGTACCAGACAGAGTCAGTTTAACAACATATATGCACACCACACATACATATTCATGCAAGGACTAATTAACATATTCATTAGTTTCCAGTAATTCATTACCATATGCTACCTCCCTCTTGGAGCCCCCCATTTGTCAGAGATAAGATAACATTGTGCTGGCCTCACAACTGCTGCCCACATACATACATGCCTTTATCGTAGCTCTGCAAGGGGGTAAGCCCCTGTTTGTGGTCAGCCAAGCTATATTTGCTAACTCATACTTAGGTAAGCAAACCTTCAAGCCATACCTAGCCTTATTCTTTAATTCAATCCCCCCTTTTCTTTATGCTATTGCAAATTCTTTTGCATAATTTTGTTTACAGTCCATAATACATGTACTTGTTGAGCAACAGTCCGTACTTTCCACCACAACCAAAGGTTGAGAATAGTCAGCAGTAGGGCTACAAAAATCAACACCAGTACAGGATGCACTAGGAAGTTGAAAAACTGTGCAGCGGTTGGAGATTTAAGTGAGGTATTTAGAAAAATGTCCCACCAATGGTGTTCACCAGTTTTCTCGATGGCTGTGATGATGTTCTTTATTTCCAGAGTATCGTGCTGGACTTGCCATAATGTTTGTTTAGAAGTTTCTTTCATTTTCTTTAGCAGTATTTTAATGTCTGGGTGGGAAAGCATTTTCTTAGGGACATTAATGTCCATTCCAATCTGTAGTTTAGGTACATCATTGTATAGCATGAAACTGTCAGAGATCAACTGAGAAGTGGTTATAGGAGCAGAATAGTTAAAATCACAACCTTGTATATTGGTAAAATTACAAACACAAAAGTTAGTTCCATTTGTTTCTTCTTAACAAGTATCAATGCTAACATTAACACAACTAGTCCTTATGCAGATACATCCTTTTCCTACATAATACACCGGTGATTGAGCATGTTCCGAGGGAAGCATCTCAAACGTGCATGTACTGTCCTCTGTGTCTAAGCACAAATCTTCGTTTTCAATTACTGCATTCTCACAAACATATCCTAGTTGTTCCTTTGGAATGCAGGCTTCAGTACTAATGGTCTGCCGTTTCCTTATATCATCACTATATTTTGCCCAAACATTATGGTTTATTGGTCTGACCACTACATCTTGATGGATTGCCCCTAGTGCTAAAATAGGGAAAATATCCCACACCTTTGCCTTTTGAATTGTGAGCACATAGGCTTCAATTTGTTCTTTTGTGTCATCATAAGTGAAATTAACTAATTGCCACCAAGCCTGATGTTTTAATTCGAATGGGGTGGTAGTATCGTTCTTAGCAATAATTTCTCTAATCTCTTGTGGTAGGTTTCCTGACATCCCTTCTCTGATTATATCAGAAACCACAGATTGTATCCAGAGTTGTGTTTGTATACATTGAATGGCAATAGAGATGTTTCCTTGTAGTCCTTGTACAAAAGTTGCTAGTGCTTGGAAATCCTCAGTAGTATGGTTAGATAGTAGGGAAATGAAATCAACAGTTAATTGCTGAGTTTCAGCCAGAGTAATTAGAGATGACCTTAATGGTACTTCTAGCCTTCCTAAATCAGAGGTGACTGTGCTCAGTTTATTAATCATTACTTCCTGATCAATCGAGTTTAAAACTCCTAGTCCAGATCCAAACCATCCTGTTAAATCTCTCCGTTTCCTTGAGTGGTGAGCTCTGGAATGTAACCATGCCTTCCATCCTTTAAGGCTTTGTGAAATAAAAGGTAAGCATTCTGATTTTATCTGAGATATATCAGCTTGTACTCTTACCTGTACCTTCTTTAAAGAATATGTGGGGTCCAGAAATAATTTCTGCTCGTTGGATTGTTTCACTACATAAGGGCCTGCGAATGAGAGGTTGTGGTATTTTACAGCACAGTTAGCTGGTTCAAATGGAGGGATGGTGGTTGGACTTGGAGTAATTATATTTCTCCAAGGCACTTTGAGCAAAAAGGGGAATGTTCCTGAAAGGCTTTCTAAGCTCCATAGCGCATTTAGTTTATAAACTGCTTCCCCTTTATTTACTATAGTAAGGCTACATTGAGGTTGCTGACATGTAACCTTCAAAGTAGCTGTTGGTACTTCCCATATGGTAAGTTTCCCTTTTTGAGTGCTATTGTATTTTATATTTATAGTGATGTTTTCAGCCTTTTCAGATGCATTACAAGTAACCATACTCCTAAAGGTAAATGGTTGGGTGAAAGTTTTTATCTCCTTTTTGCATGCTACATTTTCCCCATGTATTACATATTTCTTATATATTATTGGTACATTATAATTGAGAATAGTATTTGAAGGTTTCACTTTTGGAAAGGGGATAGGTTGGGGAGAGAGAGCAATCAATTTAGTCGTTTGAGCTTTATCCATACCATGTGTGGTGGTCATACCCTTTGGCACTGAAATCAAAGCCGCTTGTCGGTATGATCTTATCATTTTCCTTCCATCATGTATAACTCCTATGCACCTAATCATTGAACTAGCTTTAGGCTGAACCTCTGCTCGACAGTATTCTTGGTGAAGCATACATACTGCCGAGAATATGCATTGTTGCGGCTCTTCTACATTGTATACATAAATGCCAACCATTATTACAGTGGTTAGGTACACTTGTGTCATATCAAATTTACATGCTATGTCAACCAAGCTGTTTTCTCTTATTTCAAAGGATGGTATTTGTCGTGAATCTCCCCAATCTCTTCTAATCTGGCCATCAATTTTTAAAACTGTGTATACCTTAGTCTTTTTATATGTGATATTCAGACCTGCATTGCCCAAGTATCCATTCCTGGTCCAGTCTTCAGGGTCAGGGACATCATCTAGATCTTGATGGGTGGTGCAGTTCTCTGTCTGTCCAGCTGTGATGTAGATGATCACAATAATGATTTCTGGAATCGCAGTTTTGCTGGTCCAGTACATTCGGAGGTCCATTTCTGCTCAAGTGGGGGATCTTCCTTATGCCTCAGAGCCGTTTTTGTAATCTTAGTTTTAAGGGCCCTAAAGGTTCAGAAGTCCACTGCTTGTCTGGAGTTTTTTTCACTCGAGAGTAGTGAATCCAGGCCGGCTGTTCCTTCACTTTGATTGCAGTGAAGGTGGTCAGTAGCACTTGGAATGGTCCGTTCCACTTCTCTTCCAGTGGATTGCCTGAAAAATTCTTGATATAAACCCAATTTCCAGGACTAAAGGGATGGATAGGGTGGTCCAATCCCTTAACTCTGCTTCCTAGGACATTCTTATTGATTTTCTCTAATTGTTTTCCCAAAGAAATAACATATTTTTGTAAATAGGAATTACCCAACTGGTTTAAATCTTCTCCTTTATATTTTGTCTGGTATGGTCTCCCATATAATATTTCAAAAGGGCTTAGGTTCTCTTTAGCTCTTGGCTTTACACGTAGTCTAAGCAGAGCTATGGGTAATGCTTGATACCAACACAAATTCGCTTCTTGACATATTTTGGCTATCTGCTGTTTTATCATGTGATTCATCTTTTCTACTTGCCCACTGGCCTGCGGCCTATATGGGGTGTGTAGCTGCCAATCAATTCCCAATAGTTTGCTAACTTGTTGCACTACTTGTGCACAGAAGTGAGTACCTCTATCTGATGAGATGACTGTAGGTACCCTGAATCGAGGTATTATCTCGTTCAATAACACTTTAGTCACTTCTCTCGCCTGGTTTGTTCTACAGGGAAAAGCCTCTGGCCATCCAGAAAAGGTGTGTGTAAGCACTAATAAGTACTTGTACCCCCCTTTTCTTGGGAGTTCGGAAAAATCGATTTGCCAATGGTCTCCTGGTACGTTTACTTTCCCAGTAGTTCCTAACTGTACTCGATTACCTATGTTGGGGTTGTTTCTCAAACATATTTCACACTGTTGAGTCGCTTGTCGAACAGTGGTATATAAATTCTTCCCTATCCATTTTTGGCTCAAAAATTTATATAACGAATCTGCTCCCCAATGTGTCTTATCATGTTCTTCTTTAACAAGTCCCCACACTAGTTTGGCAGGTATGATAATTCTACCGTCACTTAAATGAGCCCATCCCTTGGAAGGAACTTGTCCTCCTAATTCTTGTATGAACTCCTCATCTAATCTAGAATATTTAATACCCTCCTGGTCATCCAGGTCTTTATCTCTATTGTCTGGAATTAAGGCTAGAATTTGTTCTTTCTGTATTCTTTCTGCTGCCTGTTTAGCCACATAATCAGCCAATCTGTTACCTCTTTCTTGGTTAGTGTTACCCCTCAGATGTCCTCGACGATACATGATGGCGACTCTAGCTGGTAACTGTACTGCCTCCAATAGGCGAAGTATCTCTTCTGCATGTTTGATTTGTTTTCCTTGCGCGGTAAGCAATCCTCGTTCCTTCCAGACTGCTCCATGGGCATGAACAACTCCAAAGGCATATTTAGAGTCTGTCCATGTATTTATCCTTTTCCCTTTTGCCAATTCCAAAGCCCTAGCCAAGGCAATAATCTCGGCCTTTTGAGCTGACGTCCCGGCAGGCAATGGTTGGGATTCAATTACCTTATTTGTTGTGGTCACTGCATATCCAGCCTTACGGATACCTTGTCGGACAAAGCTACTTCCATCCGTAAACCAGGAATCCTGTGCGTCCTCCAGGGGTTCTTCTTTCAGATCTGGTCTGCTGGAGTACACAGTCTCTATTGTTTCTAAACAGTCATGTGTCAGTGGTTCAGTTGTTGCCTCACTAAGGAAAGAAGCTGGGTTCACAACGTTAGTCACTTCAATTTTAACGTCATCCGATTCAACGAGGATGGCCTGGTATTTCAAAAACCTGGATGGGGAAAGCCAGTGATTCCCTTTTTGTTCTAATACAGCGGATACTGTATGTGAAACCAACACTGCCATCTTCTGGCCCAAAGTAAATTTCTGGGCTTCCTCAATATTTAGTATTGTGGCCGCTACTGCTCGTAAGCATCCTGGCCATCCTTTACTTACTTCATCTAATTGTTTAGAGAAGTAAGCTACGGCTCTTTTGTATGGTCCCAGCCGTTGAGCTAGAACTCCTAGAGCTATTCCTTGTTTCTCGTGAGAAAAGAGCCAAAAAGGTTTGGTTACATCAGGCAAGCCCAAGGCCGGGGCTCTCATGAGTTCCTTTTTAAGTATTTCAAATGCGTTCTGAGCTTCTTTGGACCATATCAATTGAGTGGGATTATTTTTCAGAAGTTCATATAAAGGTTTCACTATTATTCCATAGTTATAAATCCATAATCGACACCAACCTGTCATTCCCAAGAAGGTTCTGAGTTCTTTTACCGTCTGAGGAAGTGGGGTTTTACAGATGGCTTCTTTTCGTCCGGTTCCCAACTCCCGTTGTCCTCCAGATAATTCATATCCCAGGTAGGTCACTTGCTGTTGTATCATTTGAACTTTCTGTTGAGAGACTCAATATCCATTTAGTCCAAGAAAGTTTAACAAGCTCACAGTCCATTGGATACACTCAAGTTTTGTTTCAGTTGCTATTAATAGGTCATGCACGTATTGTAAAAGGGTTCCGTTTTTGGAAGGAGGCTTCCATGCCTCAAGCTCTCGTGCTAACTGATTTCCGAAAATTGTTGGACTGTTTTTGAAACCTTGGGGTAACACTGTCCAAGTAAGCTGGGTTTTCCTACCAGTGGTAGGGCTTTCCCATTCAAAAGCAAACAACTTTTGACTTTCTTTAGCCAAAGGCAGACAAAAGAATGCATCTTTTAGGTCTAGTACTGTAAACCATACCTGACTGTTTTTCAATTTGGTAAGTAAGGTATAGGGATTGGCAACTACCGGGTGCAAATCTTTAACAATTTTGTTTATTCCTCTTAGGTCCTGTACTACCCGATAAGTTCCATTTGGTTTCTTTACTGGGAGTATGGGGGTGTTATATTCTGATTCACATTCCACTAATAGTCCATGTTGTAAAAAGTTATTAATTGGGCCTTCTATTCCCCTGCGATCTTCTAATCTCAAGGGGTATTGTTTTTGACGTATTGGGCTCGCTCCCTCCTTAAGTTCTATTACTATGGGGGTGGCGTTTTTCGCCCTTCCTGGAGTCCCTGTAGCCCAAATGCCTGGATATACTTGATTAATGATTTCTTCAAGTTCGGGTGATGATACAATGAGCTTTTCAGAGTGCATTAGGGCTAGGCTCAAAATTTCAATCAACTGATCTTCTTTTACTTTTAATTCCATGACTCCTTGATTAAAAACTATCACTGCCCCTAATTGCTCTAATAAGTCTCGCCCTAACAGTGATCTGGGGGAATATGGCAAGTATAAAAATCGATGTATTCCGATCTGTTTCCCCAATTTAAATCTGAGGGGTTCTGAAAAAGAACGCCTTTCTCTGCTGGCCAGTGGCTCCTATCACATTGACAAAATCCTTGCTTACAGGTATTAATTCTTGATTTAAAACAGAGAAAGAGGCACCTGTATCTATTAAAAATTCAACTTCTTTCTCTTGTTCCCCTAGCTTTATCTTAACCAGTGGATCCACTAGGGTAGATGCCCCAGGTCCCCGTCAATCGGTCCCTGTTTCAGCTATCAGGGCAGGTGGGGTACTTTTAAGCTCAGGGCATTCATTTTTCCAGTGTCCTTTTTTCCGGCAATATGCACATTGATTCCTTTCCAATACATTCTCAACATTAACACCTCTACCTCTTGCCAAATTCCTTAGTCCTCCTCTATTCCTAAAAGACCTCCCTCTTCCAGGTCCTCTAAATCCCGTACCATTCACTACTCCCCTCTGTTCTAATGCTGCCACAGTGGCTGTGGCCATCACTTTTGTCAGCTTTCCCCTGTCTACATCTTCTCGATTTCTAAAAACTCTCCAGGCTTCTTCAAGTAATTTCTCCAGATCCCTCATATCTGGTTCTTTCAATTTCTGGAGCTTCTTTCTAATATCTGGAGATGATTGTCCTAAAAACAAGGAAACAAGCTGTTGCTCCCCTATATCTGAGGAGGGATCTAAAGTAGTATATTTTCTCATTGCCTCTCTCAGTTTGTCCAAAAACTCCGTAGGGGTCTCCCTCTGTCCTTGTTTGACAGCATATAATGCTGACCAATTTATAGCTTTCGTAATGGCATTTTCCAGCCCTAATTTGATCCAATCTCGATCTCGTCTTAACATTGCATAATCTTGTCCATCATTGGGATCCCAGTTCGGATCAGTCAGTGGAACGTGCTTGTCCAAACTCCCTTGCAGGACTCTCCCTGTAATTTGAGCCTGCACATGGGTTCGGGCAGTCTTTAATACCAATTGTTTTTCTGTCTCAGTCATCTCTCCCAAAATTAAATCTACATGTCTCCAATCTGGATCTTGATTTCTAACTATCAATTCAAATTGCTTTGCCACCTTAGAGGGATCATCTCAATACCCTCTAGCTACTTCTTTCCAATCATTTAAATCAGTGGTGGAAAATGGAATTTTCACTCTAGCTGGCCCACTAGATCCCATTACCTCCCGTAACGGGGCTAGAAGTTGTGGAGCTCTCTGGGTTTTACTCCTGGTTCTTGCAGTAACTGGAGTAAAGGCAGTTGCCGCTTCCCCTTCTTCCTCACCGCTACCGCCACCCTCTGTCTCAGTGAATGGCGATTGGTGTGGAGAAAGCGGATCTAGCAATAGAGGGGTAGGCATTCCCAAATCCTCAAGCTGATCCTCTGTTTCCTCTTTCCTCTTTCTGGATTCTGTTACTTTCAAACACCTTTGTCCAATACTACACGCCGAGCAGCACCTCTTCATTTTCTGCTGCCCCTTTCTTTTATCTTTCTGTTCTTTCTCTAGGGACAAAACTAGAGGGTCTCGCGGTGGTATATTAAAGCCACAGTCCTTTTGCCATTCAGGATGGTTTCGCAAAGTGAAAAACATATCCGCGTACATAACCTCATCCCATTTCCCTTCTCTTCGTAAGAATAACATTAACTGCAACATAGTATTATAGTTTAGAGTCCCATTGAAGGGCCACTTTTCTCCATCATCTAATTTATATAAGGGCCACCGTTGATTACAATATTTTATCAAAGTTTTCTTATTCACGTTCCCACCTGATGGTCCCCCTATATTTTTCCAATGTTTTAAAATACATCCTATGGGGCTCCTTTTCACAATTCCACCACTTTGCTGTCCTCCCATCTTTATAAATTTAACTCCCCAATTGCCCTACCACACAGTACAGTTAGAGGATAAAATCTATCTCCCCAATGTTCCTCCCACTGCATCCACAGCTGGCAATTAGGGTACTCAAAATCAGTACAATCTGGATTATATCAAAAGCAATGAACATAAAATATCTTAGAACAATTTTAACATTTAACACTTATTGTTGGGTTACACCCATTATCCGGGTGGAGGGGACAATTATCCATTTATATAACCAGTCATATTCATCTGATACTCGCTTCGTTCGTCTCCGGCCGCACCCCTCGCGGGATAACGGAACCGCGGATCAGAACTCCACACTCGCTTCGCAGCTCTGCTGCGTCTCAGTCACTCAAATCATACATACAAGAGCTAGCTCAATTCATTCACACACCTTTTATCAAATCCAAATCAGCTTTCAATACACAATTCCTTTAAACAGTTCCGATTTCAATACCAATAAGTTACTATCACCACAAGGCACGTTAAATGCAAAAGTACGTAGCTTTACTCGCGACCGTACCCGACGTACCAAAACCAAGTGTATGAATTACAAGAGTATGAAGCACAACACGTGCTCATACCCGCGTACAGAAACCAAGACCAAGTGTACGAATTACAAGAGTACGAAGCACATGTGCTCATACCCGCATACACAAACCAAGTGTACGTATTGCAACAGTATGCAGTACAACATGTGCCTGCACTCACATACACAGTATGCCCTCAGACACTAGTAGCCTGGCATATGGTGCCCTGCGTAGGATGTCTCCTACGGCTTATGGGAACCCCAAATGACCGGTTCCAAACAACAATTTTTTATTTTTTAATTTTTTTTTTAAAAAAGAATACCTTATTCGTTAGATGGTCCTTGTCTGCCCCCGCAGTGATCCGTATGAGGTGAGGAGTCCCTCCGGGAAAAACCCGGGGGTACCCTGGGGAGTCCTGTTCTCAGCGGGTCCTGCAGCCGAGCAGAGAGGGTCCCATCTGGGGTGCCAGAATTGATGCCGTGAAAGACGAAATCAGAACTCAATAGTCGGGATGACTATTAAGCAGGTATCCTTTATTGCAGCGCTGGACGCACAGGGGATCGCTCCTCCAAATGTGCGTACCAGACAGAGTCAGTTCAACAACATATATGCACACCACACATACATATTCATGCAAGGACTAATTAACATATTCATTAGTTTCCAGTAATTCATTACCATATGCTACCTCCCTCTTGGAGCCCCCCATTTGTCAGAGATAAGATAACATTGTGCTGGCCTCACAACTGCTGCCCACATACATACATGCCTTTATCGTAGCTCTGTAAGGGGGTAAGCCCCTGTTTGTGGTCAGCCAAGCTATATTTGCTAACTCATACTTAGGTAAGCAAACCTTCAAGCCATACCTAGCCTTATTCTTTAATTCAGGCTGTTGCTGGACAAAGACTTGAGGCACTGCTGCTTCCCTCCGGGGGGTTTGGAACGTCAGCTGCGGTACTTGTGTCTGCGCGCGTCGCTGCCCCGTGCTCCGTGATCGGTTTCCCTGTATCAGTTGACCCTGGAAATCATACTTAGACCGGCATTGATTAGCATAACGACGTCCTTTTGGGCATCTAGGGCAAATCCCAGGGGCTTGAGACTTAGCCCCTCCTTTCGTGACCAGGCAGTTCTTTTTCAAATGGCCTGGCTTACCACAACCATAACAATTCCCCATGCCTGATGGACCTTTCATGGCCGCAAAGGTGGCAGCCATAGCCTCAAATTTATGATCTACAGTGCCAATCCTATTACAAGCTTCCACCATTTCAATCAATGTGGGATTCGGATTAGGAAGAGATTTCAATAGCTTTTTACAATCAGCATTAGCATTTTCAACAGCCAGCTTCAACAACAGTATTTCCCGAGCTTCCGTGTTGTCTATTTGATGTTCCAAAGCCTGTTTCAGTCTATCAATAAACTGCATGTAAGGCTCCTGGGGTCCCTGAGTGATAGTGGTAAAGGCTTTCTGCGGTTTCTGTGAGTCGGGGACCTTAAGAAAAGCCTTTTTCGCTTCTTCGTGGACCGCCGCGAGAGCCTCTTGGGGGCAGTCTCGAGCTTGAGCTGCCGGATCTGAGTGCTGGCCTGTACCGGTAAGGTGCTCTATGGTCAGCGCAGCCAATACAGCGTTATTATGACCCGCATATGTAAGGAGGAGCGCCTGAAGTCCCCTTCTCCAGTGTGACTCCCATAGCGAGTATTGAGTCAGAGTCAATAGCAGCTGCTACTTTAGATCATGAAGAGTCATAACATATGTGTCGAACACGGAAGACAACAGACTCGCAAAATAGGGGGAAGAAAGCCCATGCTTGGTGACGGTACGGCGCAGTTCCTTAATAACCAGAAAAGATAGGGCTTCCCATTGCACCCCCCGGCCCTGATAAATCACTGGAGCCACTATTGTTCTAGCAACCTCCAGCTCCCCCTCTTTCAGGGCTTGTCGTCTTATGTTAGCCCACACATCGTGTGGGTCGGAGGGATATAAGTCCGGTTCCTTGTCCGGATCGACCGGACCCGGATCGAAAGGCTCCTCTTCCCGGGGGTGACCGGCGGCGTGTGTGCCTAAAGGTCCGGGACGCGGTGGCCCAGAAGGTGGCGCTGTTGGGGTTTCCGCCTCTCCTCCTTCTTTGGCTTCTATTCCCCCTTCGTGGGCTTTTAGAGTCTCAAAAATGCTCCTCCACCACGGGAGCATACGCTGAGCCTCGACATTTCCTGTTGTTGCCGCATCCCATAATTTCACCCTCACGTCATCCCAGAGTTCCCGTGTAAAAATACTCGATGCAGTTACAGTGGGTATTTTCACTTGCACCCACTTAAGCATTGCCTTGAGGTCATGCCCGGAAATATTTTTCCCATGCTTTTTAAGAAGACCTTTCATAAGTTCATATACGTCTCTTTCCGGGGAAGACGCTTGATTCCCCATGTTTCCCACAGCTCACCTCTCTACTCCGGAGGGATTTCAGGCCGGCCGGCTCCTGCTTCCTTTCAGCAGCACATTCAACGTTCTGTCGGACTCGCAGCAAGTCGCTCAGCTAGGCGGTTCATAAACCCATCACGTCAGGGTCACCAATTTGCGGCGATTGAGAGACGGGACACAGCTTGATGCAAGCAGAATGTTCATTTATTGTATACCATCATTCCTTTATATATGCTTACATTGACTGTGTGTTTTAAATTGATTGGTCCTTTTGAACATACACTGCTCGCGCAGCTGCATCTGATTGGTCAGTGATATACTATCACACCATCAACCATATCTTATCTTGAGGACACAGTTATCTTATCTTGAGGACACAGTTCTTAAGGCCTTTTTAGGCAGGGCGCCTGGAACTTGCTTATCTCAGTGTTGTTTATCTCAGTGTTGCAACATTTGTCAAGTACCTGTTTTCAGGTCCTTGTCTAACCCTTCTATGGTCAGGACCACCCTCAGTTTCCCATGGTTTATGGCCTACAAGTTCCAACATGTCCCCGCTTGTTAACTGAGCAGTACTCGGGGTTCTGCTCTTCAGGCCTCGTCCCACAGTTACATAGGTTCTTAATTATTAGGATGTTGTTAGTAGTGAGGATCAGTTCTCGAAGTATTTGAGAGAGGTGGATTGTACTACAATTGGTATATAACTATGGTTGGCCCCTGCAAATTTCTGAGCCCTGGCCATAAAAGATTCTTGGTCATGTGGTAATGAATGACGTTTGGTTATGTTATCTTGGGATTGCATCGGTTTTTTACTCCAAGAGTGGGTACTGGTCAGGAGTGGAGGACATCTCTAGCACTGATGATGACACAGATTGGGGATTCTATGGGAATAACATCACAGTGATCAACTTCTAGCAGTCAGAAGTGTCCTAGAGGGAGTTCCGTTATGGGGATTATATATGAGTTCAATGCCACATCTTTGAAGTTTGTGTAGTCGTGGGTTTAGTATCATTGATGGTCGATGGATTTTAGGGTTAGATCAGGCTCGTCAATTTCATCCATCATATAGAGGATTTGTAGGGATGGCAGGGTGAGTAGGATTAAAATGATGGCTGGTAGATTAGTTCTACCTCTTGGGCATCAACAGTGTTTGAGGATAGTTTTTCTATTAGTATAAGTGCTAGAATGTAGAGGACCAGGCCACAGATTGCTAATGCAACTGTATGCTTGTTTTGGCTGGGAGAGAGTTAATTTTCTTCATAGTAGCTAGTATGGGGCTATGTTTTGGATTTGTGCTGAAAACATTGTTGATAATATAGAGATGTTTTTGTTATTGTTGAATAGTGCTTACACAGCGTCAAGGCCTTTTCTCCTTCTCACACCACCCCACCAGGAAGTAGGCTGGGGGTGCACAAGAAGTTGGGAGGGGACACAGCTGGGACAACTGACTCCAACTGACCAAAGGGATATCCTATACCTTATGACATCATGGCCAGCATACAAAGCTGGGGGAATGTTGTTTAAACCCAGAAGGCAGCTAGGACTTTTCAAGCTATTCACCCAAGGGTACTCAGGGAGCTGGCAGGAGAGCTCACCAAGCCTCTCTCCATTATCTATCAACAATCCTGGTCAACAGGAGAGGTACCAGATGACTGGAGGGTGGCCAATGTGACGCCCACCTACAAGAAGGGCCGGAAGGAGGATCCGGGAAACTATAGGCCTGTCAGCCTGACCTCGGTACCGGGAAAGATCATGGAGAAGATCATCCTGAGTGAGCTCTCACGGCAAGTGCAGGGCAGCCAAGGGATCAGGGCCAGCCAGCATGGGTTTATGAAAGGGAGGTCCTGCTTAACCAACTTGATCTCTTTCTATGACCATGTGACCCTCCTTCTCGATGCGGAGAAGGCTGTGGACCTTGTCTACCTGGACTTTGGTAAGGCCTTTGACACCATCCCCCACAGCATTCTCCTGGAGAAGCTGGCGAATCATGGCATAGACAAGTGTACTCTTCACTGGGTAAAAAACTGGCTGGATGGCCATGCCCAGAGAGTTGTGATTAATGGGGTGAAATCCAGTTGGCGGCCGGTCACCAGTGGTGTCCCTCAGGGCTCAGTTTTGGGGCCAGTCTTGTTTAATATCTTTATTGATGATCTGGATAAGGGGATTGAGTGCACCCTCAGTAAGTTTGCAGATGACACCAAACTAGGTGAGAGTGTTGATCTGCTTGAGGGTCGGAAGGCTCTACAGAGGGACCTGGACAGGTTGGATCAATGGGCCAAGGCCAATGAGATGAGGTTTAATAGGGCCAAGTGCCGGGTCCTGCATTTCGGTCACAACAACCCCAGGCAACGCTACAGGCTTGGGGAAGAGTGGCTGGAAAGCTGCCCAGCAGAAAAGGACCTGGGGGTGTTGGTGGACAGCCGGCTTAACATGAGCCAGCAGTATGCCCAGGTGGCCAAGAAGGCCAACAGCATCCTGGCCTGTATCAGGAATAGCGTGGCCAGCAGGAGTAGGGAAGTGATCGTGCCTCTGTACTTGGCCCTGGTGAGGCCTCACCTCGAGTACTGTGTTCATTTCTGGGCCCCTCACTACAGGAAGGACATTGAGTTGCTGGAGTGTGTCCAGAGGAGAGCCACCAAGCTGGTGAGGGGTCTAGAGAACAAGTCATATGAGGAGAGGCTGAGGGAACTGGGCGTGTTTAGTTTGGAGAAGAGGAGGCTGAGGGGGGACCTCATTGCCCTCTACAACTCCCTGAAAGGAGATTGTAGAGAGGTGGGTGTTGGCCTCTTCTCCCAAGTGAATAATGACAGGACCAGAGGAAATGGTCTAAAGTTGCGGCAGGGGAGGTTTAGATTAGATATCAGGAAGAATTACTTTACTGAGAGAGTGGTCAGGCACTGGAACAGCCTGCCCAGGGAGGTGGTGGAGTCGCCATCCCTGGAGGTATTTAAGAAACGTGTAGACATGGCACTTCAGGGCATGCTCTAGTGCCCGAGACTGTTGGTTTGTGTCTGTTTGTGGGTGGGTCTGGTGTGGGGTTGTGGGTGTTTGGTTTTGGTGTTGTGGTTTTTTTTGTTTGGTTTTTTTTTTTTGTTGGTTGGACTCGATGATCTCAAAGGGCCCTTCCAACCAAGAAGATTCTGTGATTCTGTGACTACGCAGCTGCTCACTCACTCCCCGCCATGGCGAGATGAGGAAGAGAATCAGAAGAGTCAAAGTGAGTAAACTCGTGGGTGGAGATAAAGAGAGTTTAATAGGTAAAGCAAAAGCCACGCACGCAAGCAAAGCAAAACAAGGAGTTCATTTACTACTTCCCATACGCAGGCAGGTGTTCAGCCACCTCCAGGAAAGCAGGGATCCATCACACATAATGGTTACCTGGGAAGAAAAACACCATAACTCCCAATGTCCTCCCTTCCTCCTGCTTCTCCCAGCCTTATATACTGAGCATGATGTCATATGGCATGGAATATCCCTTTGGTCAGTTCGGGTCAGCTGTCCCGGCTGTGTCTCCTCCCAATTTTTTGTACACTCCTAGCCTACTCGCTGGCGGGGCGGTATGAGGAGTGTAAAAGGCCTTGATTGCTTAGCAACAATCAGAAACACCAGTGCGCTATCACACTCTTCCCATCTCAAATCCAAAACATAGCACCGTAGCAGATGCTAGTAAGAAAGTGTCCTGGTTTGAGGTAAAACAGAACCAACTTTCTGTTCAGTAATTTTACTTCTTAGCTAGGCCTCTTCTAACTCTCTGAAATTAACAGCATATTGTGCAGAAAACTGTTCATTCTTAGAGTGATAAGACCAATGTTTGTACTTCATGCCAAGGAACAGTATGCAGAGAGGATCTTGCTTATACTTATTGCTATAACAACCAAGGTCAGCTAATTTTATTTGCCCCATTGGAGCATCAGAAATGGAAAAGCGTAGAGGGCTTGCACCTGCAGGGAGGAGTGGGCTGGACAGGTGACCCAAAACTGACCAACAGGGGTATTCCATCCCATCTGCCTCATGCTCAGTATAAAAGCTGAGGGATCAAAGAGTCAGCTCTCTTTCTTCAATGGCTGACGTCCAAGGAGGACCCTGTCTGTTCATCTGCTTTTGATCCTGATTCGTGTGTTCCTGACTCCAGATCTGGAATCCAGCTCCCATCCATTGCTGAGTCTAGTCTGAGACATCCCCAGTGCCTGCTGGTGATGTCATCCTGGGAGCTTGATACATTTTTGTATATATATTGTACCTATTTTCATTATTTCCTTTTTATTTTATTAGTAGTATTTCATTAAAGTAGTTTAGTTCCTTCTGAACTCGTAAATCTCTTTATCTCTCCTCGAGAAGTGGGGGGAGAGCATCTGTTGCCCGTAATTGGCCAATTTGGCCTAAACCACAACAGAAAGTTAACTCTATCCCAACTGAAACCATGACAGGGAAGAAGAAGAAGGAGGAAGGGGAGGTTGTTTGGAGTTATGGCATTTATCTTCCCAAGTAATCGTTATGCATTGTGGGAAAATAATGGAAGATCGGAGAGGAGGACTGTAAACGTGCTCAAGTGACTCGCATGTGGGATGCTGGAAAACACATATATCACACCAATTGTTGTTTAGTCTTATGTGCTCAACAAGTAGAACATCTGCACTTAGATAATGTAATTCTGTGATGGACTCGGGGGCACATTATCGAACATGCCTGAGATTCCTGCCCTGCTGTTGAAGAAGATCACAACACAGCGGAAAACTATGCCTGCCTGAATCCTTGAAATACAGGCCAGAACAGCAAGTCTGAGCTCTCGCTGCCTCACTCCCTTGCTAACAAGGACTCTCTTGCTAATAAGAACTCTTGTTCTGCGGTGCCTGCGTCCCCTGCTTGCATGCCTCTGCCCAGGTGCTGCTTCAGAGATTCCCCGATCCATGACGTATCTAAATTTGTTCTTTGCCTTTCGTTCATGGTTTTGTGGTTGTTCCTGCATCCTGTGTACAATGGCTCACACACTCATGATGGAGCCCTGCTTTCCTGGAGATGACTGAACACCTGCCTGCCGATGAGAAGTGGTGAATGAATTCCTTATTTTGCTTTGCTTGCATGCATGGCTTTTGCTTTTCCCTATTAAACTCCCTTTATCTCACCCCACAGAGTTTTCTCACTTACTCTTCTGATTCTCTCCCCCATCCCGACATGGTGGGGAGTGAGCGAGCGGCTGTGTGGTGCCCCCGGTGCCAGCTGGGGTTAAACCACAACAAACTGTTAAGGCATGATAGTGGAATTCAACAAGTACTTCTATGATAGGAGATGAAGTGTCTTGAAATCTGAATTGAGAGTGATTGGCCACATGAGATGTACAGGGTTTATACCTGTGATTTAGTTTTGACAAGGCTATGTAATTAGTTTACTGATGTCTCATAAGAAAGGAGTATGAGTTAATGAAGTTGGCTTGAAACCAGCCAACCATCTAGGGTTCAATTCCTTCCTTTCTTGTACTTGAATGAAAGCTGATTTCTTCAGTGGGATATGGTGGTCGGGCAGCTGTGGATTCATTCAATGTTGGTGGTAGTAAATTCTGGCTGTAAGGCTTTTCATTTTGATGAGAAGTCTTTTCCGATGATGAACATTAGCATGATTACTGCTGTCATTGAGATTAATGAGCCAATAGAGGATATGGTATTTCGTAGTGTATAGGCATCAGGGTAGTCTGAATATCATCCTGGTATTCTGGACAAATCTAGTAAGTGTTGTGGTGTCCTGGTTTGAGGTAAAACAGAACCAATTTTCTGTTCTGTAATTTTACTTTTTAGCTGGGCCTCTTCTAACTAACTAAAATCTCTGAAATTAACAGCATATTGTTCAGAAACTGTTCACTCTCATAGTGATAAGACCTGATTATATCAAGGAATCGTATGCAGAGAAGCCCTTGCTTATACTTATTGCTATAACAACCAAGGTCAGGTAACTTTGTTATTTGCCCCATTGGAGGGTCGGAAGCGGAAAAGTATAGAGGGGTCACACCTGTAGGTGTGGACAGGACAGGTGATCCAAAACTGACCAACAGGGTATTCCATCCCATCTGCATCATGCTCAGTATAAAAGCTGAGGGCTCAAAGTGTCGACTCTCTTTCTTCAATGGCCAACGTCTGTTCATCTGCCTTTGATCCCAATCTGAGCATTCCTGACTCCAGATCCGGAATCTAGCTCCTGTCCATCGCCGAGTCCAGTCTGGGACTTTTCCCTGTGCCTGCTGGTGACGTGATCATCATCCTGGGAGCTTGATACAGTTTTGTATATACTGTATACTTTTTTCTTTTTTCTTTTCTTATTATTATTTATTATTTCATTATTTATTAATATTTTCATTAAAGTATTTTAGTTTTTTTCTAAACTCATAAATCTCTTTATCTCTTCCTCTCTTTTTTAGAGGGGGGAGGGAGGGGCCATTTGTCGTTCTGATTGGTCAATCCGGCCAAAACCACAATGTGTGGGAAGAAGGTTAGGTTCACTTCTATGAACATGACTCCAAAGTGAGCTTTGGCTCATGTCGGGTGTAGAGTGTAATCTGTGAATTTTGGGAATCAGTGGGTGAAGCCTGCTAGGATGGTAAAGATGACCCCTATTGAGAGGACTTAGTGGAAGTGGGCTACTGTGGGAAACTTTTTGGAAAGCAATGGACACGTTGAACTGATGAGCTTATGAACTTTGTGTAACAGAAGGGATACTGAAATACGGAACAAGCTAGTACAGTCTGAAGGTCAACATGAAGGAGGAAATCACACGCTGATACTGAAACTGCTACTCCTGAACAGATGCTGAATGTGTATTAGTAAAAGATTGACTTGGCATAAACAGTAACAAAGTGTAGATAATAACTTACAGCTGTGTTTAACCAATAATAGTTTGTGTGTATATGTTTAGAAGCCAATGAGCACAGAGCACAGAGCATGGAGCTAACCCACGTTGTAGTAAAGTATATAATGTTTTAAGTATTTTAATTAAACGGCTTCAGCACGATCATATTGGTCTGCGTCTGAATCCTACCGCAGGCTACTACGTAGTGTCATGTAGGGCAACGTCTAGTGAGGAGTTAGCTAGTACAATTCCTGTTAGGCCTCTGATAGTAAAAAGGAAAATGAAGCCTAGGGCTCATAACATTGGGGGGGGGGGTGTCCATTTGATTGTCTCTCCATGTAGTGTAGCTAGTCAGCTAAAGACTTTGATGCCAGTTGGGATGGCAATGAATATGGCAGCAAACGTGAAGTAAGCTCAAGTGTCTATGTCTCTTCTGACTGTGAATATGTGGTGAGCTCCTACAATAAAGCCCAGGAATCCAATTGATAGTATGGCTCATACTATTCCTATGTAGTTGAATGGTTCTTTTTTACCTGTGCAGTAGATTACTACATGCAAGATGATTCCAAAACCTGGTAGGATTTGGATATAGATTTCTGAGTGTCTGGAGAATCAGAAAAGATTTGGTACAGAATAGGGTCTCCTCCTCCAGCCTGATCAAAAAAATGTAGTGCTTAGGCTTTGATCTCTGAGGAGCATGGTAATGCCAGAAGCAAGTAATGAGCACAGAAGTTTTAGTGGGACAGCTGTGATGATGACAGATCAAACAAATTGGAGGTATGGTATTGTGAGAGTGCTGGGAGTTTTATATTGATGGCAGTGGTAATGATGTTGATTGCCCCCAGGACGGAGGAGACACCTGCTAAGTGGATGGAAAAGATAGTCAGGTCTACTGAAGCTCCAGTGTGGGTAAGCTAGTGGTGGGTACATGGCTCATCCTGTGCCTGACCCAGCTTCTACAGTAGAGGAGGCTAGTAGGAGTAAGAAGGATGGAGGGAGGAGTAAGAAGCTTATGTTGTTTATACATGGAAATGCTATGTTGAGAGCGATGATTATGTTGTGTGATTTGGTATACTACTTGCATAGAACTTGCTTAGCATTAGTAGCTAAATTTGCTGAAGCCTTAGGCCACAAGCTGTGAACTTTCACCTAGATATGTTGAACTTTCACCTAGTTAAGTAAAAGAAGGACCTAGAGATGGTTCAAGCTGGAAGATAAGGAAGCTACAATAGTCAGCTGATGCAGCAACCTTAGAGATAAGAAAAGAAAGTCCTGGGACTCTGACAGACAAATATCAAAACTACATTCCTCTTAATGTAATAGTAGGTTAACCTTTAATTTGTGTTTAGCATAGGAGGTTTTGTTCAGGAGATTATTATTGTTGATAGTTTTAGGACTTTGTGTTGAGGGAGAAGAATACAGTTGCAGTTATTAGGGTGTATTGGTAGAAGGAGAATAGGGTTAGTTTAGGAATATAGACGATGATTACGGCCTTTCAGCCCAAGTGGGAGATGGATGAGAAGGCTAGGATCTTTCAGGTTTGTGTTTGATTTAGTCCTATTCAGCCACCTAGGGCAGCTAAAGTAATAGCCATAGCAGTTAATAGTGTTCAATTGAGTAAATGGGATGTTAGAAAGAGAATGATGACTGGGGGGAATTCCATTACTGTTGAGAGCAGGAGAGCAGTGGTCAGGGATGAGCCTTGTAGTACTTCTGGGAATCAGAAGCGGAATGGGACTAGTTTGATTGCAATTGCTATTGTTAGTAAGAGGCAGGATGTTGGGTGGCTTAGTTGTGTGATGTCTCACTGGCCCGTTGTCGTGGAAGGAGAGGAGAACTTAAGGTCGCTTAAAGAATCACTGTCAAAGATATTAGAAAAGTGATTTTAATATAAATCTATAAAAGCATGACTTAACAGAGGCTCATTCTATTACTTACTATGTGGAAGGCAACCGTTTATGTCTAATAAAGGGGTAAGGAAAAACTCCTGTTGAGTCACAAGGTTCAGAGTGGACCCCCTTGCTTTCTAAACTTCTTCTCAGAGAGGAGTCTAGGTGTGGCTGGATCCACTCCTAGTCCCAGACTTGGTCAATGGTTTATGTCTAAAGGGATTAGGTGTAGGGGGTTTCAGTGTAGTGCTTCAACATGTGATTATGGGTCTCGTGACTTTGGAACAGCAGTAGTCTGAGGTTCGTTAACACTACTATAACAAATCACAAAATTAGATTATATGATTTTCTAGCAACACTTAATTAGTCAATAATCAACAATTTGTTATAATTAAACTCTATGATTTAGTTAAAGATTCAGCAGTTTCCTAAATAAAATCACATACACACAGAGAGAGATATAGAGTTTAACCTATGATTAACATGTTTCCTTTTCTACAGATTGTAGTAAATTTTGGTACCCAGTGATTGAAATCGAACTATACTCACTCTATTCTCTTAATTGGTTTCTGTCAGCAGATGGTCTGAAACTCCTAACTCTTATCCCTTTGTCAGCTTCTATAAGCAGATGGTCTGAAACTACTCCCTTTGTTGGCTTCTGTCAGTGGACAGTCTGAATCACGTCGTGAAATATGAGGTAGCAGCCTGCTGTGATCCTGGAGAGCTTCAAATTCTTGTCATGTGATCTTGGCAACTTTCAGAGTGGGCTTGTGATCTGGGCAGGAGGGGTCTCCAGTACATTTCCCAGGCAACAGGAGTTCCAGGTGCAGTTAGGGAGTGCCTAATCATCCCAACTCACTGTACTTGCACTGGGGCAAGAAGGTACCAGATTGTCTCAACTCACTGCCCCAGTAGGCAAGGTCAGAAAGCGCCAGATTGTCCCAGCTCACTGTACTTGCAATTGAAACAAGAACAATGTTGATCCCACTGCCCTTGTAACTAAAGCAAGAACAATGTTGGCTGATGTTGACATTGCAATGTGGCCCAGGCAGGGGGGCTGTCTGCACTACCACATCCCACCCCATGACTGAAGTCAATCCATCTTCTCCACAGAGTGGTGGTGTGGTCACCTCTTGCCTCTGTGCTTATAAATAGACAGTGCTGCATTTTAATTATAACTTGAGAGAAAATGTTGTGGTACGTTAACCTCTATAGCTGTTAAAAAGCATATATGTTATTTTATCAAATGGGATTGAAGAACTTTATTTACATGGGAAGGTTCTTGTAATAGCATAATTTGTTTTGTCATTCTCCAAGTTTTGCTATACAGGGCAATGTTTGATAGCAAACATAGAATAACAAGAGCTAATAGAACCACAATAGCATTAGATTTAGTGTCTCAGTTGCTTTTGGAGACCATCTTTGGATGGTTTCCCACCAGTGATGTTCTCCACCTTTCTTCACTCTTTCTAGGATATGGTATATCTGTTTTGCATCATGATGGATGGTAATCAGTGTTTTTTGTCTGTTGTTTCGAATCCATTTTAGCAATTGATTCAGGTCATCATGTTGCAACAGTTTTCTCACCAGTGTAAGGTCCATTCCGATGGGGGTAGGTAGTAAATTCTGATACAATGTGTAGTTTGACTGTAGCAATTGTTAGGTTGTGACAGGAGCTGAATAGTGACAGTTGCATCCTGTAATTTTAGTAAAATTACAAATACAGATATTTGAGTGTTTGGGTTTTTTATCTTCATAGTGGTGTTATCTATAACTATAGAATCACAAAGGGTTCTTATACAAATGCATCCATTTCCAATATATACTAGTACAGTTTCAGGGGTTTCATTGGGGTATATTTCAAAATGACAAACATTTTGCTCCATGTCAAGACAAATGTCTTGAGCCTTGATGGTATTACTTTCACAGATAAATCCCTGTTGTTCTCATACAACACATGCATCAACATCAACTGTTTGCCTTTTTTTTTTTTTTCTGTTTTGTTGGGCACATACTCTATGTTCCAATGGATAGAGTATAGTTCCATGGTGATTTAATCCCAGTGTAATGATTTGGTATATGGTATATACTGAAGCATCGCATATTGTTAGAACAAAAGCTGTGGTTTTACTACTTGCAGGGTCAAAAGTGAAACTGACTAGGTGCCACCAGGATTGGAAATCCATTTCAAATTTAGTTGCATTATTCCAGATTACTTCTTGAATTTCAGTGGGCAAGATGCCCCCTTCGCCTTCTCTTATAATTGCTGTCACAGTAGACTGTATCCATAGTTGAGCCTGAATACAGCTAAGAGCAAGAGAAACATTAGTTTGGGTTGTACCTAGTACGTTTACAAAGCCATTGGGTGGCATCTGCCCATACGGCATAGGAGTCGACATAGATAACTTTTGCTCTGTTCTGTGCTGCTAGAACAACTGCCCTTAATTCTCCTACTTGTGCATTACCTTACCTTCACCTTCTTCTATTACTTGTTTGCCGGTGTTAATTTCTAGTGCAGCAGCCTTATATTGCCATTTACCATTTATTCTTTTTGCTGAGGGGTCAGTAAACCAAATGCCCTCAGCTGGTGTTTTCTCAGTGAGGGGAGGTGCATCTAGAATTGGTGAAGGTTTAAATGGCTGTTTCAGCGCTAGTGGGTTGGTGTTTATAGGCATTTCTGTATGGGAGCACCCAGCCAAACCGGTTTCAGAGCACAATAGGTGAAATGCAGGGAGTTGTCATCCAACTCAGCTTCATCTCTGCCTTACCTTGTCTATGCAGAGATAACTTGGGGGGAGCTGAAAAAACAGCTCAGCCCGGGGTTGTCTCAAGATCGCATCACAATAAGAACCGAAACCCGAATGGAGCTTTAACAAACTCCCTTAACAAACAAAATGCCCTGAGTCCCATCCCACCACTATTCCCATGACTTTGAGTGCTAGACATCACAAAATTGGCAACAGAAACTTAGGAGCCATCACACCACCAGAGGTAAATATCCCAGATAGTGTAATCCACTCAGGCATAATCCTGCACCCCCACAGAATCAGGAAATATAAACCGTAAGGTTTGGGGAGAAAAATAGGGAGCCTTCCAACGATACAGCTGGCCTGTAGGAGATTCTTCCCCCCCTTGTCCAGGATGCTGTACAGGGTAACTTCCCAGGGATTGAGCGGCCTTACCTGAGAGAGAGGGTAAGTGATTAAGAAACATACGGATGGTATATGGTGACGTGCGGAAAGCAGACTCCACAACCTGTGAGGTTGTAAAGTAGGTATGTTTATTCGGCGCCGGGCAGCACGGGGGGTCGCCCCACCACAATCGTGCGCATCCACCGCGGCAGTTAGCTTAAGATTTATACAATCACACTTTACATATTCAAGGTGTGAGAAATGAGCTGGATTTTGCTTCAGCTACTTGGTATATTTCTATTTGTGTGCTCGGTTATAGCATCTAACTAATCCTTACAAGTACCCTGGAATGGCCCAGAGACTCTGGTTTACAAGAAGCCATTTAGGTAAGGAGAACCGAATTGATGGTAGACTGATAAGCGAACAAAGGACGGTGGAAGGTGATAAGTGGATAAAGGCCACCTGGGGGGGTGACTGAAGAAAAGAAGGATATGGACACTAGATCAAGAAGATGACCACCAGGATGTTTGTAACTACTAACATTAGACAGTAGATATTAGCAGAGACTGTGAAACAATGTATTGTTAATTAAAGGTTTGTGTCTTTAGGCGGTCGGGAAGAATGTGAGCTCCAACTTCTCAGCCAATGAGAAGAGAGACAGGTATTCAGGCGGCCGGGAAAGAAAGGTATAAAATATCTAAAAAACTAAAGATGTGTGTGCCTCTACTTTGAGATGCACCCGATTCAGCGCTGCTTCGTACAATAAACCTTTGCTCCAGTGACTTCGTCCTCTTTAAAATTTTAAGTGTGAGCCGGTGTTTCTCACAATTTGGGGGCTCGTCCGGGATCCAGCACTCCTGTTCCTGCGAGGCGAGACAGCGAAGAGGGGATGGCGCGCCCCGCTGATTTCAGTGGTCCCCAACCCACTGTCTCATCCCGTGAGGGGCAGCGGGTCCTATCCGGACAGAGGACTCCCGGAGCAAAGGAGGGGAAAGGAAGAATTGAGTTAACGGGATTGAGTTACGCGCGGCAGCCGATAATTTCTGTGCACGGGACCCGGGTAAGAAAATTGACTGTTAAGTACTACTCGGGCGGCTGGGATAGTGGGATTGGAACTGTGTGTGTGAGACGCAGAATTGTCTGCGGAGCGAGTGTGGAGCCCTTCTAACTGCGGTTCCGTTTCTCCGCGAGGAGACCGGCCAGTGAAGGGGCGAAGCGAAACGGTTCCAGGTGAAAAAGTCCCACGGGAAAGTAAAATGGGAAATAGGCCTAGCAGAGAGAAGGCTATAAAGAATCAAGGACTTGAAAGTCCTGGTGCGAGCATTCCACCCGACAGTCCTTTAGGGGTGATGCTCGGGAAGTGGGGGCAGGGTTGCACCCGGGGAAAAGATAAAAAAAAAAAAAAAAAAAAAAAAAACAATGATACAGTACTGTATGTTTGAGTGGGTGAAAGAACCTATTAGATCTGACCCACTGTACTGGCCGCAGTTCGGGTCAATGGAGAATTGGTTGTGCCAGGCTTTGAATCTCTACGTATGTAGTAAGACTCCAGTAAACCAAGAAGAAATTGAATATGCTTCATGTTGGAGGAGGTCTCACTCCTTATTCATGACAAAAGACCTTTGGGGAAAGAAGATTAAGAAGAGAGAAGAAAGTTGGGAACCTCCGGATCATTTGCCACCCCCATACAACCCTGAATTCGACGAAACAGAAGAAGATTGGGGGGGGGGAGGAGGAGGATAATGAACGGGAAGTGGGGGGACTCTGTGAGACCGGGTGCCCCTCTGCTCGGGGAGACTCAGAGAACCCGGGTCACTGAATTAGATCAGATAGTAAGGGATGTTCGGAATTTTCCTTTGCCGTCTTGTAAAGGGGAACATAAGGAGGGTATGTTCCCTTTGAGAGAGGTACTCATGCCGGGAGCCCCGGGGGGGGTGGGCTTTGTGAATGTACCTCTGACTAGCACCGAGGTGCGGGAATTTAAGAAAGAGATGAAAAAGTTATTAGAGGACCCTTTAGGGTTGTCAGAGCAGCTCGACCAGTTTCTGGGCCCTAATCTTTACACTTGGGATGAAATGCAGTTCATTTTAGGAGCCCTGTTCACACCGGAAGAAAGACAAACGATCCGGGCTGCGGGTATTAGAATTTGGGAGCGAGAAAATCCTCCCGATATCCCTGGGGGAGCCCTAGGGGAACAGAAATTCCCTGTGACCAGGCCTGCCTGGGATCAGAATAATGCGGAGGGGAGGAATAATATGTCTGATTACAGAAGATTAGTAATCAGGGGAATAAAAGAGGCAGTCCCAAAAGGACAGAATTTTGACAAAGCCTTTGAAAGCACGCAACAAAAAGATGAATCTCCTACAGATTGGCTGGAAAGGTTAAGGAGAAATATACAACAATACTCAAGAATAGATCCCGAGAATGATGTGGGGCGAGAGTTGTTGAAGGTTAATTTTGTCACTAAGGCGTGGCCTGATATAAAGAAGTTAGAGAAACTGGAAGACTGGCATGATCGGAGCTTGAATGAATTGTTGCGAGAGGCTCAGAAAGTGTATGTCAGGAGAGATGATGGGAAGCAGAAAGCTAAAGCTAAGTTGATGGTGGCAGCAGTGGAACAAGTAACGGGGCGGCAGCCTGAGAGAGGGAGAGAGAGAGAGAGAGAGAGAGGTGGTGTGAACGTGGCAGAGGTCCCAGCCGCGGGCCACAGCGTGAGCGCAGAGAATATAAGGTTCAACCGGCTGGGAGGGGGAACCCTCATGGGTGGCAAGTAGGTCCTAGAAGGTGTTTTCATTGTGGGAGAGAGGGGCACTTTAAGAGGGATTGTCCGATGAGGCAGAAGGAAAACGGAGTGTTTCGAGTAATGGAGCGGGATGATTATTCTTTAGAATAGGGGTGTCAGGGGCTCTACCTTCTGGGGTCGAACCATCACATTGAGCCCTTGATAAATTTAAAATTAAGACCCCAGAAGGAGGAATATGTATTCCTAGTGGACACAGGAGCAGAAAGAACAAGTATAACCAAAATCCCACAGGGATATGAAATTGGGGAACTTACGACGAACGTGGTTGGGATAAAAGGGGAAGGGTTTTCAGTCCCTATTGTAGAGCAAGTAACTATACAAGGGAATAACCGAGAAGTAAAAATGGACTTAGTAGTGATACCTGAAGTAGGAGCGAACTTATTGGGGAGGGATTTACAGATATTGTTAGGGATCGGAATAGTTCCAAAAGATGATAGGATGATGGTGCAGCTTTATAAGTTGACCACAGAGGATGAAAAAGTGATTAATCCAATAGTCTGGGTGGCGGAGGGAAACCGGGGAGGACTGGACATACCCCCCCCTCAAAGTGGAATTAAAGAAAGAAAGTCAGCCTGTGCGTGTAAAACAATATCCTATATCTCTAGAAGGGAGGAAGGGGCTCCAACCTGTAATTGAGGGATTGTTGAAAGATGGTCTCTTAGAGCCCTGCATGTCTCCTTATAATACACCTATTTTACCCGTCAGAAAGTCGGATGGGAGTTGGAGATTAGTGCAAGATTTAAGGGAGCTGAATAAAATTGTTCAGACACGTCACCCGGTAATACCCAATCCTTATACATTGCTAAGCAAAATACCTCATGAACACAAGTGGTTCAGTGTAGTAGACCTTAAAGATGCTTTTTGGACCTGTCCCTTGGCGGTGGAAAGTCGGGACATGTTTGCCTTTGAATGGGAGGACCCGGTAACAGGGAGGAGGCAGCAATTCCGCTGGACCACGTTACCACAGGGGTTTACAGAATCACCCAACCTTTTTGGGCAAGTGTTGGAACAAATACTTGAGGAAATTTCGTTTTCCCCAGGGATCAAGCTGCTTCAGTATGTAGATGATTTACTAATATCGGGGGAAGAGGAGATGGAGGTTCGATCTGCAACCATCAAATTACTTAACTACTTGGGAGAAAAAGGGCTCCGAGTCTCAGAAACTAAGTTGCAGTTTGTAAAAAAAAAAAGGAGGTGAGGTACCTCGGGCACGTGATCAGCGAAGGGAAAAGGAGAATAAACCCAGAACGAATTTCTGGTATTGTAACAACTCCAATTCCAAGGAGTAAGAAAGAAATAAGAAAGTTTTTGGGCCTCTTTGGATACTGGTGTAAAAACCCAGGAAGGGAAATGGGTTCTCCCGGATGGGAGGAATAATAGAAAGGGTAGATTCTGATAGGGGAACCCATTTCACTGCTAGGGTATTGCAGCTGGTATGCACAGCTCTGGGAATTCAATGGGACTTCCACACTCCCTGGCATCCTCAAAGCTCTGGTAGAGTTGAGAGGATGAATGCAACTCTCAAAACACATATCACCAAGCTGGTAATAGAGACTAAGTTGCCCTGGACCAAATGCCTGCCCCTAGCCCTGTTGAGAATTAGGACTGCTCCAAGGAAGGATTTAGGAGTATCTCCCTATGAAATGCTATTCGGACTTCCATATCTGGGAAGGGAAGAAGGTGTGCCAATTCCTGAAATTAATGATGTCATTCTTAAAAATTACCTGTGGGGGTTAGCCCAATCTCTTACAGATTTGAGACAGCGTGGTTTGCTGCCTCAGATGGCTCCACTGGATTTCAAACTACACCAGATACAGCCTGGAGACTGGGTACTAGTGAAGTCCTGGCAAGAGGATACTCTGACTCCAGCGTGGGAAGGACCTTTCCTGGTACTCCTGACAACAGAAGCAGCTGTGTGAACTAAGGAAAAGGGGTGGACACATGCTACACGGGTAAAAGGACCAATAGCCCCACCTCCTGGAGAGTGGACAGTAACCCAGGGAAGTGATCCACTGAAATTGACTCTTAAAAGACAGAATTGGTAAAATCGAGAGTAATGAAATAAAAGTGTAATACCTGGGGAGGTTACCAGCAAAGGTTCTAAAAACTAAAGCCAAGGGCAAGACTGGGTCAGTCTCTTCACTCCTCTTCTGTGAGCGGTCTCCGCTGCTGGCTGCAATCCAGTAGGCGTTGAGAGATGGGAGGGAAGGCTGTGCCAGACCTTGGCAGGTTTTATGCTACCATACTAATGAACCTTGTGACCATCCCTCTGTGTTACAGTCAAATGGAAGATAACCAATTTGTAACATTAGGGAATGAAATAGCAAAAAGCTTTAATTTGAGTAATTGTTGGGTATGTGGAAGCCCAAGGGGATCTGAAGAATGGCCATGGGTAGCCCGGCCTGTGCAGCCTAAGTGGCTGGTGAGTAGCTTAAGTACAGTACGCCATGGAACAAAGGTCTGGGCAGAAGGGGGAGCTGCATGGAAAATATTGTACCCAGGAAAAGGGAATTATTGCCTGAACAGAACCAGATCGGGAGGGAAATATTTAGGGAAAAGTGAACGTGAGTGGACATTATCACCAGGAATGGATTGTTATGACTCACTGTGTATTCCTTATAATTGCCGGAGGTACCAAGGAAGATGGAACCAAACACACATTAAGCTTAGAGATGGCACCTGGGTAAGATGTTCCTTCCATGAACCTTGGCATGCTGGTTGCAGGGCAGCGGCAAGAGAGATTGGCAAAAAGGGGGGTTTTAAAGATTCTCTGTTCCTGGCTTGTTAGCGGGACAATACTACCAGCAAAAACCATGTAATAAGAGTTTATCAATGGGCTTGGCAAAATTCAAATGGGACCAGAACATATTTCACAAAGTTCTGGTCAGCTACAAACCGAACGATAAGAGAGGGAGGATGTAACTGTAAATGGCATCCGGATGCAGAGGCCTTTGAATGTGACTATTGTGACTCCAATGGGGATTTAAACGCCTCAGGAGGACCATGGGGCACAGAAGATCCGCTATACTATGAAACACCACAAGATGATGAAACATGGGACGGTCCCTTTGCCAACGGGGCTTGGGCCTTAGAGGGCCATTATTGGATTTGTGGGAAACATGCTTACCGAAGATTACCTCCAAACTGGTCAGGAGTCTGTTATGTTGGATATGTAATGCCTTTCTTTTTCTTGCTGTCTAATACACAGGCAGCTGGGCTGGGGGTCCGGCTATATGATGAATTGAGGAGAAAGAAATGAACAACGATCGAAATGGGAGGAACTCAGAATTGGGGGCAGGATGAATGGCCCCCACAACGCATAATAGAAACATATGGACCAGTAACATGGGCACAAGATGGTAGCTAGGGATCAATAGAATAATTAGGTTGCAAGCAGCGCTTGAAATAATTACCAATGAGACAGCCTCAGCCTTAGACTTAATAGCAGTCCAACAAACACAGATGCGAACTGCCATATACCAAAATAGACTGGCACTAGACTACCTATTAGCAGAAGAGGGGGGGGTATGTGGCAAATTTAACACATCAGAGTGTTGTCTTCATATTGATGACAACGGACAAGCTGTAAGAGATATAGCAGCAAACATCAGAAAACTAGCACACGTCCCAGTGCAAAGGTGGAAATCTATGATGGATGTCAACTGGTGGAATGATTTTTTGGAATATCTTGGTGGAAGAAGGTAGGCTTCATTCTATTATGTGCTCTTGCTGGACTGCTGTTCATACCTTGTTTTATTCCTTGTGCAGTGGGATTAATTTCTAGAGTGGTAGAAGGAATGCAAGTGACCAGTCTATCGAATGTGGATGCTGTGAATCAAGGTGCTACATCGCAGAGGATAATGGTCTTAAGAAAAAAAGAGATCACTGAAAAGAAGAACAAAATGAAAGATTACAGTTATTGTTGAATAAATGGGAAGAAGATAATAAGCTTCAGCAAAAATGTAATAAATAAAAAGGGGGTGGATTGTGAGAAATGAGCTGGATTTTGCTTCAGCTACTTGGTATATTTCTATTTGTGTGCTCGGTTATAGCATCTAACTGATCCTTACAAGTACCCTGGAATGGCCCAGAGACTCTGGTTTACAAGAAGCCATTTAGGTAAGGAGAACCGAATTGATGGTAGACTGATAAGCGAACAAAGGACGGTGGAAGGTGATAAGTGGATAAAGGCCACCTGGGGGGGTGACTGAAGAAAAGAAGGATATGGACACTAGATCAAGAAGATGACCACCAGGATGTTTGTAACTACTAACATTAGACAGTAGATATTAGCAGAGACTGTGAAACAATGTATTGTTAATTAAAGGTTTGTGTCTTTAGGCGGTCGGGAAGAATGTGAGCTCCAACTTCTCAGCCAATGAGAAGAGAGACAGGTATTCAGGCGGCCGGGAAAGAAAGGTATAAAATATCTAAAAAACTAAAGATGTGTGTGCCTCTACTTTGAGATGCACCCGATTCAGCGCTGCTTCGTACAATAAACCTTTGCTCCAGTGACTTCGTCCTCTTTAAAATTTTAAGTGTGAGCCGGTGTTTCTCACAAAGGGACGCCTATACATATCCATGACTTTTCCCCGAAAAGGCGGTCTTTATTACAAGGAGTTACGAGAAATCATTTTCATAGTCTCCGCCTTTAACTCCTCCCCGTTGCACATGCGCAGTGTCTCCTGGTGGTTGTGGGCCGGGGTCTCGGGGATGAAAGCCATGTCTTCCTCCCTGTGTACCTCTCGCTTTTAATGTTAATGTGTTGCTCCAGGCCACGGGGTTGGGAAACCAGATGATGCTCTGTCAGGACAAATGAATACCAATTGTTCCCTTATCTCCCATCGAGGCCGGATGTGACCACTTTATGGTTTCAACACATCCTTTCTTTGCCTAAACACCTTGGCAATGGCTTTAGGCTATAGATACACAGTTTAAGCCAAGCAATGGCCCTGCTATCAACCCTTGAGTGTTATTTCCCCTTATCAATGGCATGCTATTAAGATCATGATTTGTGCACTCTTTTAAGGTATTAATATCTAGCGCGCTTGTGGTTTGTATTGTTACTTTTTGGGATCGCTTGTAGGTTGTAATAGTGTATTCTGTGAATTGCTTTTAAATTGCAATAGTGTAATCGCCATTGTACACATAGAACCTGCAATAGTGACATATTGGACCTGTGAGTGAAGTCCAAATAAATTGTTAATTTAAACCTCTCAGTGAAGTCCTTTTTCCCTTTCATCATGATTTGTAGTTTGGAAATTTTTGTAGGTCTTTTGCATTTCATCTGCTACTTCCACCAGGTAGGCGTACCATTTCCTAGTGGTGGCTTTTTGTGCAATTCCATCTGGGGGTCCTTTTAGGACCGTTTCTAACAAATTAAATGGTCCTCTCATCTGAACAGGTTGTCTCTGGTGTATTTTCTCAACTTGTTTAACTGCTTGGACTAAAGATAAAAGTCCCTTTTCCCACTTGTACTAGAAAATATTTATTTGCAGCTTCAATGGCTCCTAGGTGGTGGAGATTAATTTTTCATGGGGGTTCATTAGTAGAGGAAGGGGTTACCCATCATTTTTGGGGTATGGGTCCAATAGCTTGGTGAGCTGACCCTACCAGAAGATAATATAGAGGGAATATAGAGAGTTTTGATCTCTTCTGTGTAGGTTCACTTCCTAATTTTCTAAGTCTGGTTTCGGAAATGAGAGGGCTAGTATATCTCTGTGTTCACTTTATCATAGTGACCCTTTAGGTTCAGGCACATTTCCTTAAGTAAGGGGGTAGGTCAGCATAGCAGATTGGCATGCTGGTGTGTCATAAGCATAGTGTTGTTATAGTTGAATTTTAAGACAAATCGAGTCCGAAATAGATTTATTAAATATTTATTAAGGTAGGAAAGCAAAAGCAGTGCTGGGCAGCCGGGGAGTCGCAGCTCCACTAAAGACTCGCAAATTCAGGCAAGCTAAACGACTCCTTTTATCTTCACAGAGGTCGATTGCAACATCTTCGGTACGCCCCTCGGCTTCTTCCGAGGGGCTTCTTGCTTGGGGCAATTTCGATAAGATATCGTCACAGAATCAGCTTATACAATCTATTCTTTTCAGGGTTGATTGGTACAATGGCACACGTTAGCAAGACATTAACGGTTTAACATTCGCTCAAGGTAACACATTCTGATGACATTGTGGTTAAGCCTTTCTTGTCAAACAGGGTGTTCCCATGTTTGGTGTTGCCAGATAACATTGTGGATGTGTATCTTCTGGTTAAATAGGAAGTTCTCAAGACTGCTACAATGGGTTCGTTCCTCTTGCTTAACCTGTTTGATCAGCAAATTACCCTTAGTTACTTATTACAATCCCCCCTTCTTTTATTTATAAGTGATTTGCTGATCAAACCTAGACAATACCTCACAAGCGGCATCTAATTCAGGATTTTCATTCGGTATAATTTTCATTTCCAGTTCTGATTGCTTCATCACCATTAGCTGCACTTTTTCTAACCTGCCTTTAAAAAAGGTTACAAGTTTATTAATGACACAGGGTCCAAAAGTCAGAGCCAATAGTAACATTATGAGGGGTCCTGCCAAAGTAGAAATTAAGGTAGTCAGCCATGGTGACGGATTAAACCAAGATTCATACCAGGAGGACTGAGCCTCTCGTTCCCGTTTTCTTTTCTCTAATCCTTCTCTCAGCTTAGCTAACGAATCTCTTACTACCCCTGTATGGTCAGCATAAAAGCAACATTCTTCACCTAGGGCAGCGCATAATCCTCCGTTTTGCATGAACACAAGGTCCAATCCTCTTCGATTCTGTAAAACTACTTCTGACAATGAGGTCAATGATTTCTCTAAATAGGAAACAGATTTTTCTATTCGGGCCAAATCTTCGTCTACTGCAGCTCTTAGAGATGTTAGACTCTGTTGTTGTTGTACCAAGGAGGTTATGCCAGTGGCGGTCCCGGCGACCCCTAAACCAAGTAGAGTAGCTATAGTAATTGCAGATATTGGCTCTCTTTTGTTGATTTTATGTCCTGAATTGCTCCAATGTAAATACATAGTTTCTTCCCCATGTAAGAGGATTCTAGGTACCACAGTAACTTGTACATGAAATTCTGAGACATTTTTCTTGAGAACAGCAGTGGACAAACAAGGTGTTAATCCGGTTGTGGAACAAACCCACCATGCCCCAGGACTAGGCAGAATCCATTTAATATCAGATGTAAAGTTTTGAGTTTGGTTAGTACATAGAGCTCTTTCCCCATTCGTCACCTTTCCTATACACCAACCGCTCCCTCTGACCTGTTGGAGAGTAATCCCTGCTTTCCGTTCTTTCCAATTACATCTGGAGGGATTCTCCTCGGCAGAGGTATTAAAGGGAGATGTCACAGCTATCCCTTCATAAAAAGGGGGTTTTACATCATAACATAACCAACAGGAAGTGGTAAAATTTGGATTTGTTGCATTTAGAGCTTGATAGGCTGCCTTCATTACAGCCCATAAGGGTTCATCATCTTTGGGTATTTTCTCCACTTTATTTGTAGAGGTTAGGTATGTCCCTGGGGTGACTGAGGCTGTGGAGTTTCCTCCCTTTGGCTTTGTGATGACTCGATTGGGCCCTACTGCTTGTGGTATTTTAACTTCCCGTTTTTGAATGAATATTAGTCCTCCTCTATCAGTTCCAGATTCCCAATATCGCATTCCCCAGGTTCGTCCAAATAACCATCCATGGTCATTAGGCTGCAGGATTTCTAATATAACATGCTTACAGTTGCCAAGATGGGAGCCCTCTATGTGTCCATCCCAGCTAGAAGCTGGCGGGTTGCATCCTCTGGGCCCCCATATTATATTTAAAAATCTATCTTTACTGGCTACATCCCAGTTTGAAGCTATGGTTTCACATCCCCAATATGCACAGTAATAGTGATTAGGGAAATTGCAATAGCTTTTCCCTGGATTCGAACTGGGGCAGAGATAAAAAGGTTTTATTGCTCTTTCTTGTCGACCGGGTGGGTCTAGTTCATAAAAGACTAATTCTTCCAATTTAACTTGGAATTCTGGGGGTCCGGCTGTCACATTATACCGAACTTCTATTGAATCTTCCCATCGACCTAAGGTCCAATTGAAGGGTTGATGTTCATTTTCTAAAGTCGTGGTAATTAATACCATTAATAGGATACCAGCTTTCATTTCCCCCACTGTTCAGTACCTCTCTGCCTTCCTCGTCTACTCTTTTGCGGAGAGCAACGGGATATTAATATCTTCTCGGCAGCAGCAGGTAGTCTTCAGGGGGATTTTGCTGTTATCCTGTCAATAATTTCCAAGGTCTAAAGAGTTAGTTACCTCTCAAATATATTTCCACCTGTTTGGTTGTTGTGCCCGTTTCCAGGCAAATCTTATAACACACTGTCTTAAAACTCTATACCAGTCTGTTTCATATATTTCCCAAAGCTCGGGTATTGACAATTCCCACCCACAAAATAATTTACGAATCTCTGCTTGAGCCCGTTGTTCCCTGGTATGTGTCAAATTATTGCGACATTTCATACAATAAGGTTGTCTCTTAAATGAAACACAGGACCATTCTTTATCGCAATTTAAACATTGGCAAACAACCCAACATAAATGTCCGGAAGTGGGGTGTTTCACGCAGGGTATTCCACGGAGATCTCCTATACTGGGCGATTCAGGTATTTCTGTCTCCGTCTCACAGCAAAAAGGAAAAACCTGAGGAGTTCCTGTCAGTTTGTATAATCCAGCCCCCCCCGTTTGGTCAGGTATTCTCTCCTCACTCCAAGGTGCAAAATATACTTTTCGTAGGGTATTTCCAGGTGGTATTTGGAACCATTGATGTAAACTATTTCTTGCTTCCCTTCTGGAGTGGTTCATTTACCGGTCTCGTTTTTCCTTATCTTCATTCGGAGGTCTCCTGGTTCTGACGTTACGGTCCACCTTTCTGGGAAGATAGGTCCCTTAATTCTGCTGGCATGAGTCCATCCTTTTTCTGCTGTCCGTACAGCCGTATCTGTGGTAAGTAAAACAACAAAGGGTCCTTCCCAACGGGGTGTTAGGGAGGTTTCTTTCCAGGTTTTGATTAATACCTGGTCTCCAGGCTGGATTTGGTGTATGGAAATGTCCAAGGGAGGTCTTTGTACTACCAAACCCTTCTTTCTTAGTTCCTGTCTCCTTCTTGTAAGTTCTAAAATATATTCTGTTAAAATTTTATCCTCGACCTTTGGGTGCTCTACTAATAATCCAAAGTCATAAGGCATCCCATACAACATTTCAAAGGGGGATATACCAGTATCTGTTCTAGGTTGAGTTCTAATGTAAAGCAAGGCCAGCGGTAGACATTTAGTCCAATTCATTCTTGTCTCCACCATAAGTTTGGTTAGGTGTTTCTTTATTTCCCCATTCATTCTTTCTACTTTCCCGGAACTTTGTGGGTGCCAGGGAGTATGGTATTCCCATTTTGTACCGAACAATTCAGTTGTTTCTTTAATTATTTTGGATGTAAAATGTGGGCCTCGGTCTGAGTCAATTACCGCAATAGTTCCATACCTCGGAATAATTTCTTCCAAGAGGATTTTAATAACTGTCTTTGCAGTAGCCCTTATCACTGGGAAGGCTTCTACAAAGTGCGTAAGGTGATCAACCAAGACTAATAAATACTGATATCTCCCAACCTTCGGTAATTCAGTAAAATCCACTTGTATTTTCTCAAAGGGCCTTTTAGCCAGTTCACGACCCCCTTGAACCTTCTCCCTAAGTTGTCATTTATTCACTTTGTGACAGGTTAAACATCCCTCTAAGATCCTTTTGGCTAATCCGTATATTCCGATGCAGGCATATTTTGTTTCAAACTGATCTACTAAAGCCTGAATTCCCCAATGGGTTTTATGGTGTAATTTATTTAGTATTCCTCTGGCTAATCCCTTTGGAAGAATTTCCCTACCATCTGGTAGCAGCCATTTATCACCATCTCTTTTTGCTCCAATTTGTTTTAGCTTATCCAATTCTTGGAGAGTGAAAGTCTTCTCTACTTTTAGCCTTTCAGGTTCCTCTCCCAAGGTCTGAACCATTAACAAGGCAGCCCGTTTTGCCTCTGCGTCGGCTAGATTGTTTCCTCTTACTGTATGGGTTAGTCCCTTCTGATGTCCTTTTACATGGACTATGGCTATCTTTAGTGGACCTCTTAAGGCCTTTAAAACTTCTTGGATTAGTTTTTCATGGACTAATCCCTTTCCCTGGGTGTTAATTAAGCCCCTCTCTTCCCAAATTTTTCCAAAGGTATGCACCACCCCAAAGGCATACTTTGAATCTGTATAAATGGTTCCAATTTTATTTTCTAAAAGTTTTAATGCTCTCATCATAGCATATAACTCACATGCTTGTGCGAACCAAGCTTTATTTAATGGTCCTGACTCTTTTGTCTGAAAGGTATACCCGTCCACAATAGCATATCCCGATTTCCGTTGTCCTTCAACCACTCGTGAGGAACCATCCACAAATAATTTCTCCCCTTCGCCTAATTCATCTTCCTCTAAATCCTCCCTTATCTTAGTTTGCAAATTTATTAGTTGGAGACAGTCATGTGTCAAATCTTCCCTAGGTTCCCCATATAAAAATTGGGCAGGATTCTGAACAGAGGTGGTTTCCATTTCTAACCTAGGGGAGTTAATCAAAATTCCCTCATATTTTAGTAATCGACTGTCTGTAAGCCACTTATCAGCTCGTTGTTGCAATACTCCTCGAATGTTATGGGGGGTGTATACCTTTAGTTCACCTCCTAAGGTGACCTTTCCAACTTCTTCTACCAATAATGCAGTGGCCGCTATTGCTTGTAAACAAGTGGGCCACCCGCGGCTTACAGGATCTAGTATTTTAGAATAATATCCTACAGGCTTTCTCTGCCCTGCCCACCCTTGGGTCAGAACCCCATAAGCTGTCCCGTTATCCACATTGATAAAAAGTTGAAAGGGTTTACGGATATCGGGTAAACTGAGGACAGGTGCTTCCACCAGGTTTCTTTTCACGTTCTCCCAGCGCTTCTCATCTTCAGGGGTCCATTTTACTAACCCATTTTTAGTTAGTTTTTCGTACAAGAATTTTACTTTACTGCTGTAATTTTCTATCCACTGTCGACAATACCCTAACAATCCCAACAGCTGTCTTATCTGTCTTTTATTAGTGGGCGCTGTTAGGGATAAAATTCCTTTCACTCTTTCGGGATCTAATTTCTTGTGTCCCTTTGTGAGCCAATGTCCCAAATATTTTACCTCTTCTTCAGTGAACTGCAATTTGGACTTAGAAACCTTTAACCCCTTGAGGCCCAAAAAGTTTAATAATTTGATGCTCTCATTTCTGACTTCTTGAGTTTTTCCTGCAATCAATAAATCGTCTACGTATTGTATCAGGATTAATCCCTGACTTAATTCGTAGGATTCCAATAATTGTTCCAGAGCTTGTCCAAACAAATTTGGGGATTCTGTGAATCCCTGGGGCAAAACAGTCCACCGTAATTGTTGTTTTCTATGGGGTTTGGGGTCCTCCCACTCGAAAGCAAAATAGTCTCTACATTCTTCTTCTAAGGGACAGGCCCAAAAAGCATCTTTTAAATCTATAACACTATACCATTTATATTCTGGACTTAACCGATTAAGTATAGTGTGTGGGTTAGCCACCACAGGGAACCGGGTAATGGTTCGTTCGTTTATGGCTCTCAGATCTTGTACTAAGCGATAGGACCCATCCGGCTTCTTTACGGGCAATATGGGAGTGTTGTGAGGAGACATACAGGGTTCTAAAAGTCCTTGGACCAAAAGTCTCTCAATTACTGGCTGCAACCCTTCTCTCCCTTCTCTGGAGATGGGATACTGTTTTATCCTAATTGGCTGGTCTGGGTCTTTTATAGAGACTGTGATCGGTTTGATATTTAATTTTCCCACCGATCCAGGGCTATACCAAGTTTCTGGATTAATCCTGGCTTCATCTTCAGCGGTTAATAAGCATAACTTTACTTTTAACATCTCTTGGTCTACTTCCAAATTAATTCCTAATTCCACCATCAGGTCTCGTCCCAAAAGGTTATATTCAGCTTCTGGGACCAATAAAAATGTTCCCACCCCATCTTTATTTGGGGCTTCTATTGCTACATTCCTTATCAGGGGCACCTTGAAAGGTTCCCCTTTTGCACCAATTACTTGGAGTTTAGCCTTTGATTCAACACATCCAGATGGTAACTTTTGGACGGTTGATCTTTCAGCACCCGAGTCCACGAGGAACTCGAACACTTCATGCTGAGGACCCAATTTCAATTTTATCAAGGGCTCGGTAACCTTAGGGGTCCCCAGCAAATAGAGCCCCTGACTCCCCTAATCTTCCTTAAAAATCTCCTCATCCTGCATTCTTTTCTGACAATTTCTCTGCAGATGTCCCTTCCTGTGACAATAAAAACATTCTATGTCCTGCGAACCAAATCTCCTTCTTCTCGGTTCTACTGGGCCCTTCCAGGGACTTTCTCTTCTCTTTCCCTGATTTTGCCCTTCCCTTACAGCAGCCATCAGGATTCTGGCTTGTTTCTTCTGACTTTCTTCTTCCCTGCTCACATACACCTTCTGAGCTTCTCGTAGTAACTCATCTAACCCCCTCTCCTGCCAGTCTTCTACTTTCTCTAACTTTCTTCTTATATCTGTCCAAGATTTAGCTACAAATTGAGTTTTCAGCAGGGCTTGACCCACTTGGCTATCGGGGTCTAACCCAGAATATAGCTGTAAACTCTTTCTCAATCTTTCCAGCCATTCGGTGGGGGTTTCATCTTTCTTCTGTTGTTCATTAAAGGCCTTATTGATATTTTGCCCTCTAGGTACAGAATCCCTAATCCCCTGAATTATCATATCACGGAGATCAACCATGTTATTTCTATGTGCGGGGTCTTGATTGTCCCAATTGGGCCTCTGTAAGGGCCATTTTACATCCCCGGTGGGACCATGCTGATGCCTCTGATCCCAGTGTCTCATGCCTGCCATTCTGATCATTCCTCGTTCTTCGTTTGTGAACAAGATCTTTAAAATAGACTCCATCTCGTCCCAAGTATAAATGTTAGGCCCGAGGAATTGATCAAAACGTTCTGCTACTCCTAATGGGTCCTCTAACAAGTGTCCCATTTCTTTCTTAAATTCCCTCACATCCCCGGAGCTGAGGGGTACAGATACAAATCCAACTCCGGGTTGTGGTCCCCCCATAGCAGTCTCCCTTAAGGGATACAATAAATTTTCCTCCCTTCTTTCTCTGATTTGACTTCTAGTTATTCTTCGATTAGAAGGAGGAGTCTCTTCCTCAGGTTCTGTAGGTGCTGTTGGAGGGAGATCTTGCTCAGGACCTTGTGGTGGCGGAGGAGGGGGGACATAGGGTGGGGGGGACACTGGAGGTTCGTCTATGTCCCACCTTTTCTTTTTATCATTTTTCTTTTCCTTTAATGGAAACAAATTAGCGGCCTGAGCCGTGCTCAGGATCCATAAAAAGGCATATTCACTCTCCTCCTTACTAAATGGTCGTTTGTTGTTAACGTATATGTTTAATTGTTGGCATATCCAATCCTCTAAGGATCCATGAATTGGCCAATATAAATCTTTTCTTATCTGTTTTCCTCCCCATATTTCCATACAATAATAGACCAATTTCTCCTTGGATTTCCCTTTTAGGGAAGGGGAACTATCCCAATATCGAATCATTAGGCCTAATGGGCTATCTTGGGGTATATCAGGGAGCCCACCCCCACCCTGTATCTTCTGTATGGAACCAGAAGCCTTACTTTTCTTCTGTCCCATCTTCCGGGAGTGCCTTCTCTCACGCAAGTTTCACTCGCTTCCCTCCGTTCGTGGCCCACGCCCTCGCGGACAATGGGAACCGCACTATTAGGAGGTCCACACTCACTTCGTCCGGTGGGCTACTAAGCCCAGTGGATGTCTCAGTCACTCGCACCCCGGGTACCCAATCCCCGACCGAACGGAACCGCAATATACTTACTCACTCCCGAGTCTTCGTCCGGCTCTTTGTGCACAAAAATTACGGGGAACTGCAGTTTCTCCTTTCTCTTTCTTTTTGCTTTCCTATCTCAGTTCGGAAAATCCAGGTGAGCTAAGTCGGAATCTCCTCCAGGACCATCCGAAGATGGGGGCGCCCTCCCAGAGTTGAATTCTGAGTTGGCTGTCTGGATCCGAGTCACGGCACCAAATTTGTTATAGTTGAATTTTAAGACAAATCGAGTCCGAAATAGATTTATTAAATATTTATTAAGGTAGGAAAGCAAAAGCAGCGCTGGGCGGCCGGGGAGTCGCAGCTCCACCAAAGACTCGCAAATTCAGGCAAGCTAAACGACTCCTTTTATCTTCACAGAGGTCGATTGCAACATCTTCGGCTTCTTCCGAGGGGCTTCTTGCTTGGGGCAATTTCGATAAGATATCGTCACAGAATCAGCTTATACAATCTATTCTTTTCAGGGTTGATTGGTACAATGGCACACGTTAGCAAGACATTAACGGTTTAACATTCGCTCAAGGTAACACATTCTGATGACATTGTGGTTAAGCCTTTCTTGTCAAACAGGGTGTTCCCATGTTTGGTGTTGCCAGATAACATTGTGGATGTGTATCTTCTGGTTAAATAGGAAGTTCTCAAGACTGCTACAATGGGTTCGTTCCTCTTGCTTAACCTGTTTGATCAGCAAATTACCCTTAGTTACTTATTACACTCTGCATGCTTGATGGTTTTGCCCTGTGAGTTCAATAATCCTCTCTCCTTCCAGATTGCTCCATGAGCATGTACGACTCCAAAGGCGTATTTCGAGTCTGTCAATTATTTCTGCCTTCTCTGCCAAGGTATTCATGGGCAAAGGCCCTGACTCTGTTACTTCCTGACTGGTGGTAATGGCATATCCAGCATGCCTTTTACCGCTTAGGACATAGCTGCTTCCATCCGTGAACCAGTTTTCCGTGTTTTCCATAGGACTGTCTCTCAGGTCCGAACGGCTCAAATATGTTGCTTCGATGGCCTCCAGACAGTCGTGATGCACTGGTTCTCCTGTGTTTCCACTGAGGAAAGAGGCTGGATTGACAATGTTAGTGAGCCTGACATCTCAAGGATCTTTGTGGGGAGAGCCAGTGTCCGCCTTTCACTTCTAATACTGTATGGGACACCAACACAGTCATTTTCTGGCCCAGGGTGAATTTTTGGGCTGCCTGGATGTTTAGTACTACAGCTGCGACCGCTTGCAAGCATGCAGGCCAACCCTTTGCAGTTGCGTCCAAAAGTAGGCAACTGCTCGTTGATACGGGCCCAGATCTTGTGCTAGTATTCCCAGGGCAATCCCCTGCTTCTCATGAGAAAAAAAGAAAAAACAGTTTACTCACATCTGGGAGTCCTAAGGCTGGGGGCGACATCAGGGCCTTTTTTGCAACTCAAAGGCCTGTCCATTCAAGGTGTTACAGGGGTTTAGTCGGCACCACCCAGTCATCTGAGGAAAGTTTGTAACTCTTTCACTGTCTCTTTTCAGGCCTGTCCCAAAGTCCTTTGTGCAGCACTGATTTCATAGCCCAGATAAATCACCTTATGCTGCATTACTTGGGCCTTCTTCTTGGATACCCGGTATCCCTGAGCCCCAAAAAGTTTAGCAGACTCACCGTCCAGGCCATACCAGTGTCCTTTGTCTTGGTGGCAATCAGGATATCGTCCACGTATTGTAACAGTTTCACCTCCTCAGGCGGGACTTCCCAGGACTCAAGATCTTTTGCGAGTTGGTTACCAAATATAGTAGGGATGTTTTTGAACCCTTGTGGTAACACCGTCTGAGTTTTACATCTGCCTCTGGGATTTTCCCATTCAAATGCAAATATTTTCTGGCTGGCTTTATGGAGAGGGAGGCAAAAGAAGGCATCCTTCAGGTCTAAAACAGTAAACCAGGTTAGTTCAGGTGTCAATACAGTCAGCAAGGTGTATGGATTCGCCACTACTGGATAGAGGTCTTCAGTTATCTTATTTATAGCCCGGAGGTTCTGGACCACCTGGTATGACCCGTCGGGTTTGCAGACAGGTAAAAATTTTTCTATTACTGGCCAAATTCCCTCCCTGTCCTCCTTCTTCAGGGGATACTGTTTGATTCTTACCGGCTGTCGTCCTTCCTTGAGTCTGACCTCAACAGGTGGAGCATTTTTGCTTTCCTGGGCACATCGGTGGCCCATACCCCGGGGTATACCTGGTTCGTGATTTCTTCGCTGATTTTTCCTTCTGTGGGAACACTAGCTAGGGATAAACTCATTATTTGGATATACTGCTGGTCATTTACCTCCAGAGTAATCTCTCCCTTTTTAAATTTAATTATTGCACCCAATTGTTCCAACAAATCTCTCCCCAAAAGTGCTTTCGGGGAGTTGGGCATGTACAGGAATCTGTGGACGCCCCATTGTTTTATCTCGGAGGTTCACAAAAATATGCCTTTTCACTTTGGCCAGTTGCCCCTTTTACCATGATATAGTCATTTCCCAGGGGCATCAGAGCTTGGTTTAAAACCGAATACGTTGTCCCTGTATCAACCAGAAATTCCACCTCCTTTTGCTCCTTCCCTAGCTTCATTATAACCAGTGGATCCGCTAGGGTGGATTTCCCAGATCCCCGTCAGTCTTTCTTCTGCAGCTTTTGCAGCTTGTGCCTAATATCTCCTGTAGACTGACCTAAGAATAAAGAAACTAGTTGTTGTATTCCTACCTCTGACCCAGGATCCAGCGGTGTGTTACGGTGCATTACGTCCCTTAGTCGATCCAAGAATTCGGATGGTGACTCGGAAAGACCTTGTCTAATTGCATATAATGCTGACCAATTTATGGTTTTGGGAATGGCCCTCTCCATTTCTTTTGAAATCCAGCCCTGGTATGCCTGCAGTTTTCTATATCCACAGACCTGTTTGCATCCCATTTGAAGGGGGAGGTATTCTTTAACATCTCCTCCTGTAGTTTTATAATGATCCTCAGCCAAATCCCCTGCAGTTTTTAAAATTAATTGTTTTTCCATCTCAGTCATATATTCTAATAATAACTGTAAAATGTTTGGTTACACTTACCGGATCATTCCTGTAATCCTTGGCAACCCTTTTCCATGCCTCTAAATCGGTGGTGGAAAAAGGTACCTCGATTAGCATTGTCCCGCCATCTGGCCCTACCGCCTCTCGGAGAGGTGCCTGTAAGACTGTTGGAGTAGACTTTTTTCTAGTACGGGAGGATACAGGGCTGTCCGGGGGAGTGGAGGTTCCGTCTGAGTCCACATCCTGTTCCTGTGATCGAGGGGGAGACTTAAGCAAATCAGTTAGATCTTGTTCTGATGCCCGGTGGATTGTATTTACTCTAGTGCACCTTTGTCCAATACTGCATGCCGAGCAACACTGCCTCAGTTTACCTTTAAGTTCTTTGTTATTTTCCCGCTCGAGGGCGAGTGCCATAGGGTCCTGTGGCGGCACATTCCACAGTCCCTTTGCCACTCCGGGTGATTTCGGAGCATGAAAAATGTGTCTGCATATGACACTTCATCCCATTATCCTTCCCTCCTTAAAACCAACATTAATTGCAGGATGGTGTTATAATTGATTGACCCATAAAGTGGCCACTTAACTCCATCTTCCAGCTTATAAATCGGCCACCATTGATTGCAATATTTAATGAGAGTCTTCTTATTCTCTGTACCCCCGGTTCCAACAATGTTCCTCCAGTGTGTCAATATACAACCAAGGGGGCTTTTCTTTAAAATACCTTTATTCTGAGTGTTACCCATCTCTCTAGATTGTTTCTTGTTAGCTATTGTGCTTCGTTTTAATTTCCACGTGAACCTTTCCTCACAGGTCCTTACAGTCTTCTCTCAGTCTTCTTCCCAAACGTCCCAATCTTCTGGGATTAAAGTTTTCTTCCCACAGATAAACTTTACTATTTTGGACTCTTGATGGGCCCTTTCCCAATCATAAAGCCGTGGGATTAGAGGAGAGCATTTGGGACACTCAGCTCTCCGCCTCCTAGATAAACAATACCAAATTTTCTCACAAGATTTACATTTCAACAGGACCCGAGCCGAATGCCAATTTTCAGGTAATTTGTTAGTAAGCCCACACACAAAACAAGCAATCACCCCCACTGTCCGTCAATATGGGGGTTTAGAAAGGTATCTGGGACAGGTTGTTCCCAGTCTAGGGCCACTGTCTGTCCGGCAGGTGTTAAATACACTCCTCCTAAATAAATTCGTCCCTCTCCCCTCCTTATCCAGTCCCCTCCTTCATTTAAATATTCCCAAGGTTCGAACCCAAACCACCGAAGGAGTGACTCTCCCTGTCCGGCCACTTTGATGATCAGCCAGACCCCCAATACTTAGGAGATGGACTAAACACCACAGCAGCCCAACTTACATATATCAAAACATTTACAAATTTTTACAGATGTTTCAGGCGCTTTGTCCGTCTCTGGCCGTGTTCCTTGACGAGTCACGGAACCGCAAATAGGGACTCCCACTCGCTTCACAGCAGCGCTGTGTCTCAAACACACGCATCCACACACAAATGCTCTTAACATGAAATACCCGGGCATTTACAAATAAAACATACAATCATTACTCCAGTTGGTATCCCTCCAGCAGCTGCAAATATTATTCAAGTACTTGTATCACAACTTTGAGAAGCCCGCTTACCCTTCTCCTGCTTCTTATACAATCATTAGCAGGTCCTTCCTGGCTCCCGATACTGGGATGCAGCGGTGACAACTCTGAGGCCCGCTTACCCTTCTCCTGCTTCTTATACAGTCATTAGCAGGTCCTTCCTGGCTCCCGATACTGGGATGCAGCAGTGACCTCAGATTTGCTCGATCTACCCCCAAGATTGCTAGCGGCCGCTCTATCGGTCAGCAAATCCCCTACTTCCATACAGGGTACCCTCCTCCCATACGGGGACTATGCTGCACGCCAGACGTCTCTGCGCGATTTACCGGCGGCCCCAGCCAAGCGTGGGCGTCCCCTACGACTTACTGGCCCCCTCTGTAAAACATACCGTTTATCCGCGGCTTCAGGAGGTTGTTGTCTACTCCTGCGGTGAGCGGCTGGGAGTGGAGGCTCCTCCGAGGAAAGTGCTCGGGGCGTGCCTAGGGGCGTCCCGCAGCCGAGCAGAGTGCCTCCTGGCTGGCTCGCCAAACTGACGTGCGGAAAGCAGACTCCACAACCGGTGGGGTTGTAAAGTAGGTATGTTTATTCAGCGCCGGACAGCACGGGGGGTCACCCCACCAAAATCGTGCGCACCCACCGCAGCAGTTAGCTTAGGATTTATACAATCACACTTTACATATTCAAGGGGCACCTATACATATCCATGACTTTTCCCTGAAAAGGCGGTCTTTATTACAATGAGTTCCAAGAAATCATTTCCATAGTCTCCGCCTTTAACTCCTCCCCGTTGCACATGCACAGTGTCTCCTGGTGGTCGTGGGCCGGGGTCTCGGGGATGAAGGCCATGTCTTCCTCGCTGTGTACCTCTCGCTTTTAATGTTAATGTGTTGCTCCAGGCCACGGTGTTGGGAAACCAGATGATCTCTCTGTATACCAATTGTTCCCTTATCTCCCATCGAGGCCGGATGTGACCACTTTATGGTTTCAACACATCCTTTCTTTTGCCTAAATACCTTATCAATGGCTTAAGGCGATGGATACACAGCTTAAACCAAGCAATGGCCCTGCCATTAACCCTTGAGTGTTATCTCCCTTATCACATTCTCCATTGTATCCATAGAACTTGCAATAGTGGTGTATCGGACCTGTGAGTGAAGTCCAAATAAATTGTTAATATGAACCTCTCAGTGAAGTCTTTTTCTCTCTGCCACACCATTGTAGATTCATATGTTTTCTTTGCTTTCTCCCATGTATAGGACAGCCAAAGAGACCAAGGTGATATTGTGATGGCACCAGAACCCAAACATGGCAAAGAAAATTGGCAAACATGGCAAAAAAAAGGCAGCTCTAGGACCAATGGCTCAAAAGTGTGAGGAAAAATTATCAAAGTTGTCACTAAACCAATATAAATCGGAAATGAAATGCCTTCACTGCCTTTATTTTTTAAAGGAAAAATAGTATGTGTTATTTAGATCTCTGTACTGTATTTATGACCCTCTATTTTTCTCATATAACACAGCCTTAGCTGTGGGAAGGGAGGTTTTCTCCATTTGTATTTACAAACGATATCTTAAGTGTACTTTGACATATTTGCATATACTTTTTTTTTATAATACTTTTGTGGAATTTTAAATAAAAAGTATCATGCCTTATGCATGCGATACCTCTGTTGTGTTGATAAGGGGAAATAACACTCAAGGGTTAATAGCAGGGCCATTGCTTGGCTTAAGCTGTGTATCTATAGCCTTAAGCCATTGCCAAGGTGTTTAGGCAAAGAAAGGATGTGTTGAAACCATAAAGTGGTCACATCGGCCTCGATGGGAGATAAGGGAACAATTGGTATTCGAAGAAGGAACCCAGTTGTCTTGACAGAGCGATCATCTGGTTTCCCAGTCCCGTGGACTGGAGCAACACATTAACATTAAAGGCGAGAGGTATGGTACACAGCGAGGAAGACATACGGCCTTCATCCCCGAGACCCCGGCCCACGACCACCAGGAGACACTGCGCATGCGCAGCTGGGAGGAGTTAAAGGCAGAGACTATGGAAATTATTTGTCGGAACTCATTGTAATAAAGACCGCCTTTTCGGGGAAAGGTTATGGATATGTATAGATGCTCCTTGAATATGTAAGATTTGATTGTATAAATCCTAAGCTAACTGCCGTGGTGGATGCGCACGATTGTGGTGGGGCGACCCCCCCATGCTGCCTGGCGCCAAATAAACATACCTACTTTACAACCTCACAGGTTGTGGAGTCTGCTTTCCACACGTCAGTGTCAACTCACAGGCACTAAGGTTTGTTTCCTGAATTGTGTATAAAATGTTCAGGTAGGGGGAAGCATGGTGGGATTTTTTTCCCCACGTGTGCAGAAGCTCAGTTCCATAAGAAGGTGGAGGTTCTTTTTTATGGACACATATTTCTTATGGCAGATGCATCCAGAGAGCTATTTTGGGACTGGTAAAGCTTTGACCCACCCACCACTTCTTCTATATACTTTTTGGAGCCACTTTGTTGTTCACTTCTTAATAAAATAAAGACCCACAAACAAAAAAAAAAAAACAAAGCAAACAAAACCATGGAGACTTTAATTTTGTCATGGGGAGGACTATTCTTCTGGAAGCCCACTAGCGGAGACTGCTCTTGTTGCAGGTGATTTAGTATGACTTTCTGTCTCATGTCATTTACAAATGTTTTGTGAATGTGAGCCATAATTTTTGCCTATTTCTGCTGGTTTTTGCATTATTCAAATACTAAATGTAACCTGTGAATGCTAAGGAAAGGCCTGCATTTATTTCCTGACCCTGGTCAAGAAAAAACATCTTCCTTTTCTTAAATAAAAGTCCATGTTCAAATACAAACTAAACATATTGTTTCTTTCAGACTGATAAGATAGGGATAAGAGCGTCTGCACAAACAGGTGATAAAATACAGATAAGAGTGTCTCCACAAACAGGGAAGTTCATTTAAATTGCAAGAGTAAGATAACCGAAGGAAATAGGAGAGTTAATTGAAACTGCAGGACTGAGATAACCAAAAAATAAGGGAATTAACGGAAAAGTTAGACAATTATAAAACCGCAAAAGTTCAACTCTTATGTAATAGACGGATCGAGAAGTCTGTACCTTCCAAGTACCTCAGCCAATAGGGAAAGGAAGAGGGTTACATGTGGCTGGGGAATTAGGATAAAATGGAGGCTTTGTCCTCTGGCAATTTGAGACACCCCACAGGGGAATGCCCCAGTGGACTCTCCCTTTATTCAAATAAAGTCTTTCCAGGACTCCTCTGTCTCCTTTGTGAACATCGACCTCTGGCTACAGGATTTTCTGCACAAGACCATATATGTAATATCACACTCCTCATTTTATTGTGTTTGTTTCACTTATTTAAAAAAACCCTACCTGTTTTCTTTAGTGTAGTATTCTGACTGTATGCCCTGATATTTATTTTTTGAGATGCACTTCTGTTCTTTCACTGCTTACTAACACTTCAATTTGAGAAGCAGTTTTCACTAGCCCTGCCAATGTTCTTTGCAAAGTGAAATCCATTTCCTGCAATAACCTTGCTTTCCCTTGTTATCCATTATATCAAAAATTATTCAGTCTCTGATTCATCTTGTAACTACAAATTCACATGACAGCTTTATTACATAGCTCTGTGACAAGCTTGCGTGGATCAAAGTAGTCTCACATTTTTAAGAAACTTTCTCTAGCAGCTTGCAGTTCCCTTTGTTCTACTACTTGAATATATTATCAATATTAGGGTTTTAGACATACATCTATCAATATTAGGGTTTTAGACATACATCTGTCATTCCTATAGAATCGTGGAATCATAGAATGGTTTGGGTTGGAAGGGACCTTTAAAGGTTGTCTAGTCCAAACCCCCTGCAACAAGCAGGCACTTCAACTAGATCAGGTTGCTCAGAGCCCCAGCCAAAATGACCTTGAATGTTGATGGGGCATCTACCACCTCTCTGGGGCAACCTGTTCCAGTGTTTCACCACTCTCATTGTAAAAAATTTCTTCCTTATATCTAGTCTAAATCTACCCTCTTTTAGTTTAAAACTGTTACCCCTTGTCCTATCGCTACAGGCCCTATTAAAAAGTCTGTCCCCATCTTTCTTATAAGCCCCCTTTAAGTGCTGAAAGGCTGCAATAAGGACCCCCCAGAGCCTTCTCTTCTCCAGGCTGAACAACCCCAGCTCTCTCAGCCTGTCTTCATAGGAGAGGTGCTCCACCCCTCTGATGGTCTTTGTGGCCCTCCGCTGGGCCCATTCCAACAGGTCCATGTCCTTTCTATGTTGAGGACTCCAAAGCTGGACACAATACTCCAGGTGGGGTCTCACAAGCACAGAGTAGAGGGGTAGAATCACCTCCTGCAACCTGCTGGCCACACTTCTCTTGATGCAGCCCAGGATGCGGTTGGCTTTCTGGGCTGCCAGTGCACACTGCCGGCTCATGTTGAGCTTCTCATCCACGAGCACTCCCAAGTCCTTCTCCTCAGTGCTGCTGTCCAGCCATTCTCCGCCCAACCTGCATTTGTGCCTGGGATTGTCACATCCCAGGTGCAGGACCCTGCACTTGGCTTGGTTAAACTTCATGAGGTTTGCACAGGCCCACCTCTCAGTCCTGTCCAGGTCCCAGAATCACCTCCCTTGACCTGCTGGCCACACTTCTTTTGATGCAGCCCAGGATATGGTTGGCCTTCTGGGCTGCGAGCGCACATTGTTGGCTCATGTCCAGCTTTTCATTCACCAGTACCCCCTCAAGTCCTTCTCAGCAGGGCTGCTCTCAATCCTGTCATCCCTCAGTCTTTATTGATACTGAGGGTTGCCCTGACCCACATGCAGGACCCTGCACTTTTCCTTTTTGAACCTCATGAGAGTCACATCGGCTCACTTTTCAAGCTTTTCCAGGTCCCTCTGGATGCCATCCTGTCCCTCAGGTGTGTCAACCGCACCACTGAGCTTGGTGTCATCTGCAAATTTGCTGAGAGTGCACGAGATCCCAGTATGTCGTTGATGAAGTACTGATCCCAATACTGACCCCTGAGGGACACCACTTGTCACCAGTCTCCATCCAGACATTAAGCCGTTGACCACTACCCTCTGGATGCAACCATCCAGCCAATTCATTATCCACCAAATCGTGCATCCATCAAATCCATATCATTTCAATTTAGATAGAATGATGATGTGGGGGACCATGTCAAAGGCCTTACAGAAGTCCATATAGATGGCATCCAGAGCTCTTTCCTTGTCCACTGATGTAGTCACTCCATCACAGAAGGCCACTAGGTTGGTCAAGCAGGACTTGCCCTTGGTGAAGCTATGCTGGCTGTCTAGAATCACCTCTCTGTCCTCCATGTGCCTTAGCATTGCTTCAAGGAAGATCTGTTCCATGATTTTCCCAGGCACAGAGGTGAGGCTGACAGGTCAGTAGTTCCCAGGGTCCTCCTTTCTATCTTTTTTTAAAATGGGTGCAATGTTTCCCTTTTTCCAGCTACTGGGGACTTCACCTGACTGACATGAATTTTCATGGACAGTGGCTTGGCAACTACATCAGCCAATTCCCTCAGGACTCTGGGATGCATGTCATCAGGTGCCATAGACTTCCGTATGTTCAGATTCCTCAGGTAGTCACGAACTTGATCTTCTCTTAGAGTGGGCGGGACTTTGCTCCCCCAGTCCTGGCCTTGAGGTCCATCCACTCGAGAGGTGTGGGAAAAGAGGTTACCAGTGAAGACTGAGACAAAGAAGTTGTTGAGTACCTCAGCCTTCTCCTTGTCCGTTGTTACCAGTTTGCCAGTCATGTTCATCATGAGAGGTACGCTTTCTTTAACCTTCCTTTTCTGGCTGACATACCTGTAGAAGCCCTTCTTATTATACTTTGTGGCCCTTGCCAAGTTCAGCTCCAGCTATGCCTTGGCCTTCCTGACCCCATCCCTACACAACTGGGCAGCATTCCTATACTCTTCCCAGGATACCTGTCCCTGTTTCCACTGCCCTGTGCATTTCCTTCTTGCGCTTTACTTTGACCAGCAGGTCTTGACTCAGCCATGCTGGTGTCTTGCCCTCCTTTCCTGATTTCTTACATGTGAGGATTGAGAGCTCTTGCCCTCTATGGAAAGCATCCTTAAAGATCTGCCAGCTCTGTTCTGATCCCCTGTCCCTGAGGGCAGTTTCCCAAGGGGTCTTATTGACTAACTCCTTGAAGAGCTGTAAGTTTGCTTTCTTAAAATTCAGGGTCCTGACTTTAATCTCCCCACGATCCATATCCCTCAGGACTGTGAACTCCACCAGTACATGATCCCTGGAGCTCAGGCTGCCTTCAATCCTGATGTCTCTGATTGACTCACTTGTGTTGGTGACTATCAGGTCCAGTATCACATTCCCTCTGGTGGAGCTGTCTATTACCTGGCCTAAGAAGTTATCCTCGATGTACTCCAGGAGTCTCCTGGATTGCCTACAGCTCACCATAGTACTTTTCCAGCAGATGTCAGGGTGGTTGAAGTCCCCCAGCAGGATGAGAGCCTGTGAGCGTGATGCCTCCTGTAGCTGGAGTAAGACAACTTCATCAATAGGCTCCCCTTGATCAGGTGGCCTGTAGTAGACACCAACCACGAAGTTCCTTTTGTTGCCTTGGTCTCTAATTCTTACCCATAAGCTTTCAACCTCCTTGTGGCTATTCTTCAGAGACAGCTCTTCACAGTATCCATTTCTTGATGTAGAGGACAACCCCTCCGCCCCTCATTCCTCACCTGTCCCTTCTGAACAGTCTGTAGCCATCGATAGCAGCGCTCCAGTCATGGGATACATCCCACCAAGTTGCAGCAATTCCTAAAGGTCTCAGTTGTGTTTTAGGCCTCATCATGTGGAACTCTGTTCAAAACATGACATGTTTTTAACACAGATACCATGAGGTATAGCAGTATGGAGGTTTTTCCCCTCTTCAGTCATTGCACTCTGTTTTCTTGGGAAATCTGAACATATTGTAGCTTCTTACTCCTTTTAGCCAGATCCTAACCAGAGGGATGAAGTTTGCTTGGTATCTACCAATAAAATAGTTTAATTCTGTAACAAGTAACTAACATTCAATGTGCACATGGATGATGTGCGAAGTGAGGGTTGGTCTCTTCTCTCAAGTAACAAGTGATATGACAAGAGTAAATGGCCTCTAGTTGTGCCAGGGGAGGTTTAGAATGGATATTAGGAAAAATTTCTTCACAGAAAGGGCTATCAAACACTGGAACAGGCTGCCCAGGGAAGTGGTTGAATCACCATCCCTGGATTTATTTAAAAGATGGGTAGATGTGGTGCTTAGGGACATGGTTTAGTGTTGGCTTTGGTAGTGTTACGTTAATGGTTGGACTCAATGATCTTAAAGGTCCCCTCCAACCTAAATGATTCTATGATGCTATGATTCTATGATAAAAGGCTAGGTGCTGTCTCGCTGACCCCTTGCACTTTTAACATGAGACAACGTCTCAGCACCTGTTTTTAACCCTTCTCTGGAGATTTTCAAGACCTGCCTGGATGCAGTCCTGAGTAATGTGCTATAGGCAATCCTGCTTTGGCAGGGGAGTTGGACTAGATGATCTCTAGAAGGTCCCTTCCAACTCCAACAATTCCATGATTCTGTGATTCCGTGATCAAAACCAGACAAAATCCCTACAGAGGAGAACTTTCAAGACAGTTCAGGATCCAGGCCAGTACTCAAACATAGCCACTTGCAGTAAATGCACATTGGAGCTGGACAGCTAGAAAGGACTTGCCTCTCTCCCACAGTCTCCATAGAGAATTTTTTTTGTTAAAATAAGCAAAAGGAGGATTTTTTATCTTTTTCCATGCATAACATTACATTATCTGCCCTGCTAATGATTTGCTTGTTAGTAAGATTCCTACTCTTTATTCAGATGCATGGCCAAGACTGCTCAGGATGCATCACTGTTGTGGTTTAACCCCAGCTGGCAACTAAGGACCACACAGCCACTCGCTCACTCCCTCCTGGTGGGATGGGGAGAGAATCAGAAGAGTAAAAGTAAGAAAACTTGTAGGCAAAAGCTGCGTGTGCAAGCAAAGGAATTTATTCACTACTTCCCATTGACAGGCAGGTATTCAGCCATCTCCAGGAAAGCAGGGGTCCATCATGCATAACAGTTACTTGGGAAGGCAAACACCATAACTCTGAACATCCCCCTCTTCCTTCTTCTTCCCCCAGCTTATATGCTGAGCGTGACATCATATGGTATGAAATATCCCTTTGGTCAGTTGGGGTCAGCTGTCCCAGCTGTGTCCCCTCCCAACTTCTTGTGTGCCCCCAGCCTACTTGCTGGTGGGGCGGTGTGAGGAGCAGAAAAGGCCTTGACTCTGTGTAAGCACTGCTCAGCAGTAATGAAAACATTCCTGTATTATCAACACTGTTTTCAGCACAAATCCAAAACACAGCCCCATACTAGCTACTATGAAGAAAGTTAACTCTATCCCAGCCAAAATCAGCACAAGCACAAAAAGGGGGAAAGAGTCTTTTCCTTGATGCGGCCAGCATCTAAAGCAATGCTTGAAGGAGAAAACATATTCAGTCAGCCCAAGCATCCGTTCATATTGCTTAGGGCTTGTTGTGCTGCAGTCTCTCATCTCTCCATTAATTAATGGTGAAAATGCATATAATTAGGAAAACAGCAAATGTAAGCAGGGAATTAATTTACTTTTCATAAATAGGTAATGCCTCATCAGTGGAAAAGCAAAGGCTTGAAGTGTGTCTTCATGTTCCAACTTTTGATCTGAAGCTTCCTCTTTGGTTGCTTTCTCATCTCTCCTATTTAAACCAAGCATCTATTTATTATGACATTAAAAAAATATTGTGGCTAAGGGAGAAAGTACTTTTGAGAGAGATTGAAGTTCAATGGCCAGAAATGAGGGGGAAAAAAATTGGGACTACACCAGTATAATTGATTTTGTTATAGAACAGAATTAGCTGAAGTCAAAGAGCAGTAAAATGCACTCACCTTTATTGTAAGCATTTGAAGCTGTGCTAAATGGAAGGAAAAAAAGTTCTTTACTCATGGCTCATTTATTAGAAAATAAAAATAATTAGTTGTAGTAACAACAATTGAATTATGCAAAGTGTTTTGCCTGGATTCCAGGAATGGCAGCTTTAATGAGGCCCTACGCTTCACAAACACTAAAGCAGTTCTTAAATGGGGTTCAATAGGATATTTTCACTTTCTTTCTGCTCTTTGTTCTCAAACACATAGGTACCCTAGAGTGCACACATTTAATTTAAGCAAGTTTTACACAAATTTATTTCCTGTACCTGATGAATATGCTACTAAACATACAACTCCCTATCAGATCCTCACACAAGAAATTTGTGGCCATCAAATAAGAGGCCTATTTGCTTCTTGTGCTCTGGATTACAATAAAGGATTTTCATTAGCCAAGAGACATTGTTCCCATTGCCCATGAAATGAACAGTAATTAACTTCTGGGAAACAATGTTTAACAGGTTGCTGTTGACTGGAGTTAGGAATATGACATGTCACCATACAGTAACTATCTGATAGGCTTTATACTTTCGGTTTGTGAAGATAATGGTTTGATTTTTAAAGGTGCCTCCCTTGAAAAGGAGGGAAAAAATACAACTGTGCTGGTATGTTATCTCTTGGAGATACACTGAATCATTAGGATTTGTTTGGAGTTCAAGTTTTGCTCTGCTTTGCTTTTCTTGAAGGACAATATGGCAAACTTAAGGCACAAACTGACCATCACCTCCAGATATCACCAACCACAGACCACCAACAGGTATCAAAAAAGTGAAAAACGCCATTAGAAGTAGTGCTGTCATAAACCTGCTAGTGCCAGACTAAGGGGTCCTAACGCCTCAGGCCACCTTGTTCTTGTATAGGTAAGCAAAAATACACAAAGAATAACCTCTGTTACATTTTGATCTGCTTATTTAACAAAAATAAGTTTTTTTAATACCTGAAAACAGAGTTGGGAGGAGGGAGGTTGGTGTTGGGGTGGGGTTTTCTTTTATTCATTTCTGGTTTGCTTTACAATTCTATTGCTTGGTTTTGGACTTTCTAAAACAAGAGATGAGTATAAAGTGACAGGAAAATAATTTTGTGGGCTAATATCTTGTCAACTTCTGGAACAGTTTGCCCTGAACTGAAATCCAGGGGGATGTTCAGACCATTTTTAAAGATTATTTCAAGAAATGCATGTGGATGTGCAAGTGTGTTTGAAGCAGCTTGGGGGTTTTTTGTGATAAATTTTTGGATGTTTTATTTTTCCAGCGCCATTATTGTCTTTTACTCTTTGGGGAACAGAAGGACTTCTTCCTTCCAGCTGTCTTCTACCTGCTTGCTTTAATTATTGATATCTTTCTTAACCTCTTCCTAGAATTGCTAGAATATTTCTGCTTGTCAGCACATCAGAATGCAAAGCCATCAGGACAGAGGATACACAATTTACAGTTTAAAAATTTCTCAATGTTAAAATTGCAGGCAAGGGCTGAAATCTTCTGTGGGGTGAGTGGAGATCTCCAAAGAGTCTGTGGAGTTCCCAGTCTTCTAGCAGCCTCTGTTGCTATCAACCCTGCAGCTGATAAAGAGGCTTGATGGCCTCTTCCAAACCATTTGAAGTATCATTTCAGTTTCCGGAGGAGCAATTTTCCACTCTATAAGAAATAATTATCACACAGCATAGCAATCTACAGAAGAGACTGAATGGGCGTGGAGATGGGGTGACTGAACAGAGCATGGCCTCCCTCAGTTTGGAGCTGAGGTCCATTAAGGGCGCTTATGTGATTGCAATCTGCTCTGCTTGCTTGTGAATACAAATAGTAATTTGATTATGAAGGATCTAAAAATTTTTAATTGAAGGAACTTTCAGACTAATAATGGCAATGTAGCTAACATTTTGGGAGTAGATTCTTGAACTGCCCATTCTGATGCTCACTAGAATACTTTTTATTGCTTAGTATACAGTCTGCATCTTGAAAGGATGGATTTGACAGTGCTAGAAAATGTTAAATCTACCTTAAATTAGGAATCAATTTGTACCCTCGAGCACATCTGGTAGCCTCATAACCCATAAAGTTTTCCTGGGTATCTCGGCAACATGCCACATAGCAGGGAGATGCTTTGAACATTATGACCCTTGTAGCAATTCTCCCAGTGAAATCAACACTAACAACTGCAGAAGGCAAATCTTCCTACCTTGGGGTGTCCAGCAGGTAATCTATTGCAGGCCAAACAGGAAAGAAAGATTTAATAATAAGTAAATAAAAAACAGTTCTCTGTACCTTCAGTCTCCTTATTATCTTTGACTTTGATTGTACAAAAGTGGTGTACAAATATCTCAACAACAACTTGTTATGGAAAGCGTGATTTATCTGAATAATAGATGAAACAAGCATATAAACATCCAGCCAGAGCGCTTTCATGCACTTAACATTGGCTGTCAGAAAAACCTATATAAAAACCATAAAGGTAGCTGTTTAGTCCCTAAAAGGGAACTGAACCAAAAGGAAAGTACATTCTCTTATTCTAGAGTCAATCTGTGAAACAGCTACAGTTAGAATACCTGGTTGGAAGGGACCTCAAGGATCATCTGGTCCAACCTTTCTTGGCAGAAGCACAGTCTAGACAAGATGACCCGGCATCCTGTCCAGCTGCATCTTAAAAGTGTCCAATGATGGGGAATCCACCACTTCCCTGGGGAGATTATTTCAATGGCTGACTGTTCTCATTGTGAAAAATTTTCCTCTTGTGTCCAATTGGAATCTCCCCAAGAGTAACTTGTACCCATTACCCCTCATCTTTTCCATGTGACTCCTTGTATAAAGGGAGTCTCCATCTTCTTTGTAGCCACCCTTTAAATACTGGAACATGGTGGTAAGGTCTCCCCTAAGCCTTCTTTTCTCAAGGCTGAACAAACCCAGTTCTCTCAGCCTTTCCTCATACGGCAGGCTTCTCAGTCCTTTGATCATCTTGGTGGCCCTTCTCTGGACCCTCTCCGGCCTGTCCACATCTTTTTTGTATAGCGGGGACCAAAACTGAACACAGTATTCCATGTGTGGCCTGACAAGCGCTGAGTAGAGTGGGATAATGGCTTCTTTATCTCTGCTGGTGATGCCCTTGTTGATGCAACCCAACATCCTGTTGGCTTTCTTTGCCACAGCAGCACACTGTTCACTCGTATTGAGCTTGTTGTCCACCAGGACCCCCAGGTCCCTTTGCACAGAGCTGTTCCCCAGCCGGGTAGATCCAGCCTGTGCTGCACTCCTGGATTATGTTTTCCCAGGTACAAGACCTTACACTTGTCCTTGCTGAACTTCATAAGGTTCTTGTTAGCCCACTCTTCCAGCCTATCCAGGTCTTCCTGCAGGGTGGCTCTCCCTTCTGAAGTGTCCACTTCCCCACTCAGTTTGGTGTTATCGGCAAACTTCATCAGGGTACACTTGATCCCATCATCCAGATCCCTTATGAAGATATTAAACAGTATTGGGCCCAGTATCAGTCCCTGGGGCACCCCACTTGTGACAGGTTGCCAGTTTGAAAAGAAGCTATTTACCCTCTGGGTGCGGCCTGTTAGCCAGTTCCCCACCCACCGCACAGACCACTTGTCTAGAGCATAACACATCAGTTTCTCTAGGAGGGGGCTGTGCTGAAAGCCTTGGAGAAATCCAGGCAGACAATGTTCACTGCTCGCCCCTCATCAACCGAGCAGGTTACTTTGTTGTAGAAGGCAATCAGGTTTGTCAAGGACAATTTGCCCTTGGTGAATCCATGCTGGCTTTTCCTAATCACGTGCTTCATTTGACTTGTGATAGCCCCCAGGAGGATTCGTTCCATAACTTTCCCAGGGACTGAAGTAAGACTGATGGACCTATCATTTCCTGGATCCTCCTTTAAGCCCTTCTTGTAGATGGGGGAGACATTAGCCTTCTTCCAGTCTTCTGGGACGTCCTCCGTTCTCCACGACTTCTCAAAGATTATGGAGAGTGGACTCACAACAACATCAGCCAACTCTCTTTACACTCTTGGGTGGATAGCGTCAGGGCTCACCAATTTTTAGGGGGTCACACTCCTGTAATAGTTCACATACCAACTCTTCCTTCACTGATGGTGGGTCTGTGCCTCAACCTGGATTGTTGTTCCCAAGTCCTGGGGCCCAACAGTGCTGGCAAAGACAAAGGTGAAGAAAGCGTTGAGAACCTCTGCCTTTTCAGCGTTGTTGGTGATTAATTTGCCTCTCCTGTTTAACAGCAGGCCAATATTTTCCTTCTGTTTCTGCTTGTTGTTTATGTACCTGAAGAACCCTTTCTTGTAGTTTGACATCTCTGGCCAATTTCAATTAGAGCTGAGCTTTTGCTTTTCTAACTGCATCTCTGCATGCCCTGGCAATGCCCTTGTAGTTCTCAACGGGTATTCGTCTGCTTTTCCATCTCTGGCATGCTTCTCTTTTGGTTTTGAGCAGACTCAGAAGCTTGCAGTTAAGCCAAGGGGGTCTCTTGCTCCCCCTACTTCCCTTACCTTTAAAGGGGATGAACTGGTTTTGTGCTTCCAGGAGAGTGCTCTTGAAAAACTCCCAGCACTCACTAGCTCTTTTATCCTTCATGGAAGCTTCCCACGGAATCCCTCCCAGCTGAGCTCTGAGCAAGCTGAAGTTTGCTCTTCTAAAATCTAAAAGCTTTGTCTTTGTACTAACCTTCAGTATGCTCAGCAGAATCCCAAGCTCCACAATATTGTGATCACTGCAGCCAAGGCTATCACCAGCGGAGATATTACAAAGCAGGTTTTCTTGGTTTGTGAGTAGCAAGACCAGCAGTGCCTCATTCCTGGTTGGTATATCTAACATTTGTATGAGGAAGCACAACTACTCCTCTTCTTCCCCACCTGTCTTTACAAAACAGCCTATAGCCATCCATGGTGATCCTCCTGCCTTGCGAGTTGTCTCACCATGTTTCAGTTATTCCTATGATATCATAACTTTCTGAATGGGTGTGGAGCTCCAGTTCCTCCTGTTTGTTCCCCAGGCTGTGTGCATTGGTATACATACACTTGAGGTGGTTGGTCTTCTGGTTCTCATCTTGAGATGCAGCTAAGGGACATTTGTCGCTGCTCTGACTGGCCTGGCTTATTCCCCAGTTGGTTGCAGTGACATGAGTGCTGCCACTTTGGATCCTGCCCCCCAAGTCCTTCAGTTCAAAGCCCGCCTCACCAAGTTAGCCAGCCTGCTGCCAAAGATTCCCTTGCCTTTTCTACACAGTTGGATCTCATCCCTCCCTAGCAGGCTATAGTCATCGAAGAATGTCCCATTGCCATAAAAGCCAAAACCCTCACGGCAGCACCAGCCAGAGGTTGATTTGCATTATACATCTATTTCTGGCTGCTCCCTTTCCTCTAACTGGTAAAATGGAAGAAAAGATAACTTGTACACCAGTACTTTTTGCTTGTACCCCCAGGGCTTTGTAGTCTTCCTTGATTCTGCCTAGGTTAATTATAATGCAAATATAAAATACTCTCAAGTTCTTAATAAGACAAAAGTCCCCTTTGCTTCTGAAGAGCCTAAGAGCTCATGAAGGACTTCATGGTTCAGCCCAGTGATATCAAAGCATATCTTATATGGGTGCTAGCTGTCTTCAGACTATCAATATCTTGAGTTTGCATTTTTCCAAGTACAAATATAGCTCATGTTGGATATTTCATATAATACACCACCATTCAAAATTCAATTTGATGAACAACGTTCAAGAGGCCAACCTCTCTCTTCTCCGTAGTGATAAATTTAACACCTCAAACAGTGACAAATAACTAAATTCCCAGGCTATTCCCTACTGATCTCTCTAAGCATATGTAACAATATAGATCAGGTGTGAGAACTTACAGTCCCACCAAATGGCCTGGAAAGATGTGAGAAGGTAGCCTGTCGCCTTCAGTTTCCTGCTGGATATTTGACTAGGCTGCCTGGTTACTTTCTGGAGTGCTTTCAGTCTCGAGTGCTTGCTTATTCAATTCACTGATATAAACAAAACAAAATTCCTGATCTTTTGTCATTAATTTAAGATGGGCTTGAACTTTTGTTTCTTTCATGTAATTTAGAAACATTTATTATGGGGTGGACACACACACACATTATTTCTACCTTCTCCTGCTTAAAGCCAGGAGCATCAAAATCTGAATAAAGTCACTGCTTACCTGGGGAGAAATGCTGTAATTCCTAGGAAAAGGGAAACAGCATATGGTCCTTTGGCATTCTGTTTTCTGTGAGGCAGTAGCATTGAGAATATATTATAACAATATGATTGGCATAGAAAGCATCTATACCTAAAGATCACAAAGCAGTTTAATTCCAAACAAGAGTGAGGTTTTTCATTCATAGCTATTATTATCCCATTTTACATATGGATGACTAGAAATAGAGAGTACTAAATAATATAAAAATAGAAGAACTGTGACAAAGTAAAAGCTCCCAATTGCTATCTTACTATCCTGAACTTTTTCCTCCATATTCTCTATTGTCAGATGATCTTTGATGAGTAAAGATTTTCTTTCCAAGAGAAGGCAACCCTAGTTCATTACATAAAGCAAACTTCTGTACTTGTAAGTTTGTCTTTTAATCTTACCCCTAAAAGTTCTTAATTTTTATTATTTTATATTTAAAAAGCCTTTGGTGATCAGCAAGAAGCTGGTCGAAGTCATGGCTGGACTATGCAGTGAAACAGCTGAAACATGTCCCTGTTCCCCTAAAACTGAATTTGGTGTGACCATTCAGGCTTTCAACGTACTTCAGTCTATCGGACATCTGACTCTTGGTGGGAAAGCAAGTATTAATAATAGATAGTAAGTGTAGATTACAGTGAAGCTGCCAGTGTTCTTGTGAAGATATGGAGTCCTCTGAATTTTGTTTTCCTTTAAGGAGAAGTTAAGACATTTGCCCCCTCCTGCAGTTATTTATCATCACCATTGTGGGAAAGTAACGGAAGATTGGTGAGGAGGATTTGTGGTCAATGGTTCAATGTCCAATTGGTGGCCAGTGATGAGTGGAGTTCCTCAGGGGTCGGTACTGGGACCAGTGCTGTTCAACATCTTTGTCGGAGACATGGACAGTGGGACTGAATGCACCCTCAGCAAGTTTGCCGACGACACGCTGGAGGGAAGGGATGCCATCCAGAGGGACCTGGACAGGCTTGAGAGGTGGGCCTGTGCAATTCGCATGAAGTTCAACCAGGCCAAGTGCATGGTCCTGCACCTGGGACGTGGCAATCCCAGGCACAAATACAGGTTGGGCGGAGAATGGCTGGAAAGCAGCCCCGAGGAGAAGGACTTGGGGGTGTTGGTGGATGAGAAGCTCATCATGAGCCGGCAATGTGCACTGGCAGCCCAGAAAGCCAACCGCATTCTGGGCTGCATCAAGAGAAGTGTGGCCAGCAGGTCGAGGGAGGTGATTCTACCCCTCTGCGCTCGTGAGACCCCACCTGGAATACTGTGTCCAGCTCTGGAGTCCTCAACACAGGAAGGACATGGACCTGTTGGAATGGGTCCAGCGGAGGGCCACGAAGATGATCAGAGGGATGGAGCACCTCTCCTATGAAGACAGGCTGAGAGAGCTGGGGTTGTTCAGCCTGGAGAAGAGAAGGCTCCGGGGAGACGTCATAGCAGCCTTCCAATATCTGAAGGGAGCCTACAGGAGAGCCGTAGAGGGGCTCTTTGTCAGGAGATGTAGTGACAGGACAAGGGGTAATGGTTTTAAATTGGAAGAGGGGAGATTTAGATTAGATATTAGGAAGAAATTCTTTACTGTGAGGGCGGTGAGGCACTGGAACAGGTCTCCCAGGCAAGTTGTGGAACTTCCCTGGAAGTGTTCAAGACCAGGCTGGATGACTCTTAGAGCAACCTGTTTTAGTGGGAGGTGTCCCTGCCCATGGCAGGGAGTTTGGAACTCAATGATCTTTAAGGTCCCTTCTAACTCTAACCATTAACATTTGTGGATGTTGCTGCCCAGTTAGTGCCATAAGGGAGATGTACAGGTGGTATGTGGTTCTTAAGGTCTGGAGAAGATTCAGAGAAGTTGTATGGTGCTGTGGATGGTATCCATCCAGAGGGAACAGTAGCACTCTTACTTCTCATTCAGGATTTTTGTTCGCTTGTTTCCTCTTTCTTTCTCAACTTCCTTTGTATTGTTTATGGGAGATAAGCACACACATAAGCACACACATAAGTGTGCTGTGGGAAGTGCTGGGGAAGCAGAGGCAGACAGAATAACTGCCTCTCATCCCAGTTGTTGTATGAAGACATAACTTTTTTCCAGAAAATGAAACAGCATTACTGTATTTCTAAATAAATTATAAACTCCTAACCAACCTCAGCTACACATCTAAGAACTCTACTCACCCCTGACATCTTTCTCTTGTGGAGGACATGGTAAAATGAAAAAACAGTAACTTTTAAAGTGAACTAACTGCATCCAAATCAATAATAAAATGTGTTGAGTTTGTTTTATATACATCTGTTCCCCCTACTGGTGATATTTATTTTTATTTGGGTACCAAAAAAAAGAAAAAAAGGGAAATGAAAGAGAGATTAGCAGCAAAAAGAAAGATTAGACTGGGCTAGTTTGGGGCTTTTTAAAATTGTTATAATTTTTTTCACAAGATTTTGTTGTACATCACTCAGCTTATACACCATGGAAGTCAAAGCATACAATGCCATTGTTAATACAGTATATTAACTTATCTCCACTGAAATCATCATCAAAGCTCACAGCCACTTGAGCAGAAGTAGGATTAAGCCCTATATTTATACTGTTCCTGTTCTCAAGTGTACCTTTGAAGTTCATCCAAGTTCTGGATGAATTTTACTTCTCTATGAGAACCCAAGGTCTGTGAATCCCTGAATTTTAGCCCATTATTAACCTACAGGTCTGTGGCATATCTCTGCAAAGGCCCAATTCCCTTGTTCGTTAACGTAAATACTCCCAGCATCTTTTAAGGAAATTGGGATGCATTTTCCCCCCCCCAAAAAAATACTATTCAAAACTTCATTAAGAAAAAAAAACCAACTTTTTTTAAAATTTCAAATAAAAATGTTTGCTAAAGGATTTACCAAAAGATTTTAAGTTATAACTTTTGCTAAGACTGGGATAAAATTCACCCACCTCCTTTCATTATCTTTGATAGACTGATGGATGGGCAGGGGGAGCCTTTGAATGCTCTCTTGTATTTTTCAATTATGTGTTTGGCATTTCTAAATCATTTATGTAATTCAATTTTACTGACATGAATTTTCATGAAAAGAAATTTGCAGTTGCCTGATTCATGGAGATGAATTTTTAAATTTGCATATGGAAGTAATCACATCAGAAGCAACTACATGCCCACCTAATCAGAGAGCAAAATCAGCCCAGTGCAACTGGTTAGACCCATCATAGGTACACAGCACAGTATGAATAGCGAATATTCACAAACTAATCACACTCAACCAGGTAGTTATTTAAAAAGCTCTACCAACATGGTCTCAGATAACCATTTACTGAATAACTCAGAGAAAACTATGACTTGCTACTGGATGGTCTGTGACCAGTACAAGAAATTAATTTCAGCTGATTTATGTAGCTCTGCTTTTCAGGAGCAGGATGTAAAAGTCTCAAAAAACACAGCATAGCCCTGTCGTTACAGAGGGACAACCTGAAGGGAACATTGTGAATGGAGAAGACATTTGTTTTATGCCTTTAGTTTGTTTCTTCTAGACATTTAAATAAGTCTTGAAACATATATTTTTCTTTTAAAAAATATGTTCTCCTTTTGTGCTTTAGAGATCCAGGTCTCACCTGACACAAAATACGGTAAGAACCAGTGAAAGAATAAAATCACAAAATGGGAAGGAGCGAAATTTTAGCACCTTAAAAATTTGGGGGTTGTACTTTTTTAAAAAAAAAAAACAAACTGTTTACTGCTTGCATTTGCTCACATTTAACTGCAATGACATATTACAGCAAGGCAAGGTTTATTTGATTCTACCCTTCTGGTTAACGTCTAAGACTCACAATATTACATCTTGCTAGACATAGACTCCAAAACAAGTCATCCAGCAATGGCAGGAAAAACAGTTGAGAGTCTTCTGATAATTCTAAGGTGAAATCAGGCAGAAATATCTTCTGTATACATGAAGAGAGAGGAAAAAGGAGAAATGTGAAAGGACAAACCCAATACAATCGCTATAGATTGCTTCACACATCTCCATTATCTCAGCTGCTGTTTGACACCCAGAGTGTTGCAGAAGCCTATAATTAAAATTACTTCTTTAGGAAGCCTGCCTCGCTGATTCTGTATACATACATATATCAGCTAATTAGATTTATAAGTCACATACATTGTGCTAGAAGTTTTTTAACTCTATGATTTATGGACACAGGCAGGGAGTTTGAGTTTGTACAAGATAACTCACACCAGGCTAAGACACTAGGTATTTTAAAATAAAATACAGAAAGGGAAAGGCTCCTAAAATATTAAAAGGACCTATTTTTAAATCTCCCATGCTGCTGCCCTGTGTTTCTTCACGCTCCTGACATCTCCATTCCTTTGTGAAGATGTTTCTTCCCATTGGGTTTTTATTAAGACCTGGTATTTTCCTCTGAGAAACACTGAGAAATTTTCTTCATCACGTGGGGCCTTGCTGCTGGTTTTGGACATGCTGTCATCACTGCTTCTCCCTGTCAGTGGTCCAGGAAGACAAATAAAGCAAAGATGTACTATCGCCATCCCCTCCTGTTAGCAGGGCTGTTTTCCCTCCTCCCTTCCACCATAAACACTCCCTTTGCGGGCCCACAAGGCCGGGCACCGATTCAGCTTTGCCAGAGAGCAGCAGAGGCGCCGCGGGATGCCGGGGAGACGTGAGCTGCCGGCGGGGCGCTCCCAGCCTCGCCTCGCCCCGCCCCGCCGGCTTCGGCTGCTTCCCGGTCTGGATTCCCGTGTCAGAGAGTTGACATGTTAACTACAGTAAAACGCGAGGCTTAAAGTCCCTGATGCATGATGAATGGGTGCTGGACCAGCATTTTATGCTTTTGCTTTAAATTGACACTTTTACTGAAAAGAGAAGCTTTGGCAATTTAATTTAACCAAGTGCACACTTATCAACATCCCAATCCTGTCCCGTCCGTCGATTAGACCAATTAGGGTCCTCCACAGTCCCAAATTCACCCATTTCAGCCATAATTGCCAAAACTATCAAATAATTACAGTCGCTAATTGGAAATATTTGTGACAGATACAACAAATTCTTGCAAAAATCCATTTCATTCTAGGAACCATTGCACGCCACTGAAATTTTATCGAAGTCTAATTTAACTTACATAATGAGTTGAATTGAGTACTTGTATCAATTCATAGCCCTGTAATGTGGAATGATCAAATAAATTAAAAGATAATTTATGTAATAATTTGTTGCAGTCCTTTTTTTTTTTTTTTGAAACCATTGCTATTTTGTAAGGAATTTAATTCTCCTGCTCCAGTTGCCCGAGGTTGGTGACATGTGGCATAAAAACCCCAGCAGCAGCCAGAGAAGCAGCAGAAGCATCCAAATGTGCTGAGAGCTGACAGAAGATAAAGAGCAACATTTCCAATTATAGCTTCTTACCCTGCACCTTCACTCTTCCTGCAGAGAGGGACCGTAAAATGCACACTCTTACTTTGAAAAATACCTTCAGCTCCTACACCATTTCATTTCTCCTTTTTATTCCCCTTTTTCTTTCCTTTTTAAGATAACGCTTCCGGGTAAAAGATGAGCAGAAGGGCGAGCTCGGCGCGGTCCAGCTGTGTCCACAGGGTGCCCAGCGGCGGCGCCGCCTCGCTGCGGGCACGCACGCAGCGAGAGCCGCACGACGGGGTGAGCTCGGGGTCCTCCCCGCCAGGCACCGGTCTGTGTGCCCCTACCCCGCCGTGGGGAGCGGGCTGTGCGTTTCGAGGGGTGCTCGTCCTCCCTGCTTCCTTCCCACGTGTGTGCACAACATGAGCACGCGTGGTCGCCGGGGTGCCTTCTCTGCCATCAGAACTGTCTTTAAAGCGAAGCCCCTGTGTGTGGCTGTGTGCACACATCGCTTTGTGTGTAGCCAGAGGATTATACAGCTGCTTCTGGGAGCTCAGTGGGGGCTTCGGGTGAAAGGACCACGTAAGATGCAAACTAATGCTATGCATTTGTACACAATAACTGGGTATAACAAATAATTATTAAATGCATGCTTCAGACTTGCGCATAACACATTATATACAACCTATATTTATATCTATACCCCTTGAGTTACCCTCTAAGAAGGTGGTCAGCTCCCTGGACATGAACATTTATTTTTCTTTCTCATAGCATGCACACATTTTTTAACTGCCTGTGGCCTCGTTGGCGGATTATAAATGTCTCCTTCCCGCTGTGATTTGTTTAATCTGTGGAAATGGTGCTGGTCCTATGTAAACAAGACAAGTGCGAAATGAAGGCAGTTACCCATGCGTGGCCAGCCTGCCTATATGTCAGAAAATCTTCATAAATACTGAGCTGGGGCAAAATGTCTCCATTTTTGCCAGGGAAAGGGTACAGGGAAGATAAGTGAGGCAGAGTGCCGTGTAACCTTTCAGGGAGAACGAGTGCGGCGGGGCCGGGGGGAAGGTGAACAGGCACTTGGGAGGCAGTGCAATAAAACCCTTATAGCATGCAAGCATCCACCCTATTCATAGAATCATAGAATCATAGAATGGTTAGAGTTGGAAGGGACCTTAAAGATCATCAAGTTCCAACCCCCCTGCCATGGGCAGGGACATCTCCCACTAGACCAGGTTGCTCAAAGCCCCATCCAGCCTGGCCTTAAACACTTCCAGGGATGGGGCATCCACAGCTTCCCTGGGCAACCTGTTCCAGTGACTCACCATCCTCACAAGGGTTCATCCTTGAACCTCACAAGGTTCATCCTGTGCATCCTGCGCAAAATCACATATCAAGCCCGAGGAGCAGAGTGATTGTTTTTCAGGTTTTTCCTTTCCTTTTGGTTATTTTTTTTTCTTTTTCACTGAATTTTCACTGAATTTCACTGAATTTCACTGAATTTTTAGAGTTGGAAGGGACCATAAAGATCATCTAGTCCAACTCCCCTACCGAAGCAGGATTGCCCAGAGCATGTCAGAGCATGTTATTCAGGACTGCATCCAGGCGGGTCTTGAAAATCTCCAAAGAAGGGGACTCCACAACCTCCCTGGGCAGCCTGTTCCAGTGCTCTGTCACCCTCACCGTAAAGAAGTTTCTTCTCATATTTGAGATATTTTTCATTTTAGGGTGAGCACAGGTTGGAAGGTGACATCCTCTTCGTGTCCTTCACTCCAGCCCCTGCTGCCTTCCTCCGCAAACCTGTAAAAACAGGGTTTTTTTCGGGGGGGGGGGGAGGTTCTTTCTTTCTCTTAACGCTTATTAATCTAAAATGTCGCTGTGATTGAGCAAAGCCTTAATTGTGTTCAAAGTCTGTCTTATTGTGTCGTTACAAGAATGTATTATGTCCACCAGGTTATTTATTTATTTTTAGTTTGCTTGAGGAAAAGCGCCTGTGCGCCTAATCAGACACTATAACAAAAGCAATTATCTCCTGTAATTATCATGCTACTTATTTATTTTTTTAAAAAGTGAGAAAATGACTAGTATTAAAATGTGAAAGCAGCTATTAGGCAAACTTTTACACCTTTTTTAACTCGGGCATGATGGTGAGTGTTATCATAAATCTACTCTGATAGTAACACAAGAATAATGAGTTCAGTAATGTTACTGATTATGATGATAATGGTTTTAACCAACAAAGAATGGTGTAGATTTATTGCTAATAATGTGGTACAGGAACATCTTCATTAAAATTACCTATATGTACTCCTCAGTGTTGAAAAGGAGATTACAGAATCACAGAATCGTAGGAGTTGGAAGGGACCTCTAGAGATCATCTAGTCCAACCCCCCTGCCAAAGCAGGTCCACCTAGAGCAGGTTGCACAGGAACGTGTCCAGGCAGGTTTTGAATGTCTCCAGAGAAGGAGACTCCACCACCTCTCTGGGCAGCCTGTTCCAGTGCTGTTACCTTCAAAAGTAAAGAAGTTTTCCCTCATGTTGAGATGGAATTTCCTATGTTCCAGCTTGTGCCTTTTGCCCTTTGTCCTGTCGCCAAAAAGTACAAAGAGTAGTCTCTCTCTGGCGGCTGTGTGGGGCTGCGATAATGCGCATTTCTCGGTGCTTGCCAGCTTCAGGGCAGGCTGCGAGTAGCCTTCCCCAACGGTCGAGGGGACGAAGCGCCGTCAGAGGGGATACTGGAAGAAGAGCGCCCCCACCCGAGCCGTGGGCGTGGATCCGGGCGGATCGGGCTCCGCGCCCCCTACATGCCTGGGCGCAGTGCCCGCCTCCCTGCTCACGCTCGCCTCCGCACCCTGCCTCTTAAATCCGTTCCCTTAACGAAACGGGGGGAAACCCCATCCCCACAAGTCTTCATTCCACGAAGTCCTGGTGTGTAAGTGCTCACTTAAATATTTCTTCAGCTCTCCTAAAACACCTCACCCACGTCCCTCGGAAAGCAAGCCACAGCTGTATTTGTAGTGTCCTGCCTCTAGTCAGTTTACAATAAGGAATTTTCAGTGTTAAAAATTATAATAAAATTGATTCAGGTAAGAGGTGCTTTAATAAAATTGTGACATAATTACAGTTTGTACATAATAATACATCTGTAGCATTGTAACCTTGGCTATGAGTTATGAAATCAGTGTATAGGCCAATCAGCTACATAGGAATTTTTAAACTAAGACACTATAAACACTGGTTTAAAATGTCCTAATTAGTAACTTGTTCATTAATTAACTTTCTGATTAATTGTGTAGCAATCTAATTTGTAGATGTGCAGAAAATCCTGTTGCTAGAGGTCAATGTTAACAAAAGAGACAGAGGAGTCCTGGAAAGACTTTATTCGAATAAAGGGAGAGTCCACTGGGGCATAGCCCTGTGGAGTCTCTCAATTTGCTGGAGGACGCAGACTCCATTTTATCCTAATTCCCCAGCCACATGTAACCCTCTTCCTTTCCTCATTGGCTGGGGTACTTGGAAGGTACAGACTTCTCAATTCGCCTATTACATAAAAGTTTAACTTTTGCAGTTTTATAATTGTTTAACTTTTGCATTTTCAGTTAATTCTCCTAATTTTCAGTTATCTCAGTCCTGCAGTTTCAATTAACTCTATTTCCTTCGATTATCTCACTCCTGTAATTTCAATTAACTTCCCTGTTTGTGGAGACACTCTTATCCCTGTCTTGTCATAGATGAGGCACTTAAACAGTGACACCTTGTCAATCTTTCATCTGTCTAAAATTCGTAATTAAAATACAGTTTTGCAACCGGTCGGCCTGCAAGGGAGCTGCCCTGCGTGGCGGGAAGGCGATTTGGAGGACCCCGTTCAAAGTTTGATCTCCCTGAGTGATGTTGCGTCACTGCTCCGCGAAAAGTACGCTGGAGGGAGGGTACCGCTTCACAAACGCGGTACGGCCCCGGGCCGTTTCTAAAGGGTGTCTCAGCTCTGTATTTCCTCCCCCGAGTCACCTTTCAGCCCTCGCAGGCTGATAAGCTATCGCTTGCGGAGCAGTTTCCCCCCGTTTCCCACCTCCATGGCCACAGGCATTTGCGAGGGATGATTTAATGCACCGGACTACCGGATAATGGCAGAAGTACATTTACATCACTGCCTGGCTGCTATTGTAATACCCCATGACAGTGCCATTAGCATCAGAAATTCAGACACTGTCACGAATCGCTGTTTTCCACCAAAGCCATTGCGGCTTGGGTTTGTCTCCGGTCCCAACCTGCAAAAGCCTTTAGCCCTTATGGCAGATCATTCTCTAAGTGAATAGAGAAGAAGGCAGGGATATTAAGTGACTATAAAACATCCCGGACACAATTGTGTGATTGATGGAGGACAAAGTGGGAACAGCAGGACATGGGATCCTGAGAGAAGCAGCCCTGTCAATGCGAGAAACCCATCTCTGGAAACAGCTTCTGGTAGAGTTTGCAGTCAGTGGAGTTTTTATGAGTAATCAGCTGATACCCCTCTCTGTCAGCCGTGTTTACTCACTGATTCTCAACAAGACAACCATTGACACTGGATGGATGGGGCTAATCTGGCGCAGAACTGGCGGCTTTGCAAAGGACAATTTAGACCGCACTCCCGCAAAGAGCAAGGAAAGACCCGGGTGCAATTAATAACAGAAGCAACAATCGCCAGGTATATCCCTAAATAAAAGAAGCAAAGAAACACGGGAGAGGGGCTGCCACAAGCAGCCCTCCCCAAAAACAGTGTGGAATAATTCCTAAAATATAATTTTTATTAAAAATATATAGCATTGTTCACACATTAAGGAAAGGTATAAAATCAAAACGTTTCCAGGGTGGAACACAGCAGCAGCTGGTATGCAAGGAATCCGCTACATCTATGACTCCCTGAACAATATTGCTTGCAAAAGCAACACGGAGGATGGAGTGGAGTGAAGATTCCACGGCCAAGCTCTGTGATTACACAGCAGAATGGGAACAAGGTGATCCTATGGAAGTGATAAGTGGCATGCTTGCTACCCTGAGCCAACAGTCTGTCAAATTTTGATGAAATGCTGTCCTTTGTGCGAACTTTGCTCATTATAATGTCATTATAATACCAAAACACACCTCCAGCCCAAAGGCTACCTGCCTCCAAGGTGCGACCACTCCTCCTTGAGTCTGCACCCTGAATTTTTCGTAAACAATACCTTTAAATGCAAGGTGAGAGGATTTTACACCAATCATAATAAAGGTATTTATGACTAGAGTCACTCAAACTCCACCTTGAAGGTAAAAAATAATATAAAAATAACCCGAGAAAGGGGGGATGCTAGGGAAGACACCATCGTGAACAAGTCAGGGAGGACCCCATCACGGACTGCCTCTGACTCCCGGGACCAGTCGATGGGCTGAGCCTTTCTTCCCCCCCATAGGGACGCCTGTGGGTAAGACTTAGACTATACCGAGTGCTTCCTCGGGGAACTTAGAAATCTCTCTAGAGGGTTACCTGTTACATTTATAGCCAGGCTGTACTGTTTGTAACTTTGTCGCGCGCTTTGTACCATTAACATTTTTTCTTTTACTTGCACGTGCTTTGCAGACTGTACTTATCACCGGCAAACCATAAGAACCTTTATATCTGTTGCTTAAATAAGCTACACTGTTTAAGTAGCTAGCCGTTTTGGTTTCTCACTGAACGTGACCAGACACTGAAGTGCGCCCGTGCTAGTTCGTGAGCACAACTAGACTGAAGGTGCAGTCCACTGTCAGTGTATCCAGAATCGTGATAGTTTAATATATTAAACGCGACTGGACTGATAGTGGTGAATTGGGCATCACTCAGAATTTAAACCCAGCCGCCCCTAGCCTCCCACCTCGGTGAGGAGTGTTAGAACGCAAGGGGGTTTATTTTCTGCCAAAACTATTTTGCCTCTTCACGCAACATATACCTAATCTGAATCTCCCCTCTTTCAGTTTAAAACCATTACTCCATGTCATATCACTACATTCCCTGATAAAGAATCCCTCCCCATCTCTCCTGTAGGCCCCCTTTAGGTACTGGAAGGCTGCTGTAAGGTCTCCCTGGATCCTTCTCTTCTCCAGGCTGAACAACCCCAGCTCTCTCAGCCTGTCCTCATAGGAGAGGTGCTCCAGCCCTCTGATCATCTTCATGGCCCTCCGCTGGACCCGTTCCAACAGGTCCATGTCCTTCTTATTCTATTCTATTGCTGCATCTGAGGGTGGATTCAGTGTTTTTTTTCGTGTGTGCTTATGAAGAAATGGTGAATTACACTTGGCCGCTCGATAAGCCCCTCGCAGGCTACTGCGCGCCCGCGGAGACCGGCCGGGCCTGACCCTCGCTGGTCGCTATGGGGACGCCTCCACCGGGCAGGAGGGGAGAGGCGCAGAGCCCCGCCCTCGTTCCCGGTGGTGCCGGCCAGGCTGGCGGCTAGGCGCATGCGCGGGACCGGGCTGCGCCGTATCCTCCGTCTTTGCGCTACTGGGGCCTAGTCTGCGCTGCTTTTTCGCCAGCCTCGTTATGGCCGACTCGCGCTTGAGGCAGATCAAGATCAAGACCGGCGTTGTGAGGCGGTGAGTGCGCGCGCGGGGGAGGAGCCGTTGGGAGAGGCTGAAGGTGGTTCTGCCGTTCTCGAGGGGTTGAGTGGAGAGCGAGCTCAGGCCTGCTGCGAGCTCTGAGGGCAGTTACTGTCGCCCTGAGCGGGGAGGGGGCCCTGCGGCCGCCAGGGGCTCCGCTGGGCCGAGTGGAGGAGCTGCGAGCGGGGCTTCGTGCGTTGCTGGCCGTGCCTGCTGCAGGGTCTGGGAATTGTTGCGCTGGGTCGTTTTGGGGTGGGGTTGCAGAGGTGTGCTGGAGGGTGGCTGTGGCACAGGTTTTACCATGGCTGCCGATTTCTTCTCCTTGTGCACCGTCGTCAGGAAAAGGCCTTTCTTTTTCGAGGTCGCAATTAAACGGGGGGTTTTGTCACGCTGCCCCGTCAGTGTACAGGGCAGTCTCGCCGTATACCTCGTAGAGGCAGGAAATCTTACCTATTTTACCAAAACAAATGTTGAATGGGATATTTCTGATTTGATAGTTCACAGAGCAAAATCGTTGGTAAGTTCAACACCTGAGTATCAGTTTTGTCTAGTTTTAACACAGTCTTCATTTTAAAGAAAAGTTGCAGTTATCTATCTGAATCCCTCTTATTATGACTGTAAGTGCAAGGTTTTGACGTTAAATATTTGGTCACAGTGGGGTTTATTATGGCTGCACCCTACAAAGACTGCACTGGCTAACGGAGAGACAGGAATTAGTATGTGTGCTGGATCAGGATGTTAAATAGTCCAATTTTGTACAATCAACTTTGTATTATGAATTATTTAAATTCATTTAGTGAAAGATTAACAGTAAAATGGGTACACTTTCTAATACCTGCTTAGCTTTTAAGGATTGAACTTCAAGACTGGAAAAGTAAAATGAATACAGGTTTATCATTATGTTTATGCTAGATAAAACCGCTTTTGAGTTCTAAAAAAAACCAAAACCACACAAAACCCCCCAAAACCCAAACCTCAAAATGGGGAGCAGTTCTCAAGTATTGCTGCAAGCAAGAAATTGATTATATGATTGTAAGGTCCCATTTCCTATTACTGTGCAGGGCATGCAAATCATGAACTTGTGTGTTATTTTTAAGCTAGAATATTTTAGTGTGGTCTGATTGAGTGGCTTGGTGACTGCTTCTTGCTTTGGGTCACTTTCATGACCTGTATTACATTTATAAACTTTGCTGGACAGAAGCATTGTAAATGTTCTCTTTGCATTTGTAAGTGGATGGTGGCTTGTGTCAGTTTTGTAGACGAAGTATTCTGAGGTGTGACTAGACTTACTTAAGTTAATGTTTTTTTCAGTCTCTGTATTCTTTCTGTCAGCCCAAAGTATAACTTATTGGTGTCTAGATACTTTTGAGAAAACTGTTGTACCTATGTATTTGGTTTGTGTGGCAAGCTTTTGGTAGTGGAGGAGGGGGCTACAGGGGTGGCTTCTGTGAGAAGATGCCAGAAGCTGCCCCTGCATCTGATAGAGCCAGTGTCAGCTGGCTCCAAGATGGACTCGCTGCTGGCTAAGGCTGAGCCAATTACCAATGGTGGTAGCGCCTCTGTGATAACATATTTAAGAAGGGGAAAAAAACCTGCTGTGCAACAGCAGCCAGAAGAGAGGAGTGAGAATGTGTGAGAGCAACAACTCTGCAGACACCAAGGTCAGCAAAGAAGGAGGGGGAGGAGGTGCTTCAGGTGCTGGAGCAGAGATGTTCCTGCAGCCTGTGGTTAAGATGATGGTGAAGCAGGTTGTCCCCCTGCAGCCCATGGAGGTCCATGCTGGAGCAGATATCCTCTCCACAGCCTGTGGAGGACCCCATGCCAGGGCAGGTGGATGCGCCTGAAGGAGGCTGTGACCCAGTGGAGAGCCCATGCTGGAGCAGGCTCCTGGCGGGACCTGTGACCTCCATGGGGGACCCACACTGGAGCAGTCTGTTTCTGAAGGACTGCACCCCATGGAAGGGACCCATGCTGGAGCAGTTTGTAAAGATCTGCAGTCTGTGGGAAAGACCCATGTTGGAGAAGGTTGTGGAGGACTGTCTCCTGTGGGTAGGACCTCACACTGGAGCAGAGGAAGAGTATGAGGAGGAAGGAGCGACAGAGACAAGGGGTTTTAAAATTTGTTTTTATTTCTCATTACCCTACTCTGATTTTGATTGGTAATAAATTAATTTAATTTCCCTGAGTTGAGTCGGTTTGGTCTGTGATGGTAACTGCTGAGTCATCTTTCCCCGTCCTTATCTCGACCTACAAGCCTATGGTCATATTTTCTCTCCCCTGTCCAGTTGAGGAGGGGGAGTGATAGAACGGCTTGGTGGGCACCTGGCATCCAGCCAGGGTCAACCCACCATAATCTATTAAGAAACAATTTTACTTTTGTAGAACTTGTAATTTGTGGAAGCTTCTGTACTGGCTTATTGCTGCTGTTTGATAGTTTTACTGAGAACTGTGTGGTAATACTGAACAGCACTTCAGATGACCATTGCTTAATAAATCATCACAAAAGTTACCTGAACAAGCTTTTTCCTCATGTTTATAGTCTGGGAAACAGAGAGGGAAAGCCTATGCTAGGCAATGAACAACTGTGTGCAGATCCTGGTCAGAGCTGGTGCAGGCCTGCGTGTTCACATGGTGAGTGCTGTACCATGTGGCTGTGTCCCCCTGGGCCTAGAAGTGGTTTAATGATGCTACTGTGGAGCTAGTTCAGTGTCTGTATACCACAGTCCTTAGTGCTTCTAGCTTTGAGATTAGCTTGCATGTTCTTCGTCTGAATTTCTCTGCTGCTGCAGTTTAAGTCAGTCTGAGAGCTGAGAACAAGATTAGAAGTTAGTAGTGTTGTTATCCTGCATGAGCAATTTCTTTTCTGCTTAGCGTGGCTCTTCTGATTGTTTACTTGATTTGTGGAAATCCATGGATGCTGGTTTTGATTTTAAGTTTGCTGCATCCAAGTTACAGAGCAGGTTGCTTAAATTCCTGCTGGATATTAGTTCAGTTACAATGATACTAACACAGATGAAATTTTATACAGTCAAAATTAATAGACACAAAGCTTCTAATATTTCTACTTTGTTTCTAATAGCACCCTTTCCCTGATGTTATACTCGCCTTTTTGCTGGCCCTCTGGGTCCTAAGGCCACTGGCTAAATTTGGTGGTAGGGAGGGGAAAAATTCAAGCAAGTCATCACCATCTCAAATCCTTTGCTGAGAGGAGTATGATATTGATGGTTTTGTGCTTCTCTGAGTCTGCATATAGAAATGCATGTAAAAATCCACATCTTAATTTTTTTCATTTTTTTGCACTCCATGCTCTATTTGAATTTACTGTGTATAGTGTGTTGCATGTGTTGAATAGTTTTTCTTTGTTATCCTAAAACTGGTTTTACCCCTCTCTGAGTTGCGTTTTTTTTGATGACTAGTACTTGACTATTGACGAGTTGTTTATAGCATTGGGGCATTTCAGCATCTTCCTGTGCCTGTGTTTTCAAGGGCTCTATTATCACCCCATGCTCTTGTTCTAATCAGATTCGATCATTTATGCTGCATTTTTATTCTAAATCGGAGATAGCTCATTCTTGTTACTAACAAAAAATCAATGCAGCAGTTATACCACACGGTTGTACAAAGCTGAGCAAAAACTAAGCCAAAGTAAGTAATTTGAAAAGGAGGCTGAGGGGAGACCTTATTGCTCTCTACAGCTACCTGAAAGGAGATTGTAGAGAGGCGGGGGTCGGTCTCTTCTCCTGAGTAACAAGCCATAGGACAAGAGGAAATGGCCTCAAGCTGCGCCAGGGGAGGTTTAGGATGGATATTATGAAAAATTTTTACACTGAAAGGATTATCAGACATTGGAACAGGCTGCCCAAGGAAGTGGTGGAATCACTAAGAATCCTTCTAAGGGTAATTGAGTAGTCCAAGTTCCATCATTACTAACCTAGACAGTATGACCCATGGAAGGCATTGCTTTCTCATTGCAATTAATAGGCTCTTTTCTTATCATGGTGCTGGTCCAAGTATCATGTACGTGAGTGGCGTAGTTTCTACGAAGGCACCCCAACTGTAAGGCTCTGGCCACCAGACCCAGTCGCTGGATTCCATAATCAGTTGTAGAACAATTAAAGACTTGTGTACAATTCCACTTAGCATTTTGGGATTTTCTGCTCCTTGCCTTTGTTATGGTGCGAATATCCAATCATTAAACATTAAATTCCTCCTCTCCAGTCCATTCAATACACCGGGGGTACTCTGCATATAATGCCGCTCGCCGCCTTCTCACTTAGGCCAAATTTGCAGTAAATCCATTCCCCAGGGAAATTGTTGGCAAGGTGCAGAGAACACAGTTTGTACATTCCAACACATTTTTAAGCGATGCTGATGTACAGGGCCCAGGGTGTTCCCATCCTACATCCCAGCAAATTCTTATGCCATTTTTCTAAGCCAGTTACCCACCTGTTGTGTGAAAAGGTGGTGGTGGTGGGGAATAGTTTGGCACTATTAGTCTGGTCGTGTTCAATTTATTGAACTATCACAATTGGGATGCACTAATAGTATACTGCACTTTCAGCTTAGTTGTGCTCCATGGACTCACACGGCCATAATTTAGAGAGTTTGGCGGCATCCACTGAGAAACTTTTACGACTAGCTTAATGAATAGTCCAGTTTATTAAAGCAACAGAAGTACAGGTTCTTTTGGTTTGCCGGTGATAAATTTACTGCCTACAAACGCACGTGCAAATAATAAGATTACAAAGAATACAGCCTGGCTATAACATGCATTAAGTCAAAAGCAATTCTATAAAGGTTTCTAAGTTTCCTGGGGAAAAAGTCCAAATTCTTGCCCAAAGGTGTCCCGATGGGGGGGAAGAGAGGCTCAGCCCATTGGAAATTTCCTGACGGTATCTTTCCTGACGGTATCTTTCCTGACGGTATCTTTCCTGACGGTATCTTTCCTGACGGTATCTTTCCTGACGGTATCTTTCCTGACGGTATCTTTCCTGACGGTATCTTTCCTGACGGTATCTTTCCTGACGGTATCTTTCCTGACGGTATCTTTCCTGACATCTCCCCTTTCTGGAGCCATTTTTATATTATTTTTTACCTTCAAGGTGGAACTTGAGTGACTATAGTCATAAATACCTTTATTATGATTGGTGTAAATTTCTCTCGCCTTGCATTTAAAGGTATAGTTTACGAAAAATTCAGGACATAAACTCAGGGAGGAGTGGTCGCACGTTGGAGGTGGGTAGCCTTTGGGATGGAGGTGTGTTTTGATATTATAATGACATTATAATGAGCAAAGTTCACACAAAAGACAGCATTTTGTCAAAATCTGACAGACTTGTGGCCCAGGGTGGTAATTGTGCAGCTTATCAGCTCCATAGTACTCTCCAGCTCCCATTTTCTGCAGTGATATCACAGAGGTTGGCCACAGAGTCTTCACTCCGTTCCACCCCCCGTGTGGTTTCATAAGCAATTATCCAGGGAACACTATGGAATGGCCTTGCATACCAGCTGCAGCTGTACTCCATCCTGGAAGCTCCTTTGATGTTATACTGTTCCTTAATGCGTGAACAATGCTAAAGTTTAAATTTAAAGTCACCCCTGGTCATTATTCCACACCACCCTACTGCTTCGTCTATCAATTTGAGTCTAAGGAGTCCGGTTCTGTTACTTACCATGGCCTCAAAAGTTTAATTTGGATTCAGTGTTAAGATTCCCTGATCTAGGGGGTTCTCAGCAGATTTTGGTAGTGGAATGCAGCTGCTACTGTTGTGGATTCTCCTGAACAGCTGGATGAGTTGTAAAATTAGATTCCCTTCACAAGTAGTAAATGCTAAACTAAGCAATGTCACACGTATAACTTTGATTTTAACAATGTTAGACTAACAATACTTTCTAATAATGTAAGAGTAACAATATAACAGGTAACAGATACTGTTCATCAAGAGTCTCTGGATATTTGGAGTTTAAGCTCTCCTGTCGGTGTAGAGGTCTATTTGTCCTGATCTCGCTCTGGTGTAATGGATCCAAGAGTCAATCCCATTTACTGCATGTAGGTCTTTAGCAGCATGGTCCTTTCCACCTTTCTTTCAGCAGTTCACCTTTCCAGATTCATATGTAGACTGTGTCCCCTGGTTGAAATGGGTGTACTGGAGTGTCCAAGGCAAGTGGAGTCTTCTGGTTCAGGTACTTATGCAGGGAGGATAAACTCTGCGAGAGAGAAACCAAATACTCAGTTTGCCATTTATTTCTGCTCTGTTGTGCCCATACTCTATGCTCTATTAGATAGAGTATGATTCCGTTATGATTTAATTCTAATGCAATGATTGGGTATATTGTGTATACCAAAGCATTGTGTATTGTTAGGACAAAAGCTGTAGCCTTATTGTTGATGGGGTCACGAGTAAAATTGACTAAATGCCACCAGGATTGAAATTGCCTTTCAAATTCAGTTGTATTATCCCAGATTACTTTTTGAATTTCAGTGGGTAAGGTACCTTCTTCACCTTCTTGTATAATTGTTGCTACTGTGGATTGCATCCACAGCTGAGCTTGGATACAACTAAGAGCCAGAGAAACATTGGTTTGGGCTACACCAAGTGTGTCCACAATCAACTGGTGGTCCTTCTCATTAATTCTTTCCCACTGAGGCAACACATCTGATAAGAGCCACTGGTTAGTTCCCAGTGCTAATGGAGAATACTGCAATGGGGGTCCCAATTTGTTTAGATCACTTGTAGTTCTGCTCAGTTTGTTGCAAGTACTTCAGCATCTATGCTGTTTAAAACTCCCAACCCTCTTCCTAAGATACTGGTCATATGATCCCTTTGATCGCCTCAAGGGAGTGAGGGTTTGTCCATGCAACCATGCTGACCACCACTGCACATGATGTGCTCAGGAATGGTGAGCAGGTAAGTTTGACCACAGAAATATTAGTTTGCATTGATAATTCCACCCATTTGAGGGAGTATAATGGATTGAATAATACTTCTTGTTGACCTATATTTTTAATTATATAAGGACCAATGTTAAAGACGTGAGGGGTTAGACTAATAGGAGGCTGAGTGGATACATTTCTAGAAATTGGTGTGAGCAGTGGTTCTTTGTCTGTTGACACTGATGTTGCTGTGTCAATCATAAATTCAAACAATAATTCAGTGCCTCTGTAGCCCCAAATACAGTACACAACTATTGGCTTGGCAAAGGTAAAATTGTACCAATAAGTTAGTTCTGTTATTTTATAACATTCGGTCTTAGAGTCTTTTGGCTTAGTAGAGTCAACATGGATTATCTTAATTTCAGTTGGTCTATGGTAGGTAGACCCATTGATCACTCAGCAGCCGATTTGTATTTTTTTTTCCTAGGGTGGCTTGGAGTTTAGCCATCCTCAGGGAGTCGTTCCAACGCCATTCACCTTTGTGGTATACTGCATTTCCTTGTATCACTAGAGTTGAGAGATTTAAGCCTCTTTTGTTCTGTGGTGTTCCAATACTTGCAGTATATCTTGACGATGCATGGTTCCAAGGGTCAGATTCAGTTATATCTATTTTGAACTTGAATGGCAACCCTATTTTGTGTTGCTGCCAAAGACAAACCACAATAGTGGGTTCCACCAGTGTGAAATTATGCCAGCAATCCCATTGATCTGGAATGCAATATCTGGTAGCTATTGGGTCTGACAAAATATTGGCTATCATTATTCGTGTGGCCTTTTCATGGGTTGTCCTGTTGATCATTCTGCATCCTACCTGGATTTCCTTTCCAGCTATGCCCCTCAAGAGTGGATACCATCTATCTCAAGTCCACTCACGTTTTGAAAACACCTCATTCCCATGCATAACCACAGTGGCCAAGTATAAAGTTTTCCTTAGTGTTCCCATCGCTAAGTTGTGACTGACATAAGCTTGGGACCATGGCCATTCTGGGTCTTTTTAACTACAAATAACAGGGAATAAAAAGATAAAACAGAATATCATTAATTCAGTCTGCCAGTTTGTTATTTTAAAACTTGGGCCTCCAAATAGCCATACACAATAAAAATAATAGTACTGCCAGGATGAATGTCAAGACTCCCTGGAGGCACTCAAGGTTAACATAGGCCAATCTGTCTGTTCACATACAGTTCATTCAAGGTTCCTGTAAGACACAAAAGAAGAGAAAATATACTCAGTCTTATTTGATCAACAGGGTTAGAAAGAGGGCGAGATCCACTGGGTGCTGATTCGGTGTAACTTTCCTGAACAACCTCTAGCTTCCCATGCATAGAGATTTTTAGGTGTGGTCAGTACCATTTGTGCTGTTCTAATCTGGGGCATTTTCACCAGTACCGGTGTCCGGTGTAAAATCTTGCCCCGAAAACCTATACCAGTCCAGGAATTGTGTGAGCAGATACACAAAAGGCTTTCATTTTAGGGCAGCCATCCCCACTCCATCGATTATTCAATTGGTAGAGGGCATCATTCGATCTCAAATGCCACTCATATTCTTGAGTTTTTGCAAAATGCTTCACCAACCCATTGGTGCGTTCGACTATGCCGTTAGCCTGAGGATAGTAGGGAGTGTAGAATACACTTGTTCAGTAGTGGTTAGACAATCATGATGTAATTCATCAGATTCAGAAATTGGAAGCAGAGTGGCAGGGTTTAGAGTAGAAGTGTAAGAGACGACTCGTAATTTCTCCTAAACAAAGCAGCCTGAAGAGATTTTTGATGTCTCAAACACTGGCAGGTACCAGGCCTTCTGCTCAAGGAACTGGTAAGGCTAACACCTGGTTCTCTCTTGTGTGATTCATGGGAAAGAAACTGGCACCTGGAGGATGAGTCTTACACAAACAGAATAGCCCTGTTTTCCTTCTTGTGAAGGATGAGCTCTTTCTTCGGAAAGATACTATGCCCGGTGGTGACCTTTGCCTTATTATCTGCAAAATGCATATTAAAGTTGACACTCCTGCATATGCTAATGAAGATTATTGAGATCATGCCAAACATATATGACTATAGCTCTCGTCTCCCCACCCAAATCATGCTGCATGTCACCAGGGTGGGGTGGGGGGGGAGAAAACTGAGATGAAACTGCCCCTTAGGAGTGGGCAAACATGAAAAGGGGAAGACTTTCCCTGAAGTGAAAGAGGAGTTTTTGCCTGGGAAGACTTTTCCCCAAAGAGACCGTGAAGAGATTTTACACAGAAGAGCGTTCTTACAACAACAACCCCGTTGGCTGGACTGATGATGCTGGAACTGGGACCGGTGATCTCTTTATCTCTCTCTCCTTCTCTATCCCTTTGTTTCTTTTCTTTCAAAGAAGTAACACAAGGCATACCGTATTGTTTGCCATAATTTGTTGTATACCTAACCAATTATTGTGGACCTAGGGAAGACCTGGTTACTAATCTAATAAATTTTTGTATACGGACCTTGAGATTTGTCTCACCTTAGTCTGTGCCGCTGGAGATTTATGAATCTGAGTCACACACTCACCCCCCCTTTTCTGAGTGGGATGTGACAAGAAGTCATTGAGATTCTAACATCATCATCTTTTTCCAACAGCACAGCCTGATATTTAGCTCATCTGCTCGGGGAGATCCAATGATGCCCTTTATTTTCAAGGAGAGAAGAAACAGCATGAGGCACAAACACAGTAATTGGTTGACCTAAGGTCAATTTCCGGGATTCTTCAATCAAAGTTACAGTAGCCGCTACAGCTCTTAAACAAGCAGGCCAACCTTTACTGATTTCATCTAATTGTTTGGAAAAATATCCCACTGGTCTTTTCCAGCTTCCCAGTGTTTGTGTCAGAACTCCTAATGCCACTTGTTGTTGTTCATGTACATATAATTGAAAAGGTTTCCTCAGATTCAGGAGTCCCAAAGCAGGTGCTTCCATGAGCTTTTTTAAAATTTCATCAAAGCTTTTCCTGCACTCAGGTGTCCATTCAAGAACTCCCTCAGGCCCTTTTATAGCATCATACAGTGGTCTTGCAGTCAGTCCAAAATTGGGAATCCATAAGTGACACCATCTGGCCATTCCCAGAAACCCTCTTAATTGCTTCTTTGATGTAGGCATAGCAATTCTACAAATTGCCTCTTTTTCTCTCTGTACTTAATTCTCTCTGTCCTTTGGTGATCTCAAACCCCATGTATTTGGCCTTTTCCTTCCCAAGCTGAGCTTTCTTCTTAGAGACTCGATATCCTGCCAGGACCAGAAAGTTAAGCAAACTAATGGTAGCTTCCAAACATGCCTCATAACTGTCAGAGCCAATCAGTAAATCATCTACATATTGTAACAGTGTTACAGCATCATGATCATTTTGCCATTGTTCTAGCTCTTTGGCTAGTAAGTTACTGAACAAGGTGGGGCTGTTCTTAAATCCTTGGGGAAGGACAGTCCAGCAGAGTTGTGTCTTCCATCCGGTAGTAGGATTTTCCCACTCAAAGGAAAAGATGGTCTGGCTCTGTTCGTCCACAGGTATGCAGAAGAAGATATTTTACAGTATTGGATTTAAAGGATAAGTATTACTGTTAGGGATTGTAGCAAGGAGGGTGTATGGATTTAGAACCACAGGATGGACATCTACCATCCTTGCATTAATTTCTTGTAAGTCCTATACCAGTCTATATTCTGAAGAATGAGGTTTCTGTACAGGGTAAAATTGGAGTATTAAATTCTGATTGACATTCCTGTAACAGTCCATGCTTTAAAAAGGAGTTGTTTATAGAGTCTAATTATTTTTGGGCCTCTAACTTAATGGATTGCCATTTTTTCTTACGGGATGAGCTCCTGGTTTCAGTTCAATTTTTACTGGAGTCACATTCTTCGCTCATCCTGGTATCTTTGATGCCCACACCAGAGGTAGAACTGCATTCAATACTTCCTCTGGAATATCTGTTTCTTCATAAGGATCATTTTCAGTTAACAGACATATCTGGGCTTTCCAAGTGGTTTCTGGAGGAATATGTAACTGAACAGAGTCTTCAAAAAAGATTAGTTGTGCATTCAGTTTGCAAAGTAAATCCTGTCCAAGCAAGGGGAGGGGGCATTCTGGCACATAGAGGAATTAATGAACTAATTTAGTATCTCCAGTTGAACATTCCATAGGCTGTAAAAATGGCCTTAAAGTCTTTTTCCCCGTTGCACCAACAATGCTTGTCTTAGTTTTACTCAAGGGTCCCTTATAGCTAGTTACGACAGAGTGTGTGGCTCTGATATCAATTAGAAAAAAATCTATTGTTTCATTCCCCAGCTTAACTGGAACCAGAGGATTGGCTGGGGAAATTTCAATGAATTCCTCCAGTCCCCTTCAGTCCAATCCAATGTCTGCCATGACCCCTGTGACGTCTCTGATCTTTCTTTCCTGACTATTCAAAAGATGCAGACAGTCTCTCTTCCGGTGTTCCTCTTGCCTACAGTATGCACACTGATTTGGTCCCAGGGGAATGGCACAATGATTTCTGTTACAATTCTCACAGCTCCTTCCTCGGCTCCAAGATCCACTCTGCATAGTTCCTCTACCTCTCCCTATTTCTTGTCCTCCAGTCAAGACAGCCAGCAAAGAAGCCTGCAGCCTTGCTCATCCTCACTTCTCCTTCTCTTCTACTTCCTCCTGATTATTATACATCTTATATGCAATTGACAAAAGCTGTGAGATTGTCATGCCATCTGTGCCCTCCACCTTCTGCAATTTCTTTCTTATATCTGCTTCTGCTTTACCAATAAACAGTATGTTAAACAACTTTAAATTGCTAGCATCCTCCAGATTTGGATCTGTCCATTTCCGAGCCATTTCACACAATCTCTCATCAAAGGCTGCCGGTGTTTCCTTATCTCCCTGCCTTACCTCATACAGCTTAGACAAATTTTTGCATTTCTCAACTCCATGCTGAATCCTGTATAAAATTAATCTGATATTCCTTTACCCTTTGCACTCCTCTTGTATTCGGATCCCACCCTGGATCCTCTTTTGGGAGATAAATATCAACATCACGCCCTCCCCCATGCAATTTGGTCGATCCCTCTCTAGTCTTTTCCAAAACCTTTCTCTTTTCCTCAGGGGTAAGCAAATATTCCAGAAGAACCTGTACATCTCCCCAATTAGGATTATGAGTCATTATTAGGGTTTTAACTCTACTGTGCATTTTCTGTGGATTACTTTGGTAAGGTCTGACTGCCTGTTTCCAGTTCAATAAATCAGAGGTAGAAAAAGGTACATGCATGTATACTGGCATTCCATCAGGCCCTACAGCCTGTCTGAGGGGAGCTTGAATTATGGGTCTCTGTCCCCTTGTTCTTCCAGCTATGGGGCTCATAGTTTTGTTTCCCTCATCATTTAAACTGTCAGATTTTGGTCGGCTTGGGGGAGCTACCAACAGCTGAATATCCTGATCCGGATCTTCTAGTTCAGCTTCTTTCAATTTGTGACCAGTATAACAAGCATTTTCCCTTTTACTCTCTTTCTTATTTAATTCATATATTCTGATCTGATGTTTAGAATCCACCAGACCACATTTTTTTCCGAGCATCCCAATCACAGAATCACATAATGATATGGGGTTGGAAGGGACCTCTAGAGATCATCTAGTCCAACCCCTCTACCAAAGCAGGTCCACCTAGAGCAGGCTGCACAGGAACGTGTCCAGGCAGGTTTTGAATGTCTCTAGAGAAGGAGACTCCACCACCTCCCTGGGCAGCCTATTCCAGGGCTCTGCCACCCTCCAAGTAAAGAAGCTCCTCCTCATGTTTAGATGGAACTTCTTACGTTCAAGTTTGTGCCCATTTCCTCTTGTCCTGTCACTGGGCACCACTGAAAAAAGACTGGCCCCTTCCTCTTGACACCTACTAAAACTTTTTAGTCTCTAGACTAAAAAGACCCAAGTCCCTCAGCCTTTCCTCGTAAGGGAGATGCTTCAGGCCCCTAATCATCTTTGTGGTCCAATGATTTCTTAAAGCAAAGAACATATCCACATAAGGCATTTCATCCCATTTTTCAGTTCTCTGACAAAACACCACCAATTGCGATATAGTATTGTATTTTAAAGATCTATTTTCAGACCGGTTTTCACCCTATTCCAATTTATATTGTGGCCACCATTGATTACAATATCATATTAATTTATTTTTAGTCATGGGATGCCCTCCAAATTTATTCAAATTTTTCAGGATGCATCCTAGAGAAGAGCAAGGGGTTGTTTCCTGGGAAGCAGCAGCACCCATTTCGGTACCGAAAAAGATTACACAATGTCTCTACACACACTAAAACGAGGGATGTCTCCCGTTGTTTATCAAATTTAAGCTCCTGGTGCTGGTCTCTCCCACCTGGTGTGTGGCTAACTGAACTGACCCCAACGTGTACGAACCAAACCCAACGTGTACACAAATCAAAACAAGGGATGCCTCGCTTAATTTTTAAAACAACATGTAGAGGCAAACTTATGCTAGCCCAAAATGAAACAGATAATACTTAAATGCTGCGATGTTAAGAGCAATTTTTACCAAGTGCTACCTGCTACCTGAGGGATTACACCCCTACCTCCCCTTCCTATTTGCCAAAAAAAGCGCCTTTTTTCAGTAGCGTTGCATTGTTGTGTTGCTTAAGGGCCCCACTGCATGAGAGGAGCTGATGGAATCCCTAATGAAAAGGTTGGTGTGTGCTGGAATCCAATCGGGTCGCTGCTCCTCATCGGGTACGGCAAGATGGGACTGTACTGACAGCCTTGCCTGGATCATCTGGGTCGCCAAAAACTGTTGTCCCAAAGCAGGGTTGTTTACCTGGTGTGCAGATGTGAATATACACACAGAGAAGAGGTATTATTTAAATCATTTCTGCAGAGATGGGCGCTAGGTGGTAATCCACAAAGCTAGCACGCCGGCCTACAAACTCTTAGGAATATTTATATGGTTCATAAAACAGAAGTACACACCCTCAATTATAATTATTGGTTAGTACCTTATCTTAACAATTTCTATTGATTAGTACACTCTCTCGCTTTCATGTAAAGTTACAAGGTCCTATAATTGATGTGCGCATGCTCCAGCACCGTGGGGAGGGGCTAGTCCAGTTCAGTCTCTAATTGAGTTGGTGGTCATGATCTTCCACTGCCACCTTTACCTTTCCCTCAATTACTGCAAATCTTTGTTCACTTTATGCTTTATCCAGTAGCTGTCTGATTTTCAGCTGGTTTCAGCGCCTCCTGTGGGGGAATGTCCCCTTAACAGCTTTCTGTTCTTCTTCAAGGGTATATTCATCAGCAAGGCATTTATTGTTTATACCAAGTGTCCCATTTCACAGGGCCTTGTAACCTTTTACAGATCTTTGCTCTTACTTAGTGAGAGATTCTGCCTTCTAAAATACATTCTAACTTTTTCAAGTACATCAATAATAGTGGTTACAGTTAAACAAGTAAAAGAAAGCTCTAGGCTGGCTGAGACAAGTCTGGGCAAAGTCTGACTTCCTGAGAATTATTTTGTGAGCCTAATACAAATCCTGTGACCTCTTAAAAATGACGTTTAATAAATTATGTTATGTTATGTTTCAGGGGCACTGTATAGGTGGGCATTCCTCTGAGGTGAAACAGTTGCCAGTTGTGACAGGAGAAGACTTGGTGTTGGTCCATGGTGGCTTAAACTAATCGAAATCTGAGCTGCTGTGTTATAGCCTCCTGTTCAGTGCAAGGACTTAGGTGGCCACACATCTTTATGTTTCAGTGAGCTGATCTACTGAAAAATAACCCAGACTTAAAAAGAAAAAGTTATTTTGAAGGATGAGGCCTGCTGGTGTATATATTTGTTGTGGTTTTGGCCTAATTTACCAAAAGCAGACCGACAGATGGCTCTTCCCTCCCCTTCTCCCCCCCGCAAAAGAGGAGAGAGGAGGAGAAAGAGATAAGGAGATTCAGAAGTTTAGAATGAAATAAAACTACTTTAATGAAGAATTAATATTAAAATAAAAATAAAGAAGAAGATAATGAAATAGATACAATATATACAAAACCGTATCAAGCTCCCAGGATGACAGTCACATCACCAGCAGGCACTGGGGAAGTCCCAGACTCGACTCAGTGACAAATGGGAAGTAGATTCCAGCTCTGGAATCAGGAACGCATGGATCAGGATCAAAGGCAGATGAACAGACAGGGTTCTGTTCAGACATCGGCCATTGAAGAAAGAGAACTGACCCTTTGATCCCTCAGCTTTTATACTGAGCATGGGGCAGATGGGATGGAATAACCCCTGTTGGTCAGGTTTGGGTCACCTGTCCTGTCCACTCCTCCCCACCGATGTGACCCCTCTACGTTTTTTCTGTTTCCGACCCTCTAAGGGAGCAAATAACGAAATTGGCTGACCTTGGTTGTTATAGCAATAAGTATAAGCAAGGGCCTCCCTGCATACCGTTCCTTGGCATGGAGCACAAACATTGGTCTTATCATTCTGAGAACGAGCAGTTTTCTCCACAATATGCCGTTAATTTCAGAGAGTTAGAGGAGGCCTAGCTAGGATGTAAAGTTACAGAACAGAAAATTGGTTCAGTTTTACTTCAAACCGGGACAATATTTCTCCAACTAGAAGCCTAGTTCTGTACTACAGTGGGTGTGCATGTGACTTGAGTCAACTTAGGAACGTTAATGTTGTCTGCTCATTTGGAACTAGAGCAACTATAGTAGGTATTTATTCCTAGTGTGTGAGAGGACTCACACAGAGGATTATTAAATGTGCCATAAAGTGACTGTCTTAATACTTCAATTAATTTTCCTTAGTTTTTTTTGAATTTGCAGTTTAGTGCACTGAATTTAGCCTGTAATACTGATTTTCACGCATGTTCAATGCTCAGGCTATAAGATTATATAAAAAAAGATAAGGGTCAAGAACTATTAGGATGTATTGAACACTTCATTTGTCTTTTTTTTTAATCATCTGCTGTAGCCCATTCTTTTCTCATCAGTTACCTGATTCATCACTTTTTTCGAGCTAAGAACAAAGCAGCTGTTTAATGTGGGATTATTTTTAAAATTTTTTTAGCCGTTTATCATATTCTTTGTGTACCCCTCTCGAGAAACTATATTGTAAGTTGTGGATACTTTACTTACTTTCATGATTCTTAAATTGTGATGTATCAATGAAAGAAATTTGAACTAGCAATGGGGAGGACCTTTTGCCTTTTCTGACAAATTGGATAGCCAGGCTCGTGGTGATTGTATACTTTGATTAGCCACTCTTTCAAAAAAATAGATTTGATGAGTATGAATAAGGTTTGCTGTACTTGTGGCTTATGTCCTAACAAGCAGTGCTTCTGTGTAATCATTTCAAAGTGAGGATCAGAGATAACATTGGTGCATTACTTGATGAGGTCGGTCACCTCACAAATAGGGAGGTAGACAAAGCAAAGATGTTTAATGCCTTTTTCACCTCTGTCTTTAACACTCATGATGGGCCCTGGTACCCCCAAAGCCCTGTGTTTGGAAGACCATGATTAGGGGGAGGATAAACTCCCAGCCGACCGTGAACTTGTTTGAGACTTGCTGCTTCAGCTGGATGCGCATAAGTCTATGGGGCCTGATGGGGTTAGTCCCAGAGTACTGAAAGAGCTGGCCGATGTTATCATGGGACCTCTCTCCATTATTTTTCAAAGGTCTTGGGAATCTGCAGAGATTCCAGTCGACTGGAAGCTGGCGAATGCCTTGATTTTCAATAAGGGTAAGAAGGAAGACCCTGGTAATTATAGGCCTATCAGTCTCACTTCAGTGTCTGGTAAAATTATGGAGAAGGTTATTCTGGGAGTTATTGAAAAACACTTGAGAGACAATGCAGCCATTGGTCATAGCCAGCATGGGTTCACAAGGAAAAAGTCCTGCTTAACCAACTTAGTTTCCTTTTATGACAAGGTCACCCATCTAGTTGACCAAGGGAAGCCAATAGATGTGGGTTATTTAGATTTTAGCAAAGCTTTTGGTACTGTCTTTCACAGTATCCTTCTGGAAAAAATGTCCAGCATACAGCTAAACAAGTCCATAATATGATAGGTGAACAGCTGGCTGATGGGTTGGGCTCAAAGGGTTATAGTAAATAGGCTTACATCAGGCTGGTGGCCAGTCACCACCAGGGTTCCTCAGGGCTCAATTTTAGGGCCAGTGCTCTTTAATGTTTTTATAAATGATCTGGGTGCAGGAGTTGAATGTACATTAAGTAAGTTTGCCAGTGATACTTGACTAGGAGGAGCTGTGAACTCCCTTGAGGTTAGAGAGGCCTTACAGAGAGATCTGGATAGACTAGAGAGCTGAGCAATCACCAACTGTATGAAATTTAACAAGAGCAAGTGCCATATTCTGCACCTGGAATGGGGTAATCCTGGAGATCAGCCCTGCAGAAAGAGATCTGGGGGTTTGGGTCGATGACAAGTTGAATATGAGTCAACAGTGTGCCCTGGCAGCCAAAAGGGCCAACCCTGTCCTGGGGTGCATCAAGCACAGCATAGCTAGCTGGTCAAGGGAGGTGATTGTCCCCCTCTACATTGTACTAGTGCATCCCCACCTCAAGTACTGTGTGCAGTTTTGGGTGCCTCAATATAAGAAGAGCATCAAACTACTAGATTGTGTCCAGAGGAGGGCAACCAAGATGGTGAAAGGTCTTGAGGGCAAGACTTAGGAGGAGCAGTTGAGGTCACTTGGCTTGTTCAGCTTGGAGAAGAGAAGGCTGAGGAGTGAGTGACCTCATTGCAGTCTATAACTTCCTCAAGAGGGGCAGCAGAGGGGAAGGTGCTGATTTCCTCTATCTGGTGAGCAGCTGTACTGGTTTGGGGTAGAGCAGAGCTAACTTTCTGTTCAGTGAGAGAGGCTCTTGCTTATACTTGTTGCTGTGGCAACCAGGGTCAGCTGACTCGGTTGTTTACCTTGTGGAGAGGTCACACCTGTGGGGAGGAGTGGACAGGTGACCCAAACTGGCCATCAGGGTATTCCATCCCATCTGCCATGCTCAGTATAAAAGCTGAGGGATCAAAGGGTCAGTTCTTCTTCAATGGCTGTCTTTCTTCAATGACTTATGTCTGAGGAGAATCCTGTCTGCCTTTGATCCTGATCAGTGTGTTCCGGAATCCAGTTCCCATCTGTTGCTGTGTCCAGTCTGGGACTTCTCCAGTGCCTGCTGGTGACATCTTCCTGGGAACTTGATATGGTTTTATATATATTGTATCTATTTCATTATTTCCTTTTTATTTTATTATTAATATTTCATTAAAGTAGTTTAGTTCCTTCTAAATTCATAAATCTCATTATATCTCTCCTCGGAATGAGAGGTAGGGGAGAGCATCTGTCGTCTTGTCATTGGCCAATCTGGCCTAAACCACGACAGCAGCGATAGGACATGTGGAAATGGAATGAAGCTGTGTCAGGGGAAGTTCAGATTGGACATTAGGAAAAGGTTCTTCACTGAGAAGGGTAGTCTGTCACTGGAACAAGCTCACCAGGGAAGTGGTCATGGCACCTAAGCCTGTCAAGAATTCAAGGAGCGTCTGGACAATGCTCTTAGTCATATGGTTTAGTTTTAGGTAGTCCTGAGAGGGGCAGGGAGTTGAACTCGGTGATCCTTATGGGTCCCTTTGAACTCAAGATATTCTGTGATTCAAAATAGTCTTACTTTTAGTAAATCCAAACCCAAGACAACCTTCTGGATAGTGAGGGAATTGATTAGGGAGGGGGAAAGAAAAAACAAACCCACTTTTAAAAATGTCTTTTATATATTTCAGACTGGCAGTGGTTTTAAAAACACCTGCGAACAAAGTAAGTTGAGGCATGTGAAAATAGCACTGACCTTTGCCCATAGTTTCCATCTGATTAAATGGAAGTGACACCAGTAGATTAGAACGAGACTAAGACAATTCACATTGCAATTGTTAGTTAAGCTTTAACAATCTTTTAACACTCTTGTTTAAATATGGATGACATACCATAATTACAGATCTACGTGCCTTGATTATAGAATTTTATGTCCTGAACCTATGGGGAAAATGTATTGATTTTTGTGAAGCAGCCCTTTTTTAAAAACACCTTTCTAAAACTATGGAATCTTCCTAAGATGTTCTTTTGCCTGTAGCACTAGTATTGATACTGTCTTTTTTCTCTGTAAAATATCCTTATATTGCCAAGCAACTTACACTGTGTTATTTTTTTATTATTATTCCTCCCCAAACACAGAAAGTTCTGCAAGTTACACAAAACTGTTGGTTTCATATAAAATATAAATAACAACAATTATTTTAAATTTAATTATTTTACTGGTGAGTTTGGGATATGTTTTGTGCAAATGAAGTATGAAATATTGCAGAGAATGGAGATATTCCTTTTGCTGTATGGTGACTATTGCTAAATCAAGCACAAAACTAGTTAACTTTCTTGGTTACTCAAACTAGCTATTTCTGGTATAAATCACAAATTTTCTCAATCTTCCCTCCAACATATGAATTATGGTCACTTTCTTCATAAAATCATAGAATGGTTTGGGTTGGAAGGGACCTTAAAGATCTTCTAGTTACAACCCCCATGCTATGGGCAGGGACACCTTCCACTAGACTCATCCTGGCTGTGAACACTTCCAGGGATGGGGCATCCACAACTTCTCTGGGCAACCTGTTCCAGTGCCACACCACCCTCACACTAAATAATTTCTTCCTAATATCTAATCTAAATCTCCCCTCTTTCAGTTTAAAACCATTACCCCTTGTCCTATTGCTACACTCCCTCATAAAGAGTCCCTCCCCATCTTTCCTGTAGGCCCCCTTTAGGTACTGGAAGGCCGTTATAAGTTCTCCCCAGAGCCTTCTCTTCTCCAGGCTGAACAACCCCAACTCTCTCAGCCTGTCTTCATAGGAGAGGTGCTCCAGCCCTCTGATCATCTTTGTGGTCCTAACCAAGCAATTCAGTGATGCCCTAACCAAGCAGACTTTCTCAGCAGGGCAAAGGGGGAACTTCAGCTGTTGCTATAGCAATGATTTAAAAAAATCTACTGGAATATATTCCAAGAACAGGAAAATGAGAGGCAAGGACAGAATGTCAAGCCCTGGAGATTCAGAGATATCTCAAATGTAAAAATGGTATAATTTGCCTTTTTTTACTAATGAAAGAGATGCTGTAAAAATGTTAAACCCATGTCATTTTAAAATTAAAATAATTTTCTAACTTCAAGAAAGTCCTGTAACTAGTTTTCATAGTAGTAGTCCCTGATAAATGCCAAGCCTGCAAATTTAACCTGAAAATGTCATGGTAACTTAGTTCTGTAAGCTGTAGATGTAGGGAGGGGGATGTGTGATAAAAAATGCGTATACTTGTGTGTGGTTGCTTTTGACTTTTTTAGAGAAAGTTTATCTTTTATGCTGATTTTGACACTATCAAGAAAATGAATGCATAAACTTGAGATCCTGTCCAAATCAGAAAGTAGTCAGTTACTCATGGCTAAGAAAATATGACAGTTGGTGATAACTCTGTCAAGTATTTTATTTTTTTTCCTCCATCCTTGGCTTTTGCTCTTAGGCCCCGGTCTGTAATGTGTGTGTGCTTATGTAGCCTCAGTGAAACCAAGAATGTGCATAAGTAATTTGCAGATTTGGGACCTGATATTTTAAGCTCTGCAGATAGTGGTTTCCATAGCACCAATGTTACTGCAGTTTTTTAATTACTTGTGCTATAATTGTGCATAATATTAATATGTGGAATTTATTATACTATAACAAGAAAGCTGTACCATGTACAGTTACACTATTATGGATTTTTAGGTTTGAACTAAGTCAGCATAGCTGTTTCATTATCTAGTCAATACATCTTCTCAGCTTTGGGATTTCTGTGTGCTTAGGTTGAATCCATGGTATATTAGCATATACCATGGTTAATCACAGAATGATATGGGATTGGAAGGGACCTCTGGAGATCATCTAGTCCAATCCCCCTGCCAAAGCAGGTCCACCTAGAGCAGGCTGCACAAGAATGTGTCCGGGCGGGTTTTGAATGTCTCTAGAGAAGGAGACTCCACCACCTCCCTGGGCAGTCCGTTCCAGTGCTCTGGAATTTTTTAATGGTAACATTAGTTTTGAAGAGATGTATGTCCTTTCAATAGTGAAGCTATTCAGTAGCAAAATTGATAAATTCCACACACACACACACCCCCACCCCCTCGCCCCCATCTTCTTTGGAGCTCCACTGAGCTCACTCAGTCCAGCCAGGGGAAGTGTTTCTTATGTTGATTTTTCTAATACTGGAGAGCAGTCTTTATTTAGTGGCTTAAGCACAGAGGTACCATTCTAGCTCATGTAGAACCTGATGTGTTGGGTATTGCTGGAGGTTGGAGGAAACATATCAAGAGCACAACATATTGTGTGCTTCCACTGTCCTTGTGTCATTTTACTATTTTCATTTTAGGCATTCAGTATTAGTTCCTGCCTGTGGCACCGGCTCAGAAAGGTGGAATTTTTGCCTACCTAGTACAGAGGATCTGAATTTCATTATGCATTCAAGAAAACTTATGTTGTGCATACTTTTTTCATCTGTTAACCTTCAGGTAAACTGTGGACACTTCCTATGATCCATTGATCAGTGAGGTAGATCTGCTTGCTACCAATAATAATGAGATTACAGGAGATGATGGGGTTGATGTATAAGGACCAGGGTAGGAACATATGTACCTATGGGGAATAAGAAAGGAGGGGAATTTGAGTCTTTCTCAACAGCAGCCAAAAATTAGAACAGTCTAAACCACTTGCAACTGCACCCTGAGCAGACTAGGAGTGAAATCCATTGAGAAATCAACATCATCCTAAATTTGGAGGTCTCATTTCCCTCTCCCCCTCTCTTCCCTCTCTCGAGTCTGCTATAGACCACCCAACCAGGATGAGCAGGTTGATGAAGTATTCTATAAGCAGATGGCTGAAGTCTCACAATCGCCAGCCCTTGTTCTGGTTGGGGACTTCAACCTACTGAATATCTGCTGGAAATGTAACACAGCAGAGAGCAGGCAGGCTAGGAGGTTCCTTGAGTGTATGGAAGATAACTTCCTGACACAACTGGTAGGTGAGCCTACCAGGGGAGGCGCCTCGCTAGACCTACTTTTCACAAACAAAGAAGGACTAGTGGGAGATGTGGTGGTCGGAGGCCGTCTTGGTCTTAGTGATCATGAATTGGTCAAGTTATCAATTCTTAGTGATGTAAGGAAGGGGGTTAGCAAAACCCCCACCTTGGACTTCCGGAGGGTGGACTTTAGCCTGTTCAGAACCCTGGTTGGGAGAGTTCCATAGGAGATAGTCCTGCGGGGCAAAGGGGTCCAGGAAGGCTGGACACTCTTCAAGAAGGAAATCCTGAAGGCCCGGGAGCAGGCTGTTCCCATGAGGAGCAAAATTAAAGGGCAGGGAAAATGGCTGGCCTGGATGAACAAGGAGCTTTTGATGGGACTTAGGGAAAAAAGGAAGGTTTACCACCTTTGGAAGAAGGGACAGGCAACTCGGGAGGAGTACAGAGATCTTGTTAGGTTATACAGAGAAAAAATTAGGAAGGCAAAAGCCCAGCTGGAACTCAACCTGGCCATTAATATAAGGGACAACAAAAAAAGTTTAATAAATACATCAACAAAAAGAGAGCCAGGGAGAATCTCCATCCCTTACTGGATGCGGGGGGGAACATTGCGACCAAGGACGAGGAGAAGGCTGAGATACTTAATGCCTTCTTTGCCTCTGTCTTCAATAGTCGGACCAGCTACCCCCAGGGAGTTCAGCCTCCTGGGCTGGAAAATAAGGATGGAGAGCAGAACAACCCCCCCATAATCCAGGAGGAAGTAGTTAATGATTTGCTTATGCACCTGGACACGCATAAGTCTATGGGGCCAGATGGGATTCACCCAAGGGTACTCAGGGAGCTGGCGGGAGAGCTCACCAAGCCTCTCTCCATTATCTATGAACAATCCTGGTCAACAGGAGAGGTACCAGACGACTGGAGGGTGGCCAATGTGACGCCCATCTACAAGAGGGGCCAGAAGGAGGATCTGGGGAACTACAGGCCTGTCAGCCTGACCTCGGTACCGGGAAAGATCATGGAGAGGATCATCTTGAGTGAGCTCTCACAGCAAGTGCAGGGCAGCCAAGGGATGAGGGCCAGCCAGCATGGGTTTATGAAAGGGAGGTCCTGCTTAACCAACTTGATCTCTTTCTATGACCATGTGACCCGCCTTCTTGATGCGGAGAAAGCTGTGGACGTTGTCTACCTGGACTTTGGTAAGGCCTTTGACACCGTCCCCCACAGCGTTCTCCTGGAGAAGCTGGCGAATCATGGCATAGACAAGTGTACTCTTCACTGGGTAAAAAACTGGCTGGATGGCCGTGCCCAGAGAGTTGTGATGAATGGGGTGAAATCCAGTTGGCGGCCGGTCACCAGTGGTGTCCCTCAGGGCTCAGTCTTGGGGCCAGTCTTGTTTAATATCTTTATTGATGATCTGGATGAGGGGATTGAGTGCACCTTCAGTAAGTTTGCAGATGACACCAAACTAGGTGGGAGTGTTGATCTGCTTGAGGGTCGGAAGGCTCTACAGAGGGACCTGGACAGGTTGGATCAATGGGCCAAGGCCAATGAGATGAGGTTTAATAGGGCCAAGTGCCGGGTCCTGCATTTCGGTCACAACAACCCCAGGCAACGCTACAGGCTTGGGGAAGAGTGGCTGGAAAGCTGCCCAGAAGAAAAGGACCTGGGGGTGTTGGTGGACAGCCAGCTTAACATGAGCCAGCAGTGTGCCCAGGTGGCCAAGAAGGCCAACAGCATCCTGGCTTGTATCAGGAATAGCATGGCCAGCAGGAGTAGGGAAGTGATCGTGCCTCTGTACTCGGCACTGGTGGGGCCTCACCTCGAGTACTGTGTTCATTTCTGGGCCCCTCACTACAGGAAGGACATTGAAGTGCTGGAGCGTGTCCAGAGGAGAGCCACCAAGCTGGTGAGGGGTCTGGAGAACAAGTCCTACGAGGAGAGGCTGAGGGAACTGGGCATGTTTCGTTTGGAGAAGAGGAGGCTGAGGGGGGACCTCATTGCCCTCTACAACTACCTGAAAGGAGGTTGTAGAGAGGTGGGTGTTGGCCTCTTCTCCCAAGGGAATAATGACAGGACCAGAGGAAATGGTCTGAAGTTGTGGCAGGGGAGGTTTAGATTAGATATTAGGAAGAATTACTTTACTGAGAGAGTGGTCAGGCACTGGAACGGCCTGCCCAGGGAGGTGGTGGAGTCGCCATCCCTGGAGGTATTTAAGAAACGTGTAGACATGGCACTTCAGGGCATGCTCTAGTGCCTGAGATTGTTGGTTTGTGTCTGTTTGTGGGTGGGTGTGGTGTGTGGTTGTGGGTGTTTGTTTTGTGTGGGTTTTGTTTTTGTTGGTTTTTTGTTGTTGGTTTTGTTTTTGGTTTTTGTTGTTGTTGTGGGTTGGTTTTTTTGGTTTTGTTTTTGTGGTTGGACTCGATGATCTCAAAGGTCCCTTCCAACCAAGAAGATTCTGTGATTCTGTGATTCAGTTCTCTGGTCTCTGATGCTAGTCAAACCTTTTGCTGAGCTCGCTCAATTTACTTAACCCAGGAGAAAAACTGTTAGATTTTTTTCTTACTGTGTTAATTTCCTGCTCTTTTGGTGAACTGGATTATCTCTTGGAGAGATTGTTTGAGCATTAATGCTGTCAGAGATGTAATTGGTGAGTAATCTCCCTGTCCTTATCTCAACCCACAAGCCTTTAATTGTATTTTTCTCCCCCTGTCCAGGTGAGGAGGGGGAGGGATAGAGCAGTTTGGTTGGGCTCCTGGCATCTGGCCAAGGTCAACCCACCACAGCTCTTGAGCTTGAGTGAAAATGGAGGAGAAAGTGAGTAGAATAATATAGATGAGGAAGTAAATCATAATGGTATGGAAAAGGTGGTTAAAGAATTACTTTTCTTTTTTCCCTTCCAACTCAAGATTCTGTCAAGCTCTTTGAGCTCTTCTGGTTTTAGTCTGCAGCTTTAAAGTGCCATTAAAGGGGGATCTGCACAAGAGTGCTCCTACAAACCAGAGACCCCCTGTTGGCTGGACCAGTGCTGGAACCAGGACCGGTGATCTCTTTATCTCTCTCTCTCCCCCTCTGTTTCTCTTAGAGTTGTTAAGTAACACAAGGCATACTTTACTGCTTGCCATAATTTGAGATATACCTAACCAATTATCGTGGACCTAGTTAAGACATATTAATCACTGTGGGAATCTAATAAATGTATATGGACCTTGAGAGTTGTCTCACCTTAGTCCATGCCGCTGGGGATTTGCACATCTGAGTCACTCACTCTCCCCTCTTCTGAGTGGGTTGTGACAATCCGCTCTCAGTCTTCTCTTCTCCAGGCTGAACAGACACAGGTCTTAGCCTTTCCTCATAAGAGAGATGCTCCAGACCCCTGATCATCTTCATAGCCCTCCGCTGGACTCTCTCCAGTAGTTCCTTGTCTTTCTTGAACTGGGGAGCTGAGAACTGGACACAGTACTCCAGATGGGGCCACACCAGGGCAGAGTAGAGGGGCAGGATAACATCCCTTGAGCTGCTGGCCACACTCTTCTTGATGCACTCCAGGATGCCATTGGCCTTCCTGGCCACAAGGGCACATTGCTGGCTCATGGTCATCCTGTTGTCCACCAGGACTCCCAGGTCTTTTTCCACAGAGCTGCTTTCCAGCAGGTCAGCTCCCAACCTGTACTATTGCATGAGGTTATTCCTCCCCAGGTGCAGGACCGTACACTTGCCCTTGTTGAACTTCATTAGGTTCCTCTCTGCTCAACTCTTTAGCCTGTCCAGGTCTGATTGTATGGCAGCACAGCCTTCTGGTGTGTCAGCCACTCCTCCCAGTTTTGTATCGTCAGCAAGCTTGCTGAGGGTACACTCTGTCCCCTCATCCAGGTTGTTGATGAATATGTTGAATAAGACTGCATTTAGTACTGACCCCTGGGGAGCACCGCTAGTTACAGGCCTCCAACTGGACTCCGTGCCCCTAATAACAACCCTCTGAGCTCTGTCTTTCAGCCAGTTTTCAATCCATCTCACTGTCCATTCTTCTAATCTACGCTTCCTAAGCTTACGTATGAGAATGCTGTGGGAGACTGTGTCAAAAGTCTTGCTGAAGTTGAGGTAGACAACGTCCACTGCTCTCCCCTCATCCACCCAGTCAGTCATGCCATCATAGAAGGCTATCAGATTGGTCAAGCATGATTTCCCCTTGGTGAATCCATGCTGACCACTCCTGATAACCTTCTTTTTTTCTACATGCTTAGAGATGACATCCAGGATGAGCTGTTCCATCATCTTTCCAGGGATGGAGGTGAGGCTGACTGGCCTGTAGTTTCCTGGGTCCTCCTTGCCCTTTTTGAAGACTGGGATGACATTGGCTTTCCTCCAGTCCTCGGGCATCTCGCCTGTTCTCCAGGACCTTTCAAAGATGATGGAGAGTGGCTTTGCAATAACATCTGCCAGCTCCCTCAGCACTCATGGGTGCATCCCATCCTGGCCCATGGATTTGTGGGTGTCACGTTTGCCTAAATGATCACTAACCTGATCGTCCTCGATCAAGGGAGTCTTCCTTTCTCCAGACTTTTTCTCTTACCTCCTGGGTCTGGGGTTCCTGAGGGCTGGCCTTAGCAGTAAAGACTGAAGCAAAGAAGGCATTCAGTAACTGTGCCTTCTGTGCATCCTCCGCCACCAGGGCACCCACCTCATTCAGCAGTGGGCCCACATTTTCCCTAGTCTTCTTTTTGCTACTGATGTCCTTGAAGTAGCCCTTCTTATTGTTCTTGACATCCCTTTCCAGGTTTAATTCCAAGTGGGCTTTAGCCTTCCTCATTGCATCCCTGCGTGCTCTGACAGTGTTCCTATATTCCTCCCAAATGGCCAGTCCCTTTTTCCACATTCTGTAAACTTCTATCTGAGTTTATCCAGAAGCTCCTTCCTTATTCATGCAGGTCTCCTGCCTCCTTTGCTTGATTTCTTGCTCCTAGGGATGCACTGATCTTGAGCTTGGAGGAAGTGGTGCTTGAATATTAACCAGCTCTCTTGGACCCCCCTTCCTTCTAGAGACTTAGCCTATGGGCTTCCTCTAAGTAGATCTTAGAAGAGCTGACTCTCCTGCCTCTTCAGAAGTCCAGGGTTGTAATTCTGCTTTTTGCCCTGCTTCTTCCACACAGGATCCTGAACTCTACCATCTCATGGTCACTGCAGCCAAGGCTACTGCCAACCTTCACATCCCCAACCAGACCTTCTTTGTTTGTTATTATAAGGTCCAGCAGCACACCTCTCCTCATTGGCTTCTCTACCACCTGTGTCAAAAAGTTATCACTGCTCTGCAGAAACCTCCTGGACTGTGTGTGCCTGGCTGTGTTGCCTTTCCAGCAAATGTCAGGATGGTTGAAGTCCCCATGAGAACCAGGGTCTGAGATTGTGAGGCTCCTTTCAGTTGTCTGTAGAAGGCCTCATTGACTTCCTCTTCTTGATCAGGTGGCCTGTAGTAAATGCCCACAGCAGCGTCACCTATATTAGCCTGCCTCTTAATTCTTACCCATAAGCTTTCTACGTGTTCTTCATCCACCCCTAGGGAGAGCAACATTCCAGTTGCTCTCTCACATAAAGAGCAACTCTACCACCTTGCCTTGCTGGCCTGCCTTTCCTAAAAAGAACGTAGCCATCCACAACAGCATTCCAGTCATGCGACCTATCCCACCATGTCTCTGTAATTGCAATGAGATCATGGCCCTGCAACCGCTCACAGATCTCTAGATCTTCCTGCTTATTCCCTATGCTGCGTGCGTTGGTGTACAGGCATTTCAGAGAGGTAATCGAGCATGCAGGTTTCCCTGGAGGGGGGAGCAAGAGGATCCACCACAGCCATACACACCCATGAGGTGGTTTGCCTTCTGGCTCTCGTCTTGGGAGGCAGCTAAGGAATGTTTGTTGCTGCTCTGGTTGGCCTGGCTTATTCCCCAGTTGGATGTGATGGCATGAGCATTGCCCCCAAGTCCTCCTATATATAATTTTTCTTTTTTTTTAGCATGGCAAGTTTACTTTTTGTGCAAAATATACACAGTGCACTCTGTCAGAAGCAATGTGAGATTGTTTTAGAGATTAAAAATCCTTGATTCATTTTGTTGCTTCAACTCGAGGTTGTTTAATCACTGTCCAGATATAGTCAGTTTAAGTTATTACACTTAAGGCAGTATTTAAAACTCAAAATGTACATAAATAGCAGGCTGTACCCTATTTTATGTGCTCAAAACAGTTTATTTTTCATAATCTTTTCCTCAATTTAATTAAAGTAAGCTACAGTCAGCTTCAAAAGGTTCCAGGTAGACGTAAGAGTGGCCTCTTATGTTTCCTATGCCTATTCTGAGATCAGGTTAAGGTAAAGTTATCGTTCAGATTCAGTGCAACAGAAAAAATAATTCTCACTGTTTTCCTGTAAGACTCTTCATTTTATTAATCCTACATTAATAGATATCTGTATTTTTGTACTTATTAAAAAATTTTGATAAAAGAAAAAAAAATCATTGATTGGGAAAATTTAATATTTGCCACTAACACCTTAATGCCTTCATTTCTGAGATGGAAATAAAGTTAATTAAGAAACTTCTAATAGCTTTTCCATAATTTGTATTTTAAAAAAAAAGCAAAACTAAAACCAACCAAAAAAGGTAAATACCTAAAGAATTAAGAAAGTTAAAACCAGAATTTTTTTCATCCAGCCCTGCCTTAAAGTGGTACTGAAGTAGAGAGCTTTTTTTATAGGTGGAGTCATTGAGGCTTTGGAGTTCCAGGAGAGGAAGAGATGAAACAGCTTGTACTTCTAGCTGGTTGGGGATGTCTTGCTGCAGATTCCCTAAAGAAATTACTTCAACAGGAACGTTTGACTCTTTATACATACTGAGTGCAGGTAGAGAATCGTCATGGTTTAGGTTGAATTGGCCAATTATGGGCTACAGATGCTCTCCCCCCACCTCTCGCTCCAAGGAGATTTATAAGTTTAGAAGGAACTGGATGGGAACTGGATTCCAGCTCTGGAGTCAGGAACACACGGATCAGGATCAAAGGCAGATGAACAGACAGGGTCCTCTTGGGATGCAAGCCATTGGAGAGAGAGCTGACCCTTTGATCCCTCAGCTTTTACACTAAGCACAGGGCAGGTGTGATGGAATACCTCTGTTGGTCAGTTTTGGGTCACCTGTCATATCTGCTCTTCCCTGCAGGTGGGACCCCTCTACGGTTTTCCGTTTCTGACCCTCCAGCAGGGCAAATAACAAAATTAGCTGACCTTGGTTCTTACAGCAGTAAGTATAAACAAGAGCTTCTCTGCATACCATTCCTTGGAATTTACTATAAACACAGGTCTTATCGTTCTGAGAACAACCAGTTTTCTGCAGAATATGCTGTTAATTTCAGAGTCAGAAGATGTAAAATTACTGAACAGGACTCAGAGAGTTGTAATTAATGGAGCAGGCTCAAGTTGGAGGCCTGTAACCAGTGGTGTCCCCCAGGGGTCAATACTCAGCCCAGTCCTGTTCAACATATTCATCAATGACCTGGACGAGGGGACAGAGTGTATCCTCAGCAAGTTTGCTGATGATACCAAACTGGGAGGGCTGGCTGACACTCCAGAGGGCTGTGCCGCCATCCAGCGTGACCTCTGGACAGGCTGGAGAGCTGGGCAGAGAAGAACCTAATGAGGTTCAACAAGGGCAAATGTAGGGTCCTGCACCTGGGGAGGAAGAATGCCAGGCACCAATATAGGTTAGGGGTGGACCTGCTGGAAAGCACTTCTGAGGAGAAGGATCTGGGGGTCCTGGTGGATAGTAAACTCTCCATGAGCCAGCAATGTGCCCTTGTTGCCAAGAGGGCCAATGGGATCCTGGGCTGCATAGGGAAGAGCGTGGCCAGTAGGTCGAGGGAGGTCATCCTCCCCCTCTACTCTGCACTGGTGAGGCCACAACTGGAATACTGCATCCAGTTCTGGGCTCCCCAGTTCAGGAGAGACTGGAGAGAGTCCAGCGAAGGGCAACAAAGATGATTGAGGGATTGGAGCATCTCCCTTATGAGGAAAGGCTGAGAGAGCTGGGACTCTTTAGCCTGGAGAAGAGAAGGCTGAGCGGAGACCTTATCAATGCTTACAAGTATCTAAAGGGCAGTTTGAGGGAGGATGGAACCGGACTCTTTTCAGTGGTTCCCAGTGACAGGATGAGGGGCAACGGGCACAAGCTGGAACACAGGAAGTTCCACTCAAATATGAGAAGAAACTTCTTTACGGTGAGGGTGCCAGAGCACTGGAACAGGCTGCCCAGGGAGGTTGTGGAGTCCCCTTCTCTGGAGATTTTCAAGACCCGCCTGGATGCAGTCCTGAGTAATGTGCTCTAGTCAGTCCTGCTTTAGCAGGGGAGTTGGACTAGATGACCTCTAGAAGGTCCCTTCCAACTCCAACAGTTCCGTGATTCCGTGAACAGAAACTTGTTTCTGTTTTATCTCAAACCAGGACATTCCACCCCTTGTTCCATACCATTTTGTCATGCTCGGATCACAAATACTTGAATGTATCAAATTTACTTATAAGATTGTTTTTGAAATGAGTCCCATTGTCTGACTCAATTCTTTCTGGAGTACCACGTCGCCACAAGACTTGCTTTTCAAGGCCCAGGATGGTATTCTGGGCAGTAGCATGGAGTACAGCATAGGTTTCCAACCATCCGGTGCTTCCTTCTACCATTGTAAGCACGTAACGCTTACCCTGGCGGGTTTGAGGGAGTGTGATGTAGTCTATTTGCCAAGCCTCCCCATACTTATATTTTAACCATCGTCCTCCATGCCACAAAGGTTTTAACCTTTTAGCTTGCTTGATTTGGGCGCATGTTTCACAATCGTGGATAACCTGCGCAATAGCGTCCATGGTTAAATCCACCCCTTGGTCACAAGCCCATTTGTATGTTGCATCTCTTCCTTGATGACCTGAAGTGTCATGGGCCCACCGAGCTAAAAACAGATCACCTTTATGTTCCCAGTCTAAATCTGTCTGGAAAATCTTAGCAGCCCGGTCCACTTGCTGATTGTTCCGATGTTCCTCAGTGGCTCGACTTATAGGTACGTGGGTATCTACATGGCGTACTTTCACGACTAGTTTCCGTACTTTCACGACTAGTTTCCCTAGCTGGTCAGCAATATTTTGCCACAGTTCAGCAGCCCAGATGGATTTACCTCTGCACTGCCAGTTGCTCTGCTTCCATTGTTTTAACCATTCCCACAGAGCATTCGCCACCATCCATGAGCCACTGTTGACACAGAGTATTGGCCACTTTTCTCGTTCAGCAATGTCTAAGGCCAACTGAATGGCTTTTACCTCTGCAAATTGACTAGATTCACCTTCTCCTTCAGCAGCTTCTGTGACTTATTGTGTAGGACTCCATACCACAGCTTTCTACCCTTGATATTTCCCTGCAATACGACAAGATCCACCAGTGAACAGAGCATACTGTTTTTCATTATCTGAGAGTTCATTATTCGGTGGGGCTTCCTCAGCATGAGTCACCACCTCCTCTGGTGGCATTCCAGAATCTTTGCTTTAGGGCCAGTTTGTGATCACTTCTACAATTCCTGGACAATTTGGGTTTCCTATTTGAGCTTGCTGTGTGATTAAGGTGACCCACTTACTCCAGGTAGCATCGGTGGCATGATGAGTAGAAGGAACTTTACCCTTGAACATCCAGCCCAACACTGGTAATCGGGGCGCCAGGAGGAGCTCGGCTTCAGTACCAATTACCTCTGAAGCAGCTCTAACTCCTTCATATGCTGCTAAGATTTCTTTCTCAGTTGGGATATAGTTGGCCTTGGAGCCTTTGTATCCTCGACTCCAGAATCCTAGGGGTCGACCTCGAGTCTCCCCTGGTGCTTTCTGCCAGAGGCTCCAGGTAGGGCTATTGTCCCCAGCTGCAGCGTAGAGCCCTTTTTTAATGTCCTACCCTGTTCGGACTGGTCCGAGGGCTACTGCATGCACAATCTCTTGTTATATTTGTTCAAAGGCCTGTCATTGCTCAGGACCCCATGTAAACTCATTTTTCTTTCGAGTCACTTCATAGAGAGGTCTCACAATCTGACTATAACCTGGAATATGCATTCTCCAGAAACCTACAACACCTAAAAAGGATTGTGTTTCCTTTTTGTTAGTAGGTGGGGACATAGCTGTTATTTTGTTAATCACATCCATTGGGATCTGGCGACGCCCATCTTGCCACTTAATTCCCAAGAACTGGATCTCTCCTGCAGGTCCCTTGACCTTACCTCTTTTTACAGCAAAACCCACTTTAAGAAGAATCTTGATTATTTTCTTACCTTTCTTGAAAACTTCTTCTGCTGTATTACCCCACACGATGGTGTCATCAATGTATTGCAGATGTTCTGGAGCTCCACCCTTCTCCAGTGCAGTCTGGATCAGTCCTTGGCAGATAGTAGGGCTGTGTTTCCACCCCTGGGGCAGTCGATTCCAGGTATATTGGATGCCTCTCCAGGTGAAAGCAAACTGTGGCCTGCACTCTGCTGCCAAAGGAATGGAGAAAAAGGCATTAGCGATGTCAATTGTAGCATACCACTTGGCTGCCTTTGACTCCAATTCATATTGCAGTTCTAGCATGTCTGGCACAGCAGCACTCAGTGGGGGTGTGACCTCATTCAGGTCACGATAGTCTACTGTTAGCCGCCAGTCTCCGTCAGACTTTGGCACTGGCCATATAGAGCTGTTAAAGGGTGAGTGAGTCTTGCTGATCACTCCTTGGGTCTCCAGCCAACAAATCAGGTTCTGAATGGGAATCAGGGAGTCTCGGTTAGTGGGATACTGTCATCAGTGCACCATGGCAGTAGCAGCTGGCACCTGCTGTTCTTCAACCTTCAGCAGTCCCACAACAGAAGGGTCATCCGAAAGGCCAGGTAAGGTAGACAGCTGTGTAATGTCCTCAGTCTCTACAGCTGCTATACCAAAAGCTCACCAATACCCTTTCAGGTCTTTGAAATACCCTCTCTTGAGGTAGTCTATGCCAAGGATGCACGGAGCATCTGGGCCAGTCACAATAGGATGCTTTTCCCATTTATTTTTATTCAAGCTCACTTCGGCCTCCAGTACAGTCAGTTCTTGAGACCCCCCTGTCACTCCAGAAATAGTAACAGATTCTGTCCCTCTATGATTCGATGGCAATCGGGTACACTGTGCACCAGTGTCCACCAGAGCTCTATACTTTTGTGGTTCTAATGTGCCAGGCCATCAAATCCACACAGTCCAATAAACTCAGTTATCCCTCTCCTCCTCCTGGCTGGAGGTAGGGTACTTCTAATGTTCAGAACAACATCCACAATTAGCAGATGAGTTTCTACCTGTACCAGAGAACTGCTTACCATGGACTGGAGTAGCCACTCTCCTGCAAGAATTCTTTCTTCCATTTGCTTTACCTTGCAACTCAAGCACTTGTGCCTATTGGGCTGGAGTAGGTTTTTTTATCCCATCTCCTCATGTCCTCCCCATAGTTGCAGAGGCAAAGCCACAGGAAATCTCAGAGCGGGTCCTGTTTCTCTGTAGTCTGTCTCATAGGAGGACATTTTTTCTTAATGGCTGCGACTTGGGTCTGTTCAGGGGAAGAGTGGGATTCTTTCCCCATCTCAGACAGTTTTTCAAGTAGTTTCTAAAAAGTTGTCTCATTTTTCTCATTCTGCTCTGCTATTGTCTTGGTCATTTTCTCTATTGTCTCAGTCATTTTCTTGGTTTTCCCAGTCATTTTCTCCATGATTGCCACAGTGAACGGACGAAAGAGACTATCTTCATGCTGTCGTACCTTGTTAGCCAGCTCATATACAGTTGGTGTATCTGCATCAGATCCTCCCCAGACAATTGTTGACAAAGTGTGGGAATACACTGATGGTGCACTCTGTACAAACTTCCTCAGCAAAGATCGTTTGCATGGCATTTCATCAGGGTCTACACTCACTTGCCAGTCATCATAAATCACTTCTCGCACAGCCAGTTCTCTCAGCTACTTAATACCTTTCTCCATGCTGGTCCATTTGCTTGGACGGCATTCGATATCATCCTTAAAGGGATACTTGCCCTTTATGGCTGATAGCAGTCATTTCCAAAGACTGAGAGTGTTTATCTTTCCCCCCCCCAATTGCTTTATTGATACCTCCATCTCTGGCCAGGTTTCCCAGCTGCTTTGCCTCTCTACCATCTAAGTCTATGGTATCAACTCCAGTGTCCCAGCATCGGAGCAGCCAGGAGATAAGTGTCTCCCCTTCATGATAACTAAAGTCCTTCCTCATATTTCGCAAATCCTTCACAGAGAAAGATTTAAATATTACCTCTGCATCTGAGTCCTCCTCCTGTGTTGATGCCGCTTGCTGTGGGGTGCCTTGGGCAGTGGTTTGTGTCTGTGCTGTGGCTTTTGCCAGGGCCGGTGGGGCCATTGTGGCTTGGGTGGTTGAGTTGTTGTGTTTTTGCTATCTTCAATTTCACCGTGGGGTCTGAGTAGCAATATCGCATGTCACATAATACTTACTCCTGCCCTGAGTAAACACTCCTGCACTAACAAAAAACCACCCATGCAACACATTCAGGAAAACCGACAACAAAATCATTATTTTATGAAAGTAACATTCATCTTCTAAACAGCCCAAAGGTTTTCCATCCCCTAATTCCATTGGTGTCACTTTAAGATAATCATTAAAGGGCGAAGTAAACTTTCCCCAGGTAAATCTGAAAGTGTAATTAGTAAAGGAATCATTCACGTGATGCTCGAGGTATGCAGATAGAACCATTATCCAAGTAATCATATTATACATCTGAAGGCAAATCCACACCAAAATAGCATGCTTAGACCACCGCATCCAAACACAAAGAGCAAATAAATCATGCAACAGATACAGCAAGTTAAGCACCACTGCATCAATTAACTTCATACAAGGCTCTCTAAAGGCACGATATAACATTTTGCGTAGGAACGACATGATGTGAGCTGTCCTCCCTAAGCAAGCTGGAATTCAAACTATTCAGTCAATCTGTCAGAGCTGTGGTCGAGCTCTGTTCGTGCCCCACGTTGGGTGCCAATAAATATGTCATGGTTGAGGCTGAATTGGCCTATGACAGTGACAGATGCTCTCCCCCCACCTCTCGCTCCAAGGAGAGGAGGAGGGATAGAGAGATTTACGAGTTTAGAAGGAACTAAATTGCTTTAATGAAGTAGTAATATTAAAATTAAAAAGGAAATAATGAAATAGATACAATATATACAAAACCATATCAAGCTCCCAGGATGATGTCACCAGCAGGCACTGGGGAAGTCCCAGACTGGACTCAGTGACAAATGGGAAGTAGATTCCAGCTCTGGAATCAGGAACACGTGGATCAGGATCAAAGGCAGATGAACAGACAGGGTTCTGTTCAGACATCGGCCACTGAAGAAAGAGATTTGACCCTTTGATCCCTCAGCTTTTATACTGAGCATGGGGCAGATGGTATGGAATACCCCTGTTGGTCAGGTTTGGGTCACCTGTCCTGTCTGCTCCTCTCTGCAGGTGGGACCCCTCTATGCTTTTCTGTTTCTGACCCTCCAACAGGGCAAATAACAAAATTAGCTGACCTTGGTTGTTATAGCAATAAGTATAAACAGGAGCCTCTCTGCATACCATTCCTTGGCATTGACTATAAACACAGGTCTTATCATTCTGAGAACGAGCAGTTTTCTGCACAATATGCTGTTAATTTCAGAGTTAGAAGAGGCTTAGCTAAGAAGTAAAATTACTGAACAGAAAGTTGGTTCTGTTCTACCTCAAACCAGGACAAGAATAAAAAGAACAGATCCATGTTGGACTTTGAATGTTTGGATATTTTGTAGACTTCTTGAGCAAAACTGGACTGAGAAGGTTTTTCTAGCCACTTCTCAAAAGACTTTTCAGGATCTTGTATGTGGTTTAAGAAAGTACTGATTGCTTTCATAATAGTTCATCCTTACAGGTACTTTTTATGTTATAAAACTATGGGCAGTGGTTTGCACATGTAATTTAGAGAGAGACTCTTTTTGACCCATTTAGGAACTGGTGGATATTAGGTAAACGGTAAAAAAAAAAAAAGCAGTTAGGTTTTTTTGTTGGTTTTTTTTTTTTGTTTGGTTGGTTGGTTTTGCTGGGATTTTTTGAGGCTGTGATATCTTTGTTTGAACATAAGAATATCTTTAAGCCTTCCAAATAATATTTTCATAAGCTTTGGCATAGGAAAGTACCCATCACCTTAATGTCACTTATATGTTTAAGATGTTCCTGTACATGCCCGTGAATTCTGGCAGTTGTTAACACTGTATGGAAACATAGTGGCCAAACTGCTTGGAGAGAATGGGAAGTGTGCTTGCCTGGCAAATATAATTTCTAAAGAATTACACCAGTGTAAAATATTAACACATGAAAACCATAAAGCACTTGAACTGACTCAGAGGATATCTGATAAATCAGATTAATAGATCTAGTTCTGTTTAATTGTCACAAATGTGGAGTCAAAATAAATTCCTAACGCAGTCTTTTCAGGAATTTGAGAAATCCTCACTGTCCCTTTCAACACAAAGTTCAATATAGAATGGTCCTAAGTTAGACATTTATCTTGCTGCTATATATAAACTTTTGAAAAGAGAAAAATTCAGGAAAACATTTTCTACTTTTTTATTGAAAACTGAAAGCTGTGGTTGTGATGAAAGTAGTGGGAGCTTTTGGAGTGGCTTGTTTGTTTGCTGCCTTGCTTGCTGCCTGCTCAGGTGATTTAGGTCAGAATGAGTAAGACTTTTTTTTTTTTTTTTTTTTAAGTGAAGATCATTTGCCTGACAAATTTGGTGGCCTTCTACACGATGGCGCTACAGCATTGGTAGATAAGGGGAGAGCAACAGATGTCAGCTACCTGGACTTATGCAAAGCGTTTGACACTGTCCCACAGGAAATCCTGGTCTCTAAACTGGAGAGGCACGGATTTGATGGATGGATGGGGTTTTGAGCAACCTGGTCTAGTGGGAGGTGTCCCTGCCCATGGCAAGGGGGTTGGAACTCGATGACCTTTAAGGTCCCTTCCAACCCAAACCTTTCTATGACTCTATGTGAGCATAGTAAATTAAATGTTAACCTCTAGCAAGAATATGCAGTTTCCTGCACTTGGGTCACAACAACCCCATGCAGTGCTACAGGCTTGGGGAAGAGTGGCTGGAGAGCTGCCTGGCAGAAAAGGACATGGGGGTGTTGGTCGACTGTCAGCTGAACATGAGCCAGCAGTGTGCCCAGGTAGCCAAGAAAGCCAACAGCATCCTGGCCTGTATCAGGAACAGCGTGGTGAGTAGGACTCAGGAGGTGATCGTCCCCCTGTACTGGGCACTGGTGAGGCCCCACCTCGAGTACTGTGTCCAGTTTTGGGCCCCTTACTACAAAAAAAGACATTGAGGTGCTGGAGCAGGTCCAGAGAAGGGCAACAAAGCTGGTGAGGGGTCTGGAGGGTAAGTCTTATGAGGAGAGGCTGGGGGAACTGGAGTTGTTCAGCCTAGAGAAAAGGAGGCTGAGGGGAGACCTTATTGCTCTCTACAACTACCTGAAAGGAGGTTGTAGAGAGGTGGGGGTTGGTCTCTTCTCCCAAGTCACAGGTGATAGGGCAAGAGGAAATGGCCTCAAGCTGTGCCAGGGGAGGTTCAGATTGGATATTAGGAAAAATTTTTACACTGAAAGGGTTATTAAGCATTGGAATGGGCTGCCCAGGGAGGTGGTTGAGGCACCATCCCTGGAGGTGTTCAAAAGAAGCGTTGACATGGTGCTTAGAGACATGGTTTAGTAATGTGGGGTTTTTTGTTTGTGTGTTTTTTTTTTTTTATCAGAGTTAGGTTGATGGTTGGACTAGATGATCTTAAAGGTCCCTTCCAACCTAGATAATTCTATGATTCTATAAAAAATGCTTAAATCACACTGCAAGTATGTGATTTTTTTATTTATTTTTTTTTAAATAAGATAAATTGCTAAAGGAGATTCTGTTTGACTACTGTGTCACCCAGAATACCTGTGTGTACAAGCGGAAATAGCCTGGAATAGTTAAGTTCAAAATGTCATGCCTGTGTATTAAGAAATTCCATATTCTTGACTTGCTGTCTTTGAACATCAGCATTCTGCACAATGCATGCCCTGGTCTGAAGGTGAGCAGAAAGGGAGGAAATGGGAACCTAATTTCTTTAGCCTCTGTAGCCTTGTGGCGGTGTGCTCTCCCTGTTTTTCCCCCTCTTCTTCTTCCCCCTCACCGGCTCCTGCTCTGGCCATGGCCACCACAACATCAGTTGCGATAAGTTGCACCTGGACTTTGGGGGAAGGCTGACAACGCAGCCATAACACTGTTTGGAGTGGGGACCTAGATATTTTGTTCCCATGAGAATATGACTATAGGTCAATTATCTTATTTTATAAATAGTGAACAGCCCAAGAGCCCTTTGAGCTCTCCTGTATGGCAGCAGGCTGCATGCCAGGATCTCCCCTTTTGTGAGAACGCTTGCTTAAGGTTCTACTCCTCGAGGTTGAGAGATTCCTTGCTGCAACAGATTCTCGGTAAGTGACTAATAGCATGCTAAACTTTGACATCTAAGGTAAGTAATATAAAGGGTTGATTGTGCATATATAATCCTTTAGACATAAACTGTTGACCAAGTCTGGGACTAGGATTGGATCCAGCCGCACCTAGACTCCTCTCTGAGAAGGAGTTTAGAAAGCAAGGGGGTCCTTTCTGAACCTCGTGACTCAACGGGAGGGTCTCCCTGACAGCTTGTCTGACCCTGTCCTCTGTGCAGTAAATAATCGAGTGTACCTTGCCATCGAATCTCGTAAAACACTGTTGCATTTACTACTGATTTTATTAAAATCACTGTTTCACCTTAATAAATATTTCACTACTTCTCTCTTACGAGTGAAGTTAATCACTCCGCCCGCGACAAGCCTCAAGGTAAGTTGTGAAAGAGGAATGTGCAAAATAAATACTAATTTTATGTAAAATACATACAGTGGTAAGAATTACAAACTTTTTGTGTTGTCTCTTGAACAAACCCAGATATTTATCACTGGCTTAAAATACTTTTACCAAGTTTCAGTTGCCGAGACAAACATCTCCGGTGCTGGCATGTCCTCAGCGGAGTGCTGCGATCGTGGCGAAAAGGGCCTTTTCCCGAGCTTCTCTGAGGCCGGGAGAGGTGAGAGCAGCGGCAGGAAGCTGGCAGCTCGTGCGAGGGTGGCTGATGAGGCAGGGGTGAAGCCTGCAGCAGCGGCCAGCCCTGCCCCCTTTAAAGGCAGCTCCAGGGAGTGTGAGCAACCAGGAGCGCGGCACGGCAGTTTGCATGAGAAGTGTTCGGGAAGCTCAAGAGGGGAGTTCAGGCATGGTCTCTAACCAAAAGACGCAGAAAGCTATGTCTTCTGCCCTTGCCAGAGTAGATGAGACCACGTGGAGAGCAACAGCGGTGAGTACTGTGTTTTTGAAATTGAGCTAGATTGAGACAGAGAGGGGGCTTCCCGGAGACACGGAGAAGCCGAGGGAGAACGGAGAGGCCTGAAACGAGTCGGGAATCTCGTGAGGGAGCCATGAGGCTGACATGGCTGGGGGCGTGCTGGGCGAGCCGTGGCAAATTTAAAAGGGGCTAGCCTACTGAGCGCATGCCGGGCGCGCGTGGTGAGCGCAAGGGGAGGAACATCAGCGTACAAGCTCACGTGCGCAGGGTGCACGGGAAGCAGCCAGCAGTGATTGGTCCCCTCCCGGCGCTACAGAAGAACATGGCCACCGCACAGCCAAAATCCACTGCAAGAAAGAATGTGGGAACTCAGACTGAGCTGCTGTGCAAACACGCAGCTGTGCAGGTCTCCGGCTGCAGTGAATGCATGAGCCTGGCACTGGTACCCGAGGGAGCCAGAGACGCTGCCTGTGTGCAGTGTGATCAAATAAATGATCTGCTCAGGCAGGTGGTCGAACTGAGGGAGGAGGTAGAAAGATTAAGAAGTAACAGAGAACGCGAAAGTGAAATAGATTGGTGGAGCCATACCCTGAGGCAAAGGCAGCGGGTAGAGGCTCTACATGAAGTAGATGATACCCTTCCCTCCTGTCACCAGGCAGAAGGAAGGGACTTAAGGGACAGGGGGGAATGGAGACACGCCCCTCCTTGGAGGGGCAAGCGAAACCCCTCCTGGTCCCCCTCACCTTCCCAGTTGCCCTTGCACAATAGGTATGGGGCTTTGGAAATTGAGGGCCAGGTAAATGAGGATAGAGAGGAAGATCCATCCAGTGAGTCACCCAGGGCTAGTCACTCACCCCCATGCCTTAGGACTTCCTCAATTAAGAAAAAAAGGAAGGTAATTGTGGTGGGTGACTCCCTTCTGAGGGGAACAGAGGGCCCCATTTGTCGACCAGACCCATCCCACAGGGAAGTCAGCTGTCTCCCTGGGGCCAGGATTAAGGATATAAAGAGAAATCTCCCTACCCTGGTTCGGCCCTTGGATTACTACCCATTACTGATATTTCAAGTAGGTGGTGATGAGGTAGCAACCAGAAGTCTAAGGGCAATGAAGAGAGACTTTAGGGCCCTGGGATGGCTGGTTAAGGGATGAGGAGCACAAGTAGTGTTCTCCTCTATCCCACCAGTTGCAGGGATTGACGAGGGGATAAACAGGAAGAGCCAGCAGATTAACTCCTGGCTGGGAGACTGGTGCAACCGGCAGAACTTAGGTTTCTTTGATCACGGGTTGATCTACAGGACACCAGGCCTGCTGGCAACAGATGGGGAAAGCCTAACCAGAAGGGGAAGAAGGATCCTGGGACAAGAGTTAGCAGGGCTCATTGAAAGGGCTTTAAACTAGGTTTGAAGGGGGATGGGGATGAAACTGGGATTACTAAAGTGGAGCCTGGGAACAGCATGCCAATGCTTGTGGGTAAAAGTACTAGCAAGGTCTTGCAGTCCTTTGTCTCAGTGGAGGTGGGGGATGGTGATCCATGCAGTAGTAAAGACATGAGGGGTAGTAATAGGTTGGCAACTACAGAAGGGTCTGAGCACAGTCAGGTGGGAATTAGGTCTTGTCCCCCCAAAAAAGTGGCAGGACAATTAGCCCAGCTAAAGTGCATCGACATGAATGCATGTAGTATGGGCAAAAAAAAAGGAGGAGCTGGAGGCCATTGTACAGCAGGAAAACTATGATATAGTTGCCATCACAGAAACGTGCTGGGAAGACTTGCACAACTGGAGTGCTGCGATCAATGGCTACCAACTTTTCAGAAGGGATAGGCAAGGAAGGAGAGACAGTGGGGTGGCCCTTTATGTTAGGGACAGTTTTGAATGCCTAGAACTTAACAATGTGAATGACAGTGTTGAGTGTTTATGGGTAAGAATCAAGGGGAAGGCCAAGAAGGCAGACATTATGGTGGGAGTTAGTTACAGACCACCCAACCAGGATGTAGAGGTTGATGAAATATTCTATAAGCAGCTGGCAGAGGTCTTGTGATCGCTCACCCTTGTTCTCGTGGGGGACTTCGACTTCCCAGATATCTGCTGGAAATATAACACAGCAGAGAGGGAACAGTCCCGGAGGTTCCTGGAGTGTGTGGAAGACAACTTCCTAACACAGCTGGTGAGAGAGCCAACCAGGGAAAGTGCCCTACTTGACCTGCTGCTTGTTAACAGAGAAGGTCTTGTGGGGGATGTAAAGGTTGGAGGTCATCTTGGGCAGAGTGATCATGAAATCATAGAGTTTTCAGTTCTTGCAGAAGCAAGACAGGGAGCCAGCAGAACTGCCCCCTCGGACTTCCGAAGGGCAGACTCTGGCCTGTTTAGGAGCATGGTTGAGAGTGTCCCTTGGGAGATAGTCCTGAAGGGCAAAGGTGCCCAGGAAGGCTGGTCATACTTCAAGGAGAAACTCTTAAAAGCACAGGAGAGGGCTGTGCAGAGGGAGCTGGCGGATGAAGTTGCCAAGACACTTTCCATTATATTTGAGAAGCCATGGCAGTCTGGTGAAGTTCCCGCTGACTGGAAAAGGGGAAACATAACCCCCATTTTCAAAAAGGGAAAAAAGGAAGACCCAGGGAACTACAGGCCTGCCAGTCTCACCTCTGTGCCTGGAAAGATCATGGAGCAGATCCTCCTGGAATCTCTGCTAAGGCACATGGAAAATAAGGAGGTGATTGGTGACAGCCAACATGGCTTCACCAAGGGCAAATCGTGCCTGACAAATTTGGTGGACTTCTATGATGCTGCTACAGGATTGGTAGACAAGGGCAGAGCAACAGACATCATCTACTTGGATTTATGCAAAGCGTTTGACACTGTCCCACATGACATCCTGGTCTCAAAACTGGAAAGTCATGGATTTGATGGATGGACCACTTGGTGGATAAGGAACTGGCTGGATGGCCGCACTCAAAGGGTTGTGGTCAAGGGCTCAATGTCCAAGTGGCGGCCAGTGATGAGTGGTGTTCCTCAGGGGTCAGTACTGGGACCAGTGCTGTTCAACATCTTTGTCAGAGACATGGACAGTGGGATAGAGTGCACCCTCAACAAGTTTGCTGACGACACCAAGCTGTGTGACGTGGTCGACACGCTGGAGGTAAGGGATGCCATCCAGAGGGACCTGGACAGGCTTGAGAGGTGGGCCTGTGCAAATAGCATGAAGTTCAACCAAGCCAAGTGCGTGGTCCTGCACCTGGGATGTGGCAATCGCAGGCATAGATACAGGTTGGTTGGAGAATGGCTGGACAGCAGCCCTGAGGAGAAGGACTTAAGAGTGCTTGTGGATGAGCTGGCAATGCGCACTAGCAGCCCAGAAAGCCAACTGCATCCTGGGCTGCATCAGAAGAAGTGTGGCCAGCAGGTCAAGGGAGGCACCTCTCTCAAAGGGGGAAGAGGGTTCTTGCACAAATGATTGCGGGGTTGATTGACAGGGCTTTAAACTAGATGTGAAGGGGGAGGGGGGGAATAATATCAGGCTTGTCTGGGACAAGCTGTGGGGTACCACATCAGGGTTAGAGGGACAGGGTGCTAGTAAGGGCCTTCAGCCTGGCTCCCTGACCCATGCTGGTGACACTGCACTGCAGTCAGTCTTATGGAGATGAGCCAGAAGCTCCTGAGGTAGTTGAAGTCAACAGGGAAACACCTGTGAGACACCTCAAGGGGTGTACCCTTAAGAAGGCAGCACAGCCAACAGCCCAGCTGAAGTGCCTCTACACAAATGCACACAGCATGGGCAACAAACAGGAGGAGTTGGAAACTACTGTGCTCCTGGAAAGATATGATATAGTGGCCATCACTGAACCCTGGTGGGATGAATCCTATGACTGGAGTGTGGCTATTGAGGGCTACAAGCTGTTCAGAAGGGACAGGTGAGGAAGGAGGGGTGGAGGTGTTGCCCTCTATGTTAAGGAATGGATAGAGAGTGAGGAGATGTCCCTAAAGCTCTCCCTGGGGTCAGATGAAGAGAGAGTTGAGAGCTTGTGGGTGAGGATTAAGGGGCAGGCCAATATGAGGGACACTGTTGTGGGTGTTTATTACAGGCCACCTGATCAGGATGGGGAAGTTGATGAGGCCTTTTACAGTCAGCTCAAAGTAGCCTTGCAGTCGCAGGCCTTGGTTCTCATGGGGGACTTCAATCACCCTGATATCTGCTGGGAAGGCTATACATCCAGGCATGTACAGTCCAGGAGGTTCCTCCAGTGTACTGATAACTTCTTAACTCAGCTGGTGGAGGAGCCAACGAGGAGAGGTGTACTACATCAGGATAAATGTGACCAGCAGATCGAGGGAGGTTATCCCGCCCCTCTACTCTGCCCTGGTGAGGCCCTGTCTGGAGAATTGTGTCCAGTTCTGGGCTTTTCAGTTCAAGGACAGGGAACTGCTGGAGATGGTACAGCAGAGGACCACAAAGATGATTAGGGGCCTGGAGCATCTCTGTTATGAGGAAAGGCTGAGGGACTTGGGTCTTTTTAGTCTGGAGAAGAGAAGACTGAGGGGGGATCTAATCAGTGCTTATAAATACTTCAAGGGTGGGTGTCTAGAGGATGGGGCCAGTCTTTTTTCAGTGGTGCCTAGGGACAGGATGAGGAAATGGGCACAAACTTGAACATAAGAAGTTCCACCTAAACATGAGGAGGAGCTTCTTTATGTTGAGGGTGGCATAGCACTGGAACAGGCTGCCCAGGGAGGTGGTGGAGTCTCCATCTCTGGAGACATTCAAAACCCGCCTGGACATATTCTTGTGCAGCCTGCTCTAGGTGGACCTGCTTTGGCAGGGGGGTTGGACTGCATAATGAATAATGACAGGATAGCGAATAATGACAGGACCAGGGGAAATGGTCTGAAGTTGCGGCAGGGGAGGTTTAGGTTAGATATTAGGAAGAATTACTTTACTGAGAGAGTGGTCAGGCACTGGAACAGCCTGCCCAGGGAGGTGGTGGAGTCGCCATCCCTGGAGGTATTTACAAAACGTGTAGACATGGCACTTCAGGGCATGCTCTAGTGCCCGAGATTGTTGGTTTGTGTCTGTTTGTGGGTGGGTGTGGTGTGTGGTTGTGGGTGGTTTGGGTTTTTTTTTTTGTTTGGTTGGTTGGGTTTTGTTGGGGTTTTTTTGTGGGTTTTTGTTTTTGTGGTTGGACTCGATCTCAAAGGTCCCTTCCAACCATGAAGATTCTGTGAAAAGTATCAAATAAATGGTGTAAAGACAGGAGATTAGTAGAATGAGCAGAAACGATCTGAACCACTACATTTTGCAGTTAGTGATACTACTGGCTGTAGTTTAGAGCTGTCACAAACATGGAGACAGAAATTGGAGTATATTTGATATCACCCTTCTATAAATAGAAAAGGCCCAAACCACAACAAGAGTAGAGTCTCAGGTAATACCTCTGATTGCATGTCATTGACAAAACAGTTCATGGGATAAAAATGGGTTTGGGTCAGAGGTTTGGGGACATAGTAAAAGAGCAAAGCAAATGTTTATTTTGGTACTTCCATCCATTACTCTGGCAATGCTTTATATTTTTGTACAAACAAACTTTGTACACAGCAAATGAGTATGGAAAAATTCTTGGCTTATACAGTGCTTCTGGCACACAACATAAAAATCTCCACCAAGAATTCATGAAATGTACACACACGTCAGGCTTCTGTGAATGATTTCAAGTTAAAAAGCTAATGATAACTTTGTTTTCAACTACATGAAGTCTAATTTCAGTTTTCATATAATCATTTAGGTGGAAAAGACCCTTAAGATCATTGAGTCTAACCATAAACCTAACACTGCCAAGTCCACTACTAAACCATGTCCCGAAGCACCACATCTACATGTCTTTTAAATACCTCCAGGGATGGTGACTCAACCACTTCCCTGGGCAGGCTGTTTCAACTCTTTCAGTGAAGAAATTTCTCCTAATAGCCAATCTGAACCTCCCCTGGTGCAACTTGAGGCCATTTTCTCTTGTCCTATTGCTTGTTACTTGGGAAAAGAAACCGACCTCCACCTCTTTACAACCTCCTTTCAGGTAGTTGTAGAGAGTGATAAGGTCTCCCCTCAGCCTCCTTTTCTCTAGGCTAAACAATCCCAGTTTCCTCAGCTGCTCCTCATAAGACTTGTTCTCCAGACCCCTCACCAGCTTCGTTGCCCTTCTTTGGACATGCTCCAGCACCTCAATGTCTTTCTTGTAGTGAGGGGCCCAAAAATGAATACAGTACTCAAGATGCGGCCTCACCGGTATCAAGTACAGAGAGACGATCACTTCCCTGGTCCTGCTGGCCACACTATTTCTGATACACACCAGGATGCTATTGGCCTTGGCCACCTGGGCACACTGCTGGCTCATATTCAGCTGGATGTTGACCAACACCCCCAGGTCCTTTTCCACCAGGCAGCTCTTTCCAGCCACACTTCCCCAAGCCTGTAGCACTGCACGGGTTTGTTGTGATCCAAGTGCAGGACCCGGGGAGGGGAGACCTTATCACTCTCTATAATTACAGTATAAAATACATCTCAATATCTGAGTCTATCCAAGTGATACATTGTAAAGAATAAATGTCGTCATCTACCTTTTTGAGTTTGAGGGGAGACAACGTTGACTTTTTTGGAAGTATCGAACCAAAGCTGTAGTTATTTTTTTAGGTCAGTTTTGTGCTGATCGATGTGATACCTTTGCATTATAATATACTTTATAGAGCTTTGTAGAGACTTTTCTGAATGGAATATTCAACCTGAACTTGGGGTATACCAAAATTAATGCATTTATTCTGATAATACAGAATACATCTTACATGTATGTTATTATTGATTAACTATAATATAAATAAATATAAACAAAATGCTGAGAGGTTGAATTTCTTAGTCCTTGTTATTCCACCAACCAACCAATGCCTAGCCAGTCCCTGAGCAGTACCCCCACCCCCCCGCCAACCTCCCCCATAGTTTTATTGCTGAGCATGACGTCGTATGGTATGGAATATTCCTTTGGTCAGTTGAGGTCAGCTGTCCCAGATGTGTCCCCTCCCACCTTCTTGTGCCCTCCCAGCCTACTCACTGGCGGGGCAGTATGAGGAGCAGAAAAGCCTTGACTCTGTGTAAGCACTGCTCAGCGATAATAATACAGGGATGCTTTTGTTAACACTGTTTCCAGCACAAATCCAAAACACAGCCCCATACTAGCTACTATGAAGAAAATTAATTCTATCCCAGCCAAAACCAGCACAGGCAAGTATTACTATGATAAGTAATCTACATTGTTTCTGTTTTTTATTTTGGATTCTTGCAGTTAAAAGTTAAAGTTACTGTAGCTTATATTTTGTATGACACTGTAAAATATCTGCTAAAGTTATGCCTGTAGTAGTTTTTATGCCTGCAGGTTTTTCCATCTATAAATGACCCATGTACTTGAAATGCAACAAGTTATGGTCTGGCTTTTTCTGGTACCTACTGAGCTATTCTTAATCTGTTCACTGTGTATGATCCCACCATATGTAAAGATTCTGGTTTAGTATTCATTTTAACCTGGGAGGGGACAAAAAAAACCTCACCCACCCACTCCCTCCCCAAAAAAAACCAAACCCAACCCAGAATCTTGCTTCTAGACAAAGGATAAAGGAAGAAGAGAGGAACAAAGTATCATGTGGCTATCTTTGTGTAGAATTCTGCTGAAATTTTTAAGGAGGAGGTGATTAAGGGATAGTATTGCTCCATTATGAAATTTCACTTTCCTTTTGAAATCAATAGCTTGCTTTAATTTAGCATCTCCTAAGCTATGTATTCAATAGAAATAGTTTTATGGCATCTAGAGGAAGGATCTACTACAGAAAATGTTTTCAGATCAAAACTTCTTAATAGTATTAATATCAGCATCCTAATCTTATGAATGATAAATGGAACAATTCTGATTACTGAACAAAATGCAGTGGAAAAAGTATCACAGAAAGCAGTTTCATATTTCTGGAAACATTACATGAAACCTGTTTTGAAAGCAGAATATTTCAAGTTCTGCTTCTGAAATGTACAATTAATACAGAAATAGAAGTAGGTAGATAAATATGGATGTAATTATTAAGCATCCAGATCTGAGAAAGGTGGGCAAAAAATCAAGTTAAAACTTAGTTCTAAACTAGGCCTGCCCATGCAGTCCTTTATCTTTTGACAAAAGTAAGCAAAGTTGGATAGCGGTCAGTTTGAAAAGTTAGTGTGCATAGAGGGAGATGCGAGTGTGAAAACGTAACGTGAAAACACAAGTAGTGACAAACATTGTGCCTTTTGTTCTAGCTAAAAATTAAAATAATTCAAAGTACTGGGTTTAGCGATGCAAGTTGCCTTTAGTTTTGATGGCATACACACTTTAGTAAGTGAATCAACATAAAAACTGCTTTTAATCATATCTCTTTCCTCCTGCTCCTCAAGGGAATTTTCTGTTCTCATTCAAAAAGATCAGCTGTCCCACAGGTTGATTAAAATTAACTTTTTTTTGAAACTAAAAATAGCAAAGCAAATAATACTGTCTGGAATTAAATCAAGCAACCTTGATCAAACAATTAACTTGTCCTCTATTAAATCAATATTTGATGATGCTAATACTAGCCCCTGTTTTAATATCTTTATTAGTAGTAATTAGGCTGCTGTCTTTCCCTAGTACTTCTTTTCAAAGCTAGTACTTGGCTGACTTGTAGAAACTGGCCTAGATGATACCTACACTACATGCTCTACACACTGCTGCTTTATAAGGCTGAAGGCTCTCTCTGATGATGTGATTCCATGGAAGTTGAAACCAGTTCAGGTGAGTGTTGCTTTTGGCAAAACAATTTTTGATGATGTAAACTCTATCAAAAGCAGGGAGAAATCCTGCTGTGGCAATATCAGCATATTCTCTTTGGAATTTTTCTCAAGATATTACTTCAGTGGTGCTTTTGTGGCGGCTTCAGTTCACAAAAGGTTCTTATCAACCCAGTACTGTTCTGTCCATCCTCAGCAGCACTTCTAGTAGAACACTTAACTGTGACAAATTAGGAATTAATTTGCTCTGATGTGAGCAAAGAAAGTGACCAAGACAACGTGACCAAGAAGCTCTCTACAAGACCTTTATTCTCTTTTCATTTGTATAATATTCTTTGCTTCTTGGATCTGATCATGTTCTTTTGGCTGTTGAGTTTTCCTTAAACAATCTTATCTAACATAGGCTGATCTAATATAGGCTTGTTCTTGTTTGGGGAAAGATTTTCCTTGGCATGTTCTCAGGTTTGCACTAGCATCTCAATGTTTGTTTGTGTCTTGAATTAGCTAATCAGGAATTACTTCAACATTCTCCAGATCCTGAAAGATGTTTTGGTTCGAATCTAGTATTATATAATCCAACATATACATAATGAACATACATGACAAAGTAGGAGATGTAACAGCAAAATTGCAATAATAGCAAATAATTAAGCCTGATAATAGAATTGTAATGTAAAAATTACTGCAGGACATCAGACTAAACTACCTTAATATTCCCTTTTGACCTTCAAAGTTTCTTGCATTACTCTTGAATCTATGCTTGTTAGCAAAAAGCATCCTGCTCCCAAATATGGGTCCATTATTAGGATTAAAAGACGGATTCTTTCCCTTTGAAAAATAAGGCCATAAAGAAAATTGCTATAATGTAAATTATAGAACTGTTACTTTTGTCTATAACTCCCAAACCAGCATCAAGGTAAATGGAGAAAATACTCTAGGGAACACAAGACTATGAGGCTGTCGCGGATGAAAATATTTGACACAGTTATGATTTAGCAGCGATTCAAAATTTATTAATGATGTAAGGCATACTGAGAGGTTGAATTTTCGCAGCACTTAATCATTAACTGGTTTAGGGGTTTAAAAGGTGAGCAAACAAAATAACTGAACGGCAACTTAGTTATGGATTCAAAGATGGCAAGATTCACACTAACTTACTAGAAGGTATCCCAAATCAATACATACACATATGAGTAAAGGTACAAATCACAAATTAATGCTTAGAGAGATATATATATAAGCAAAGCATATAAGTGCGTGCATGCGCACACACACATATAGGTCTATGGGAATTTCTTAATAGCAGGCAATGCTAGTGAGCCAAAAGGTGCTGCTTTTAGGTCCTACGCATTAACGGATGGACAGAAGAGCATCCACCTCCATAAAGCTAATATATATCTCAAAACATATAGGTGGAGAGATGGATGAGAGAGAGACTAGCCTATAGTTAAAATTTCCTTTTCTCAGATTTAGGGTAAATACTCATGATGCATTGGCGGTCCTCAACGGGTGATAGTTGAGGCTTGAGAAGGGTCTTCTCCTGCCCTGGCCTCAAGGTGTCAGCCTGAGAGGTATCTCAACTCAGGGGAGTTACTGGCCACAGCCCACTGCGATCCAGAAGAGCTCAAAGGGTCTTTACTAGAATCGCTACTTATAGGATCCGAGACAATTGACTTTGGTCAGGTACTTTTCCACTCCGGCCCAACTCGGACGATGGTTACGCAACCCCAGAGCTTGCTAGATCTTGGGGTCCTGGTATCTCCCCCTCTGTGGCCACGATCCATATGGTGTCAGGAGTGATCAATTATAGTTATTATCTTCAAACGGTAGGAGCCATGGGGACTAGGCACACTATTGTGTTCTTGGTCTGTTGCTTTCTACCTTTTCTTTTTTCATGTTAGACCATTATGTTACATTCTGGTCCATTGTGTTGTTCTGCAGCCCAGGTTGGGAGTTTGTGAACCTGAAAGTGGTTTTTCTTTTCATTTACACATGATAACTTTTTTCCAGAATTACTACTAAGAAGAATGTCTGTCATTTTTTTGGTGTTATTTAGTAGTGAATAGGAAAGAGTAAAGGCCACATGACTATAACAGCCAATATAGGTCATTCACAAAACTATCAGAGAACTTTTTTTGAGCTAGAGAGATAGCTTTCTCCTCTGCACTACTGTCTTTATTAGCAGTCATCCAGATCTACAAGGCAGCTTCTTATCTGTTTCTATTATGTATTTGAAATGAAATACCAGTATATAGCTATTTTAGGATATTCTACATGAATAACCCCACACAGAATCTTTTAAAATATTTTAATTGAAATAATTCTTATAAGAATTATTATAAATTATAGCTAAATTCAGCATTTCCTAGATGCAGTTTTTTGCAGTGGTTAAGAGCCTTTTTTTATAAAACTGTGTATTATCTTATAGGGCTGCAGCTTTCAGGTTTTTTTTTTGTTTGTTTTCAGTGGCATAACTTTTTACCATAATAGAACCAGATTAACACAATCACTTGGTTTAATTGCAGACTGGCAAAAGAAAAAGTTATGTACGAAAAAGAAGCAAAACAGCAAGAAGAAAAGATTGAAAAAATGAAAGCTGAAGCATGTGATGATTATGGAATTAAGAAGCAGGTAAACTATCCTAAAACTTGTTTTATAAAATCCTTCTTTGCTCTAATTTAATCAGTCATCCTTAAATAAAAGAATCTCCTGTACCTTTTTTCAGACTCCTGTTATATAAGTACTAGACTAAAATCCTATCAGTTACAGAAGTAATAATATGCATTTGTAGAAACTTCCTTTCCTCCAGAACTGTTAAATTATAAGGAGACTGGATTGTTTAGCATTTGGTGTCAGGATGGCTAGCACTCACTAACAATGAGTGTGGTTTAGAGTCACTATTACAGTATGATTAAATTTTTCTTGGAAGGTTCCCCATAGAAGACAGTTGTTGCAGACAGTTGGTACATGCCCTTTGGAAGGAGGATGTCAACTTTCCTTGTCACTGAGAGAAGGCTTGGGTTTGGGAGATTCATTTATATTCTTTACCTAAGTGTGGCATGTCTGTGTTTAACTGGCCTTTATGTTCTTTTTCAGCTAAATATGTTATCTTTTAACTATGTTTTACCAAGCATTTCCCAGATGTTTTCTCTTAAATCTTCACAGAAACTGAAACTGTAAATTAAAATTATTTTCACTTGTTTCAATAGTCTGGTGACTTTGTGTTATAAAACCTACTGTTCTCCCATCTTTGTTGTCAAACAATGGAAGAATAGGTTAAACAAATCCTAATATAAAAATAAATGAAAACAAGCTAGGAGAAAGCCCATTTAGAACAAACTAAAACAACTTTTTAAATAAGTTCAGATTTCTGTTCATGTGTGCATGTCCTGTCTTGCTTTCATTATGCCATGAGAAAGAAATACAAATAAAGAATTTGTATGAAAATAAAGAGTTGTATTTATAGAGCTAAGCTGTCTTCTGCCTTACTGAGACTCCAAGTTCCTACAGAAATAGTATTTCTGAAGATCTGCTGGTGCTAACAAGAACTAATGAATGCAATTCCCATTTTTAGTGTCTCCCATTCATCAGATTATTTGACTGCACTGTGGTATTTCCACATTGACCTGGCAAGATAACATCAAAGTCAAAAACAGCAGAGGCTGGGAACTTCTGCTGTGAAATGAAATGTTACACACTACTTGAAGGTATTTTCAGAGACGAATGACAAAAGCCTTCAAAGAGAATAGTCTTGATTCATTCAGAAATTGCCCAATCCACTTTGAAAACAATCAGTTCCTCCAATGACATCTTCACATATTGTTCTTTTACATCACTCTGCATTCTGTAAGTTGTTCATATTTTAGGTTATAAAGAACTTGGAGGCTCAGAAAGAATGGGCACACTTTTCATAGGATCAAATTTCTTACACTAAAGAAAATTATATAATACCAGGAGAGCTTGCTCATAAAAACCCAACCATTTTGGACAGAGTTAATGCTTTGAGAAGTTCTTTAGGAAAAATATCTGTAGTTACACATCTTAAGAATTGCTTTTAATTAATAATTCCTAATCGGAATAACTTTATTTAAAAATATGGTTATAGACTTTATTTCACTAATGAAAAATAGCATTTGGGGGATGGGAATGAATTCAATCATTTGAGACTATGAGAATAATTTTAACTTATTTTAGCTGAGGTATCAGCTAAATCAGATATTTATATACAAATCAATCCAGAGTTGAGGGAGGGGTGCTTAAAAGCATTACTTACGTCTTAATGTACTACTATTCTCATTTAGCTTTCTAGTTACAGCTCTGCAGTAGAACATATGGTTTAACAGTACAGAAGTGTCTAAGGAAAAGTTTACTTTAAAATTAATAGTGCCATTCCTAAAGCATAGGTAGACTTTAGGGTGTGTCTGGTCTGTAAGGAGGGATCAATCCCTTTGTAGAACCTTTGTAGTCCCTTTGACTCAATATTTTTCTCCTAACTCCTTATACAATTGGGCACCTTCTGGTTCCTGTGAACCAGAACTAGCTGAGGCAGTGACCAACTAGGGTAGTTGGCAGTTGTTAGATACTAGCCTTCACCTGCACTGTCCAGAAAGACTAATTTAATGAGGAGCATTAACAGCAAGGACAGTTGGACAGTTTGCTCGCAGTGCTGGTATACTCTGAAGAGAATATAACTTGAAGACCCCATATATTACCATTGTCCTGGGTGCATGTTGTATTTGCATTACTTGCTGTGTCTCAACTAATGTACTTCAGCTGAATCCAAGCTGGGTGAGATCTACTTGCGGTAGGTAGTATCCAGGGAAAGAATCGCTAGCATTATGGGGCAGGGAAGCCCTTCCTTTCCCATCACTTACAGCTTATTTAAAAAACAAAAACAAACAAACAAAAAGAGAAACCCCCACACCAACAAACAAAAAACCAAATGAAAACAACAAACAACCTCACCCACAAAAAAACCACCCAAACAAAAAACCCCGCACTCTATCTGTTTTTTGTCTACAAAAGGCAGATGAAAAGTTTAGAATTTAGGGGAACGCTTATAACAATTTATTGGCAGAAAAAAACATAATAAATGATGAGCAGTATTTGGGGGAAAAATACTATGAAATAAAATATTTTAATAAATTTTATATCTCAAAACCACACTATCTTCAACCACAAGACTTTTAGGAAAAAGGGTTGTTAAATATTTTAATAAAATACTAAATTGAAAACAATTTTAATAAAACCTAAAATATTTTATACAAAACAGGTTTGTACAAGTTAGAAAAAAAAAAAGTAGTGAAAGACTTCTGATGTATTCTATCATCAGGTGTAAGTTCTGCATATAGTTTCTGTAGAGAAGACCCCTGACTGGTAGCAGCAAATAATGCAGTTGTACCTCCATGCGGATTTTTTTTGTAGCGAAGCCTTAGTTTCCACACAGTTGTTAATGGATCTCGATATATTTTATCTGTAATAGAAACTTTTCACTGTAGTTGCTTATGAATGCAGACTAATGATAGGAACCAGTAGTTTTCTGTATTTCTGTGGTTGTTGATTTGTCCTGTACATAAATAACATCCTTTCCCATCTCATGTTTTTACCTTGAGGCTTGTGAATGTGGGAAGGGCCTGAGGTATCTACTCCTTATTTCCTCTCAGAGAGATTGTAGATCTACTCTGGAGTTTTTGTTAACTGTCAGTATTTTTACTGATAAATGATAAGTATTTTTTTTTAAATAGTTATCCTACAGTTCCAGTTGATTTCTCCTGTAATGTCATTTCCAGATGAATTAAAAATCCAATGGACTTAACGTAGAATTTAATATCTGCATGCCAAAGAGTACATACAGTCTTGCTAATACAGTTTTTCTCCAAGTATTAGTGAAAACAGCAATATTTCTCTGGCTTTGTTGAGTGGGAGGTAGATTATTTCCTGAAACAGCTAAAAAGAAAAACATTTGGAAACAATTTATATTGTTTTGGAAAATTATCTTTGAAGATGAGAATGAGCTGCTAATCTTGTTACTGGAGGAGTTCTAGCTGAAAGGAACATTGTAATGTTCTGTAACTTTTTCATTTCTAAATGTCTATTTAGCATCAAAGAAATACTCCAGTTAGCTTGCGGTGATGATTGATCAGGATGCAATTGTATGCTATAAGCAGAAGTAGCAGCAAAAGCAGAAGCACAAGCACACTTTATTCACATACACAAAGCTATATATAGAGCTAGTTTCTGAGCTGTTTTGCCAAACAGGGTGAGCACTCTTGTTCTCACGGAATGCGACTGTTTTCAGCCACATCTCTCTACACACACTCCTCCAGGTGGTTTTCCAGCCTGACCTTCACAGACACACACAATGTTTTGTTTTGTTTTTTTTTCCTCTGTCCGGCCAGCTCGAAACAACCTTATTCTTAAAGCAATATAGTCTTATTTCTGATCAAGTTTTGCTTGATCTGCGACATGCTCAGAAGGGCTCCAAAATCAGTCTTGATCGATCTTCCAGATGTTCTGCACGGCCCCAACATTAGCTCATGTATTGGTTCTGGCTGAGATGGAGCTAACTTTCCCCACAGCAGCCCTCATAGTGCTGTGCTGTGTATTGGTAGCTAGAACGGTGTTGATAACACACCAGTGTTTTGGCTACTGCTGAGCAGTGCTTGCACAGCATCAAGGCTCTCTCTCCAACGTTTTCCCCCTCACCAGTAGTCTGGGGATGGGTAAGATCCTGGGAGGGGACGTAGCCAGGACAGTTGACCCAAACTGACCAAAGGGATATTCCATACCGTATGATGTCTGCTCAGCAATAAAAGCTAAGAGAAAGGAGGAGGGGAATTTGTTATTATGACACTTGTCTTCTGGAGCAACTGCTACGCGTACTGAAGCCCTGCTTCCTGGGAAGTGGCTGGACATTGCCTGCTGATGGGAAGTAGAGAATAAATCTTTTGTTTTCCTTTGCTTCCATGTGCAGCCTTTGCTTTTGCCTTTATCTTGACCCATGAGTTTTTTCCATCTTATCCCCCCTTCCATCCTGCTGAGGAGGGGGAGTGATAGAGAGGCTTGGTGGGCACCTGGCATCCAGCCAAGGTCAATTCACCACAGCTCAATTGGGTTTTTAAGTTTTTAACTCTTTCCACCCCCCACCCTATCGGTTCAAACAAAGTTTCAATCTTCTCACCAAATACAGTAAGATTAGATGAAACATACAGTTTTGCTGCAGTCTGATTATTTTCATAAATTGTTTTTTTTTCATAAGAATATATGATTTTTGTTTAATAATCTGAACTCTGTAGCTCTAGCTACTTAGGTACAGAAGCAGTGGAAATGCTAATGAAGGGTCTAATGCTCCCCCTTATGTATTTGGACAGTATCCTTAACAAGCACAATTTGTTTTCTTAAAAGCTAGCAACTTGTAATTCTCTGTACTAAATACAGAACAATATTCCTAACATACAGGTGATATTAAAAATGCTTTCAAACTTTGGTTTTATTGCCTAATGTGCTTTCTGAAAGAAACCAAATGATGAAAAATCATTACTGTGATCTTCCTTTTTCCCTTCTGTTTTCTAGAGGCTGTTTTCTTTTTATCTAGGCAAGTGTAAATACGTTTTGGGTTCCAGATTTTATACTGAAGATTAAAGGAACTTGTGCAATATTTGGAATAAGTTAGTATGGCAACATTCCGATGGTAGAAAAGACTTGCCACCAATGACATGATTCATTTCTTCTGTAGTTGGGCTCACTTTGTCTCTGCTCTAGAGGGAGGAAAAAAAAATCTGGACTTAACTTTTTGGCCTTCTGTCTATCTAGAGAACTTCCCATGTCTGTTCTGCTTCCAATTTTAGCACAAATATTTCCCCAGGTATTTTGCCTCCACAAAACAGATGGGGGATTCCTCCCAAACCTTCAAGCTTATTCTAAAATATCTCCTAACCAGCCTGCTACCTTTTAGCAAAGCATGCATTCAGAATCTATATGATATCTTAACAAGCAAACAAAAAACAACAACAAAACCCAACCTTCTAAACCTCTCCCCCCAGGCTTAACCTCGGCAGAGAGAAAATTTGGTTATTTTTTCTATCAAGGTTGAGCCATTTTTCTTGGGAAAGCAAGTCTGTCTTTTGTCAGTGTTTTCTTGATGCTACTCCCAAAGAAAACTCTTCATTCAGATGTTTACCACCTCTCGCCTGTTTACAGGATGAGGCTTTATATTTGCATCAGCATGGATCTGTTCAGGTAGAATTTTGAGTTGCTGGGAAGAAATGTGCTGCCTGTTGATTAAATGACAACTTTCTGTAATGGATAATTCCATTATCATCCTCTAATTTTAAAGGAGCAGTATCCGTGCTTTATGATACAGAGTATTTAATTAAAAACTTTTTCAGTGGAGGACATGGAGTTTTACTTCTGTCCTCTGAACAGTATCTCCATTTTTTAGCTTCAATTCATGTGGTGTTCTCCCTCCACCCCCCGCTGCTGGCAATGAAGAAAACCTTATAGTTCTATGTGAAAATAAAACAAGTTGGTTCAACAGAATTAGAACTAATAAAACTTGGTTTCCTATAGTTTTTGAGTGTGTTTGGGGTTTTTTTCCCCTCTATATTCCCCTTAATGCTGTATCTCCTGCCTTCCCTATACCCAGCTTTCTCCTACATCGCCTATGCTGTCCTATTCCCTGTGCCCCCTTGCCACCATCCTGGCCCAGCACCTTGTGCCTTTATATTCCCTGATTACCAGTGAGGTGAGAAATAATACCATGCTGTGGATTTAAGTTACAAATATGTTGATTAGCCAACCAGTAGCCTTAGCATCACTGTTTACTTTGTGCTACGGTCTTTTCCTTAGTAGGATTATTAGTTTTGGAACCACTGGTGTTCATGATACTTAGAGATGTCCTTTTTTTCTTTTGGATCTCTGTCCTTCCATCAGATATGGCTGTAACTGATCAATGGATTCCAAGTGTTTTACAAACTTTCTGATTAAAAGCAGTTCAAACAAGTAGCACTTTTGTTAGCAAACTGAATTATTTGCATGCTTTTTCTTTTCTTCCCTACTGTCTTTGAGTAGATCCATACTGTTATGCTTATCTATATTTAGTTGTGCAATAAGGGGCAAGTGATTATGAGGCAGTATTTAAAAGCATGAATATATATTAATGTGTGTGTATATAATTCACATATGTATGAGTCATTCACATTTCTAATTTTTCTTAGCCTATCTTTTGTGTTTAGAACACCAGTCCTGTCATACAAAACAATATTGTCACCATACCCTGTGACCCAGTAGTTTATTAGGTTGTCCTTCTTAAGATCAAGGAATGACAGAGCGTCCTATGGAGGTTTTCTTGTTGTTTTCAAATTAATTGTGGGTCTGCACACCTCTAAATCTCTTGTTAAGTTGTGGGTCAGCTGAAAAAAAACCCCAAACACACAAAAAACCCACCAAACTCTGCTTCCGTCTTTTTGAAGCTGATAAAACTGTTGTTCCTATTATACAATGCATGTCAGGCTGAGCAAAATTGCTTCCTGTTGCAGAATATTTGGTATCAACACTCATAAGCAGTAATATTTATTTGTATTCTTAAAGTATCAATAATTTGTTTTAGTACAAGTGCTTGGGTTAGCCAAAAAACAGAGAATCTGCCTCATCTGAGCAGCTCTGATATGCCTAGAGAAGTTGGAATACTGGCTTTGAACTTTTATTGTGGAACCTGCTAAAATCAAAGTTGCCTATGTTTAAAGCCTCAGGCATTACCTCCTCAGCTCTTTCTCATAGAGTTATGTTTGGCCTTTGAGCTTACTTTGAATGTGTAAAAATAGTTGTCTGATTTTTGTTATGGTGCCCTTCCACTTAAGCAACTGGTAGGTGGATTTGTGTGTTTGCATCTATTTGGCTTTCCTCTTCCCAGTTCTGCTTTATCTGTCACTGCAATCTGGAATTTATGGAAAACAGATTGAAGGCTACTGATAGTGCATTATGCACACTAGTTCCTTGACATCTGAACCAATTTTAAAAAATCCACATCATGTTTAGTAAATAGGCTATATAAACCCCAACAGTTAGAGAGCTCCATCACATCTGAACAGACTACTTTCTTTTGAAATATACCAGACATCTGCTCCCTTAATAGAAATACTTTCAATCCTGAAGGACAACTGACCAGAAACCTGGCTCTTGAAGAGATTTGTTTAACTGGATTTTTCAGTACACTTAAAGTAATAGGGACATCATCCTCACTAGTCACAGTAGCTCTTCTGGTCCTATGTGCGCTTATTGACAACAAAGTCAATTTGCTTCTCTCTATACATACTTTTGTGCTTTATTGCTTTTGTCTTAACACTTTTAGATGCACTTCAGGTACTCCAGTTTAATACTTCTATTTGGCATTGTAATTCACAGAAACCTTGTGGATATTTATGGTTCTTTGCAAAGTTAGATCAGTTTCATGTAATAACATCCTCTGTGACCTACTTATAATTTAAACTCCTTAGAATTTAGTCAGAAAATTTCTAGAATGTGTTGGGGGAGGGGAGAGGGCTGCTGTTTAAGTTTTGCTAGAATTTGGAGAGCAAACACTTCTTAAAAATTCCAGTCCTAAAGCTTATCTAATTATTTGAGCTTCTGACTTTGCTTTATTATATACATTTGTAACAGTAAACGGTCCATCTTGGAAAAAAAGTGTTTTATGTAGAAGTTATCAAAGTTCGCAGTAATCAACTAATAAACTTGGTTCCACAAAATTCCTGTTTCAATCTCCAACTGTTTGCACCTACTGTTACAGGATTTATCTTCCTTCTGGGTTTTGTTTATTATTACATAACTGCAGGCAAATGTAAATAAACTCAGGTACCCCTTTGGATCTCAGTCAAATTCTGTTTTGGTTAAGGTAGTTTTGTTCTTTTCTTACAGCAGCCAGGATGACAACTTATATGCCTTCCCAGGTTGCTTATTGAGTGGCATATATCAAATAAGTTACTACTTTCCATATCATCCACCAGATTTACAATGCACAACTATTTAGCAACATCAGCCAAAGGAAGTCATTATTGGATATTCTCACACCTGTAGGTTTGTTGTAGTACATAAAACAGAAGGCATCCTCTCATGGCATACCTCATTCTATAGAGGTTACAAACCTTTCTTTATTCACTGCTGAAAGTTTAACATGCAGACTGACTAGTCTTATTTTTATAGTCCAATGCTGAATGCTTAAAAGAAAGCAATAATACTGATGAGAACTAGAACTTGGAGGTGCTTAACTTTTTTTAAAAATTTGTCAACCATCTTTGCTTCATCAAAAGTAGGCAAGTTTTGCCCTAGATTCTCTGGAAAAAAAAAATTAGAAAAAGTTTTTAAACCCTTTCTCTCAAAAATGGCTTGAACAAAGAACTTAAGCATATGATATTTAAGAATGATGATAATGTTGTACTACAAAAGGCCTTCCTGTATGCATAAATACATTCTTAGCCATATATTATCTTCCCTTTTGTGATGACAGTGTTCCCGCATTAATACTGAAAGAATACAACATAGGAATGACAGAATGAAATAAGCCATTTAAAGCAAAAGCCTTCTGTTGCAGGTTATCCTGAATGCAGAAGAGGTTTCATACTGTGGTGGGGAGAAAAAAAGACTTCACTGAGAGGTTCAAATTAACAATTTATTTGGACTTCACTCACAGGCCAAATACTCCACTATTGCAGCTTACCTTTTGTACTCCGAAACCGGTTTGGCTGGGTGCTCCCATTCATTCCACCTGATGACCTAAGTCACAGTTCCACCACAGATATGTTATCATTGGCCAATGTGTCTGTATAATTTTTGTCTGAGTGTTTAAGTAGAGCCAGGTATTCCCCAGTTTCCAGGTGGACCCTTTGTCACAGGCAGAGTGATTAACTTCACTCGTAAGAGAGAAGTAGTGAAATATTTATTAAGGTGAAACAGTGATTTTAGTAAAATCAGTAGTAAATGCAACAGTGTTTTACGAGATTCGATGGCAAGGTACACTCGATTATTTACTGCACAGAGGACAGGGTCAGACAAGCTGTCAGGGAGACCCTCCTGTTGAGTCACGAGGTTCAGAAAGGACCCCCTTGCTTTCTAAACTCCTTCTCAGAGAGGAGTCTAGGTGCGGCTGGATCCAATCCTAGTCCCAGACTTGGTCAACAGTTTATGTCTAAAGGATTATATATGCACAATCAACCCTTTATATTACTTACCTTAGATGTCAAAGTTTAGCATGCTATTAGTCACTTACCGAGAATCTGTTGCAGCAAGGAATCTCTCAACCTCGAGGAGTAGAACCTTAAGCAAGCATTCTCACAAAAGGGGAGATCCTGGCATGCAGCCTGCTGCCATACAGGAGAGCTCAAAGGGCTCTTGGGCTGTTCACTATTTATAAAATAAGATAATTGACCTATAGTCATATTCTCATGGGAACAAAATATCTAGGTCCCCACTCCAAACAGTGTTATGGCTGCGTTGTCAGCCTTCCCCCAAAGTCCAGGTGCAACTTATCGCAACTGATGTTGTGGTGGCCATGGCCAGAGCAGGAGCCGGTGAGGGGGAAGAAGAAGAGGGGGAAGAACAGGGAGAGCACACCACCACACCCTTACCTGAGAGATTTTAGAATAGTTCTTTTAACAGAAGTAACAGCAATGCTTATTAGAGTAATGCAAATTATGATAACAATCAATGTTTGCAACAAGTTAGTAATCCATCCAGTAAATACCCATCCTATTTTAGCGAAAATATTTCCCAACCAAGTGTCCTTTATTTAGTCCTGCATCTCATGTGTCGCTTCAGCTATCTTCTTCATCTTCTGGAGGTTTTCCAGAAGAGGTAGTGACACATTAGGAATTGTGACACAGCATTCTTCTTGTTTGTGGTTTGCCTTTAGGTATCCACACACCCCTTGTTCTTTGAATAGTATCATATGTAGCACAAGTCGGTTTTGAAGTGCAACTTTCAAGAATTTTTGCACTTAAGTATTGAGCAATTCAAAATTGTCATTAGTAAGGTCTGCTAAAGTTTGCACTTGTGCAGTTAAATTGGACAACATAATTCTAGTTCTAAGGTGACCTATTCCAAATCCAAATCCAATGCCCCAACAGCAGGGCACGTGAAATCCAGGAAGTTCTTGGAATGCGTTAATGATAATTTTCTTCTTCAAATGATCGAGGAGCCAACGAGGAGAGGAGCCGTGCTGGACCTTGTCCTTACCAACAAGGAGGGACTGGTGGGGGAAGTCAAGTTCAAGGATAGCCTCGGCTGCAGTAACCACGAAATAGCAGAATTCAAGATTCATAGGAAAGCGAGGAGGGTGTGCAGCAAGCTCACTACCCTGAACTTCAGAAGAGCAGACTTTGGTCTCCTGAGAGATCTGATTGGAAGGGTAGCGTGGGAAAAAAAACTGGAGGGGAGAGGGGCCCAAGGAAGCTGGCTGGTATTCAAGGATTGCCTCCTCCAAGCTCAGGAGAGGTGCATCCCAGCAAAAAAGCAGTCAGGTGTGAGAAACACCGGCTCACACTTAAAATTTTAAAGAGGACGAAGTCACTGGAGCAAAGGTTTATTGTACGAAGCAGCGCTGAATCGGGTGCATCTCAAAGTAGAGGCACACCCATCTTTAGTTTTTTAGATATTTTATACCTTTCTTTCCCGGCCGCCTGAATACCTGTCTCTCTTCTCATTGGCTGAGAAGTTGGAGCTCACATTCTTCCCGACCGCCTAAAGACACAAACCTTTAATTAACAATACATTGTTTCACAGTTTCTGCTAATATCTACTGTCTAATGTTAGTAGTTCTGCTAATATCTACTGTCTAATGTTAGTAGTTACAAACATCCTGGTGGTCATCTTCTTGATCTAGTGTCCATATCCTTCTTTTCTTCAGTCACCCCCCAGGTGGCCTTTATCCACTTATCACCTTCCACCGTCCTTTGTTCGCTTATCAGTCTACCATCAATTCGGTTCTCTTTACCTAAATGGCTTCTTGTAAACCAGAGTCTCTGGGCCATTCCAGGGTACTTGTAAGGATTAGTTAGATGCTATAACCGAGCACACAAATAGAAATATACCAAGTAGCTGAAGCAAAATTCAGCTCATTTCTCACAATCCACCCCCTTTTTATTTATTACATTTTTGCTGAAGCTTATTATCTTCTTCCCATTTATTCAACAATAACTGTAATCTGTCATTTTGTTCTTCTTTTCGGTGATCTCTTTTTCTTAAGACCATTATCCTCTGCGATGTAGCACCTTGATTCACAGCATCCACATTCGATAGACTGGTCACTTGCATTCCTTCTACCACTCTAGAAATTAATCCCACTGCACAAGGAATAAAACAAGGTATGAACAGCAGTCCAGCAAGAGCACATAATAGAATGAAGCCTACCTTCTTCCACCAAGATATTCCAAAAAAATCATTCCACCAGTTGACATCCATCATAGATTTCCACCTTTGCACTGGGACGTGTGCTAGTTTTCTGATGTTTGCTGCTATATCTCTTACAGCTTGTCCGTTGTCATCAATATGAAGACAACACTCTGATGTGTTAAATTTGCCACATACCCCCCCCTCTTCTGCTAATAGGTAGTCTAGTGCCAGTCTATTTTGGTATATGGCAGTTCGCATCTGTGTTTGTTGGACTGCTATTAAGTCTAAGGCTGAGCTATCTCATTGGTAATTATTTCAAGCACTGCTTGCAACCTAATTATTCTATTGAGCATATAAACAGGTGTTCGATATCCCCAGCTACCATCTTGTGCCCATGTTGCTGGTCCATATGTTTCTATTATGCGTTGTGGGGGCCATTCATCCTGCCCCCAATTCTGAGTTCCTCCCATTTCGATCGTTGTTCGTTTCTTTCTCCTCAATTCATCATATAGCCGGACCCCCAGCCCAGCTGCCTGTGTATTAGACAGCAAGAAAAAGAAAGGCATTACATATCCAACATAACAGACTCCTGACCAGTTTGGAGGTAATCTTCGGTAAGCATGTTTCCCACAAATCCAATAATGGCCCTCTAAGGCCCAAGCCCCGTTGGCAAAGGGACCGTCCCATGTTTCATCATCTTGTGGTGTTTCATAGTATAGCGGATCTTCTGTGCCCCATGGTCCTCCTGAGGCGTTTAAATCCCCATTGGAGTCACAATAGTCACATTCAAAGGCCTCTGCATCCGGATGCCATTTACAGTTACATCCTCCCTCTCTTATCGTTCGGTTTGTAGCTGACCAGAACTTTGTGAAATATGTTCTGGTCCCATTTGAATTTTGCCAAGCCCATTGATAGACTCTTATTACATGATTTTTGCTGGTAGTATTGTCCCGCTGACAAGCCAGGAACAGAGAATCTTTAAAACCCCCCTTTTTGCCAATCTCTCTTGCCGCTGCCCTGCAACCAGCATGCCAAGGTTCATGGAAGGAACATCTTACCCAGGTGCCATCTCTAAGCTTAATGTGTGTTTGGTTCCATCTTCCTTGGTACCTCCGGCAATTATAAGGAATACACAGTGAGTCATAACAATCCATTCCTGGTGATAATGTCCACTCACGTTCACTTTTCCCTAAATATTTCCCTCCCGATCTGGTTCTGTTCAGGCAATAATTCCCTTTTCCTGGGTACAATATTTTCCATGCAGCTCCCCCTTCTGCCCAGACCTTTGTTCCATGGCGTACTGTACTTAAGCTACTCACCAGCCACTTAGGCTGCACAGGCCGGGCTACCCATGGCCATTCTTCAGATCCCCTCGGGCTTCCACATACCCAACAATTACTCAAATTAAAGCTTTTTGCTATTTCATTCCCTAATGTTACAAATTGGTTATCTTCCATTTGACTGTAACACAGAGGGATGGTCACAAGGTTCATTAGTATGGTAGCATAAAACCTGCCAAGGTCTGGCACAGCCTTCCCTCCCATCTCTCAACGCCTACTGGATTGCAGCCAGCAGCGGAGACCGCTCACAGAAGAGGAGTGAAGAGACTGACCCAGTCTTGCCCTTGGCTTTAGTTTTTAGAACCTTTGCTGGTAACCTCCCCAGGTATTACACTTTTATTTCATTACTCTCGATTTTACCAATTCTGTCTTTTAAGAGTCAATTTCAGTGGATCACTTCCCTGGGTTACTGTCCACTCTCCAGGAGGTGGGGCTATTGGTCCTTTTACCCGTGTAGCATGTGTCCACCCCTTTTCCTTAGTTCGCACAGCTGCTTCTGTTGTCAGGAGTACCAGGAAAGGTCCTTCCCACGCTGGAGTCAGAGTATCCTCTTGCCAGGACTTCACTAGTACCCAGTCTCCAGGCTGTATCTGGTGTAGTTTGAAATCCAGTGGAGCCGTCTGAGGCAGCAATCCACGCTGTCTCAAATCTGTAAGAGATTGGGCTAACCCCCACAGGTAATTTTTAAGAACGACATCATTAATTTCAGGAATTGGCACACCTTCTTCCCTTCCCAGATATGGAAGTCCGAATAGCATTTCATAGGGAGATACTCCTAAATCCTTCCTTGGAGCAGTCCTAATTCTCAACAGGGCTAGGGGCAGGCATTTGGTCCAGGGCAACTTAGTCTCTATTACCAGCTTGGTGATATGTGTTTTGAGAGTTGCATTCATCCTCTCAACTCTACCAGAGCTTTGAGGATGCCAGGGAGTGTGGAAGTCCCATTGAATTCCCAGAGCTGTGCATACCAGCTGCAATACCCTAGCAGTGAAATGGGTTCCCCTATCAGAATCTACCCTTTCTATTATTCCTCCCATCCGGGAGAACCCATTTCCCTTCCTGGGTTTTTACACCAGTATCCAAGGAGGCCCAAAAACTTTCTTATTTCTTTCTTACTCCTTGGAATTGGAGTTGTTACAATACCAGAAATTCGTTCTGGGTTTATTCTCCTTTTCCCTTCGCTGATCACGTGCCCGAGGTACCTCACCTCCTTTTTTTACAAACTGCAACTTAGTTTCTGAGACTCGGAGCCCTTTTTCTCCCAAGTAGTTAAGTAATTTGATGGTTGCAGATCGAACCTCCATCTCCTCTTCCCCCGATATTAGTAAATCATCTACATACTGAAGCAGCTTGATCCCTGGGGAAAACGAAATTTCCTCAAGTATTTGTTCCAACACTTGCCCAAAAAGGTTGGGTGATTCCGTAAACCCCTGTGGTAACATGGTCCAGCGGAATTGCTGCCTCCTCCCTGTTACCGGGTCCTCCCCTTCAAAGGCAAACATGTCCCGACTTTCCACCGCCAAGGGACAGGTCCAAAAAGCATCTTTAAGGTCTACTACACTGAACCACTTGTGTTCATGAGGTATTTTGCTTAGCAATGTATAAGGATTGGGTACTACCGGGTGACGTGTCTGAACAATTTTATTCAGCTCCCTTAAATCTTGCACTAATCTCCAACTCCCATCCGACTTTCTGACAGGTAAAATAGGTGTATTATAAGGAGACATGCAGGGCTCTAAGAGACCATCTTTCAACAATCCCTCAATTACAGGTTGGAGCCCCTTCCTCCCTTCTAGAGATATAGGATATTGTTTTACACGCACAGGCTGACTTTCTTTAATTCCACTTTGAGGGGGGGGTATGTCCAGTCCTCCCCGGTTTCCCTCCGCCACCCAGACTATTGGATTAATCACTTTTTCATCCTCTGTGGTCAACTTATAAAGCTGCACCATCATCCTATCATCTTTTGGAACTATTCCGATCCCTAACAATATCTGTAAATCCCTCCCCAATAAGTTCGCTCCTACTTCAGGTATCACTACTAAGTCCATTTTTACTTCTCGGTTATTCCCTTGTATAGTTACTTGCTCTACAATAGGGACTGAAAACCCTTCCCCTTTTATCCCAACCACGTTCGTCGTAAGTTCCCCAATTTCATATCCCTGTGGGATTTTGGTTATACTTGTTCTTTCTGCTCCTGTGTCCACTAGGAATACATATTCCTCCTTCTGGGGTCTTAATTTTAAATTTATCAAGGGCTCAATGTGATGGTTCGACCCCAGAAGGTAGAGCCCCTGACACCCCTATTCTAAAGAATAATCATCCCGCTCCATTACTCGAAACACTCCGTTTTCCTTCTGCCTCATCGGACAATCCCTCTTAAAGTGCCCCTCTCTCCCACAATGAAAACACCTTCTAGGACCTACTTGCCACCCATGAGGGTTCCCCCTCCCAGCCGGTTGAACCTTATATTCTCTGCGCTCACGCTGTGGCCCGCGGCTGGGACCTCTGCCACGTTCACACCACCTCTCTCTCTCTCTCTCTCTCTCCCTCTCTCAGGCTGCCGCCCCGTTACTTGTTCCACTGCTGCCACCATCAACTTAGCTTTAGCTTTCTGCTTCCCATCATCTCTCCTGACATACACTTTCTGAGCCTCTCGCAACAATTCATTCAAGCTCCGATCATGCCAGTCTTCCAGTTTCTCTAACTTCTTCTTTATATCAGGCCACGCCTTAGTGACAAAATTAACCTTCAACAACTCTCGCCCCACATCATTCTCGGGATCTATTCTTGAGTATTGTTGTATATTTCTCCTTAACCTTTCCAGCCAATCTGTAGGAGATTCATCTTTTTGTTGCGTGCTTTCAAAGGCTTTGTCAAAATTCTGTCCTTTTGGGACTGCCTCTTTTATTCCCCTGATTACTAATCTTCTGTAATCAGACATATTATTCCTCCCCTCCGCATTATTCTGATCCCAGGCAGGCCTGGTCACAGGGAATTTCTGTTCCCCTAGGGCTCCCCCAGGGATATCGGGAGGATTTTCTCGCTCCCAAATTCTAATACCCGCAGCCCGGATCGTTTGTCTTTCTTCCGGTGTGAACAGGGCTCCTAAAATGAACTGCATTTCATCCCAAGTGTAAAGATTAGGGCCCAGAAACTGGTCGAGCTGCTCTGACAACCCTAAAGGGTCCTCTAATAACTTTTTCATCTCTTTCTTAAATTCCCGCACCTCGGTGCTAGTCGGAGGTACATTCACAAAGCCCACCCCCCCCCGGGGCTCCCGGCATGGGTACCTCTCTCAAAGGGAACATACCCTCCTTATGTTCCCCTTTACAAGACGGCAAAGGAAAATTCCGAACATCCCTTACTATCTGATCTAATTCAGTGACCCGGGTTCTCCGAGTCTCCCCGAGCAGAGGGGCACCCGGTCTCACAGAGTCCCCCCACTTCCCGTTCATTATCCTCCTCCTCCCCCCCCCCAATCTTCTTCTGTTTCGTCGAATTCAGGGTTGTATGGGGGTGGCAAATGATCCGGAGGTTCCCAACTTTCTTCTCTCTTCTTAATCTTCTTTCCCCCAAGGTCTTTTGTCGTGAATAAGGAGTGAGACCTCCTCCAACATGAAGCATATTCAATTTCTTCTTGGTTTACTGGAGTCTTACTACATACGTAGAGATTCAAAGCCTGGCACAACCAATTCTCCATTGACCCGAACTGCGGCCAGTACAGTGGGTCAGATCTAATAGGTTCTTTCACCCACTCAAACATACAGTACTGTATCATTGTTTTTTTTTTTTTTTTTTTTTTTTTATCTTTTCCCCGGGTGCAACCCTGCCCCCACTTCCCGAGCATCACCCCTAAAGGACTGTCGGGTGGAATGCTCGCACCAGGACTTTCAAGTCCTTGATTCTTTATAGCCTTCTCTCTGCTAGGCCTATTTCCCATTTTACTTTCCCGTGGGACTTTTTCACCTGGAACCGTTTCGCTTCGCCCCTTCACTGGCCGGTCTCCTCGCGGAGAAACGGAACCGCAGTTAGAAGGGCTCCACACTCACTCCGCAGACAATTCTGCGTCTCACACACACAGTCCCAATCCCACTATCCCAGCCGCCCGAGTAGTACTTAACAGTCAATTTTCTTACCCGGGTCCCGTGCACAGAAATTATCGGCTGCCGCGCGTAACTCAATCCCGTTAACTCAATTCTTCCTTTCCCCTCCTTTGCTCCGGGAGTCCTCTGTCCGGATAGGACCCGCTGCCCCTCACGGGATGAGACAGTGGGTTGGAGACCACTGAAATCAGCGGGGCGCGCCATCCCCTCTTCGCTGTCTCGCCTCGCAGGAACAGGAGTGCTGGATCCCGGACGAGCCCCCAAATTGTGAGAAACACCGGCTCACACTTAAAATTTTAAAGAGGACGAAGTCACTGGAGCAAAGGTTTATTGTACGAAGCAGCGCTGAATCGGGTGCATCTCAAAGTAGAGGCACACCCATCTTTAGTTTTTTAGATATTTTATACCTTTCTTTCCCGGCCGCCTGAATACCTGTCTCTCTTCTCATTGGCTGAGAAGTTGGAGCTCACATTCTTCCCGACCGCCTAAAGACACAAACCTTTAATTAACAATACATTGTTTCACAGTTTCTGCTAATATCTACTGTCTAATGTTAGTAGTTCTGCTAATATCTACTGTCTAATGTTAGTAGTTACAAACATCCTGGTGGTCATCTTCTTGATCTAGTGTCCATATCCTTCTTTTCTTCAGTCACCCCCCAGGTGGCCTTTATCCACTTATCACCTTCCACCGTCCTTTGTTCGCTTATCAGTCTACCATCAATTCGGTTCTCCTTACCTAAATGGCTTCTTGTAAACCAGAGTCTCTGGGCCATTCCAGGGTACTTGTAAGGATTAGTTAGATGCTATAACCGAGCACACAAATAGAAATATACCAAGTAGCTGAAGCAAAATTCAGCTCATTTCTCACAGGCAAAAAAGCCGTCAGGCAAAAAAGCCAGGAGGCCTGCGTGGATGAACAAGGAACTGCTGGACAAGCTCAGGACCAAAAAGGAGGTCTATAGAGGGTGGAAGCAGGGACAGGTAGACTGGGCAGAATATAGAGAAACTGTCTGAGTGGCCAGGAACCAGATCACGCAAGCGAAAGCCCAGGCAGAACTAAATCTAGCCAGGGACATCAAAAACAATAAGAAAAACTTCTACAGATATGTCAGGGATAAAGGCAAGACTAGGGAAGTTGTGGGCCCTCTCCGGAAGGAAATGGGAGACCTGGCCACCCAGGATATGGATAAGGCTGAGCTACTGAATGACTTTTTTGCCTCAGTCTTCACCGGCAAGGGCTCTAACCACACTGCCCAAGTCACAGAAGGCAAAAACGGAGGCTCTGAGAATGAAGAACTGCCCACAGTAGGAGAAGAGCAGGTTCTAGACCTATTAAGTAACCTGAAGGTGCATAAGTCCATGGGACCTGATGAAATCCACCCAAGGTTCCTGAGGGAGCTGGCAGACGAAGTTGGTAAGCTACTTTCCATCATATTTGATGAATCGTGGCAATCCGGTGAAGTTCCCACTGACGGGAAAAAGGGGAAACATAACCCCAGTATTCAAAAAAGGAAAAAAGGAAGACCCAGGGAACTACAGGCCAGTCAGCCTCACCTCTGTGCCTGGCAAGATCATGGAGCAGATCCTCCTGGAATCTCTGCTAAGGCACATGGAAAATAAGGAGGTGATTGGAGACAGCCAACATGGCTTCACCAAGGGCAAATCGTGCCTGACAAATTTGGTGGCCTTTTACGATACTGCCACAGGCTTGGTGAGCAAGGGCAGAGCAACAGACATCATCTACCTGGACTTATGCAAAGCATTTGACACTGTCCCGCACGACATCCTGGTCTCAAAATTGGAAAGTCATGAGTTTGATGGATGGACCACTCGGTGGATATGGAACTGGCTGGATGGCCGCACTCAAAGGGTTGTGGTCAAGGGCTCAATGTCCAAGTGGCAGTCAGTGATGAGTGGAGTTCCTCAGGGGTCACTACTGGGACCAGTGCTGTTCAACATCTTTGTTGGAGACATGGACAGTGGGATAGAGTGCACCCTCAGCAAGTTTGCCGACAACACCAAGCTCGGTGGCACGCTGGAGGGAAGGGATGCCATCCAGAGGGACCTAGACAGGCTGGAGAGATGGGCTTGTGCAAATCGCATGAAGTTCAACCAGGCCAAGTGCAGGGTCCTGCACCTGGGATGTGGCAATCCCAGTCACAAATACAGGTTGGGCAGAGAATGGCTGGACAGCAGCACTGAGGAGAAGGACTTGGGAGTGCTCGTGGATGAGAAGCTCAACATGAGCCAGCAGTGTGCACTGGCAGCCCAGAAAGCCAACCACATCCTGGGCTGCATCAAGAGAAGTGTGGCCAGCAGGTCGAGGGAGGTGATTCTCCCCCTCTACTCTGCTCTCGTGAGACCCCACCTGGAGTACTGTGTCCAGCTCTGGAGTCCTCAACACAGGAAGGACATAGACCTGTTGGAACAGGTCCAGCAGAGGGCCACAAAGACGATCGGAGGGATGGAGCACCTCTCCTATGAAGACAGGCTGAGAGAGCTGGGGTTGTTCAGCCTGGAGAAGAAAAGGCTCTGGGGAGACCTCATAGCAACCTTCCAATATCTGAAGGGAGCCTACAGGAGAGCCGTAGAGGGGCTCTTTGTCAGGAGATGTAGTGACAGGACAAGGGGTAATGGTTTTAAATCGGAAGAGGGGAGATTTTGATTAGATATTAGGAGGAAATTCTTTACTGTGAGGGTAGTAAAGCACTGGAACAGGTTGTCCAGGGAAGTTGTGGATGCCCCATCCCTGGAAGTGTTTAAGGCCAGGCTGGATGACTCTTAGAGCAACCTGTTTTAGTGGGAGGTGTCCCTGCCCATGGCAGGGGGTTTGGAACTCAATGATCTTTAAGGTCCCTTCTAACTCTAACCATTCTATGATTCAAAGAATCCGTGATGGCGACTACGTCATAGCTGTCCTGCTGCACAATGGCTTCCAGCTCATCCTGTTTGTTGCCCGTGCTACGTGCATTAGTGTAGATGCACTTGAGCTGGGCTCCCGATTTCACCCCCATCCTTGGACCTTTACCCCCAGGCTCATTACCAGTGGGCCTGGTTTTATCCCCTTCCCCCTTCACTTGTAGTTTAAAGCCCTTTCCATGAGCCTTGGTAACTCTTGGCCTAGCACCCTTTTCCCCTTTCGGGATAGGGTTTTTCCCATCGTTCGCAAGCAGACCCGGTGTCCTGTAAATCAAGCTGTGGTCAGAAAACCCAAAGCCGTGCTGGTAGCACCAGTTATGGAGCCAGATCTGCCTGATCTTCTTGTTTATCCATTCATCAGTCCCCAAAACTGGAGGGACAGAGGAGAACACGATTTGTGCTCCCAAACCCTTGACAAGCCATCCCAAAGCCCTGAAATCTTTCTTCATTGCTCTGAGACTTCTCTCTAGCTCTTCATTGTCTACCTGTAAGATCAAAAGGGTGTAATAATCTGAGGGCCATATCAGGCCAGGAAGCTTCCCGGTTATATCCCTAACATGGGCCCAGGGAGGCAGCAGACCTCTCTGTGGGAAGGGTTCAGCCTGCATATGGGACACTCGGTTCCCCTCAGAATGGAACCACCTATAACTATTGCCCTCCTCTTGCTCTTCACAGAAGCAGCCTTAATATGTGGAGGTGGCTGCTTCAGCAACTCCCTGGATAAGCCTTTATCAGTATCCTCAATTCCCTCATCATCTATCTCCAAAGGCCCATATCTGTTCTGTACGGGCACCTGGATAGGCAGGGGAGGTCTGGAGAGGACTCTCCTACTGCCCCAAATAGGTACCTGCTTCCATTCCCCCCATCCTCTCCTAGTTCCCCTCCTTCTGCCTGGTGACAAGAGGGCAGAGGATCCTCTACCTCTCATGGAGCCTCCACCTGCTCCTTTTTCCCTAAGGGTGGCAGGGTGTGGCTCCATCAATCTATTTCCCTTTCACATTCCCAAATGGTCCTCAGTCTTTCCACTTCCTCCTTAAGCTCAGCCACCAGGCTGAGCAGATCATTGACCTGCTCACAGCGCACACAGGTGCTGTCTTTGCTGTCCTCCTGCAAGAGTGACAGACATTCCATGCAGCCCATCACCTGGACAGCTGCATGTCTCTGCAGCAGGTCAGTTTGGGTTGCTTTATTCATTTTGACTGTGGCTACAGACCGAGTGGAAACCATCTCGGATGTTTTCTTTCTATAGTCAGCCTTGCCAGCCTGCCCTCCCCTTGTTCCTCCCCTCGCACTCACCTGTTGCATGCCACACCCTGCAGAGGCTAGCCTCACCGACTGTCTGAGGGTCTGCTCTTACCGCGTCTAAATCTCGGCGCGGCTCCTGGCCACGCCCCCTCCGTGCCTGATTGGTTGCCGTGGACTTCCTGGTTCCCGCTGGGGCTCGGGCTGTGAGTGGGGGGGTCCCTGAGCTCGGAAACCCCTCTGTACAGCGCGATCCAACCCTCACCTCGGGCTTACTTCAGTTCTTGTCGCTGGTGTTGCCGCTATCTCACCGACTGACTGAGGGTCTGTATGTATGTATGTGGGTGAGGTAGTCAACTATTGTTCCCGTGGGCAACCTCAATTATAGCTTTATCATGGGCCTTTACCCAGCCTAATCGCAGTGTCTTTTCCTTTCCCACTTCTAATAGCTGCTTCCAGTCCTCTGTTCTCCATGCTGGCACCCAATTGACTTGCCAATCATTAGTTTCCCAATGCCCGATCCATTCTGTTGCCCCTTTGAACACTGCATAGGAGTTGGTATATATAGTTTGAGCTTCATGTTTCACAGCTAACAACGCAGCCCGTAGCTCCCCTACTTGGGCACTACCTTTTCCTTTCTCAATCTCAGTTTTTCCTTTTTTTATCTCTAGAGCTACCACTGTATATTGCCAAATCCAGGTTTTGCAAACTGCAGAAGCATCTGTAAACCATACTCCTGACTGGTCTGATTTGGCTGTAAAAGGGGGTGCTTCTAAAATAGGTGATGGTTTGTTAGATTTGACTAACATACAAAAGGATATTAACACAGACCTTTCTAACATCCATCTGTGTTAACATCCAAATTTAGATATTTTTACCAGCCCTTCAGTAATAGTAACTAACTGACCAATACCTTCCAAATAGGAGTACCATTTCTGGCCAGTGGGTTTTTGGGCAATTCCCTCAGGGGGAGGAGTCCCTTTCCTAACTGATTCCAGGAGAAGGAAAGGACCCCAGACAACCATATCTTGGTTCATACAAATCCTCTCAGCCTTTTTTACTGCCCACACTAGTGATAACATACCTTTTTCCCAGTCAGTGTATCTCTGCTCAGTATCATTGAATAAACGAGAAGAGAATTCCAAGGGTCTATCGGGGCCTTCTGGTCCCCGTTGATATAAATTACAATGAGAACCATGTTCACTGAATCCCCACTCAATCTGTATAGGATCTGTCTGGTGTATAGGGCCTAAAGTCTGATATATGCAAAGCTCACGAATCAGCAAATTCAAGGCTTCCTCATGCTGAGGGGTCCACTGCCACCCAGCATTTTTCTTAATCAAATTATATAAGGGTCTAGCAATTATAGGAAATCCAGGAATATGCTTTCACCAATAACCTAAAGTCCCAAGTATTTGTTTGTTGTAGCTCCCTTTTGTTCTCCGGAGCTTTACCAGCTTCTATTTTTTCCCAGGATATCCGCTGGTATAGCCACAGCTCCTCCTGACCACCAAACTCCTAAAAATTTAACCTCTTGACTTGGTCCCTGATATTTAGCAGGAGGGATTTCTAATTCCAATGAAGTCAGTGTGTCCCAAACCTTACTGGATACTTCTCTGACTGCCTCTTCATTATTTCCATCTATTAAGATATCATCAATGTATTAGTACCAGATGGGGTAAACATGTACCTTTATCTCCTCCAATATTTTTGCTAGTGCATTATGGGCAATAGTGGGAGAGTGTTTGTAACCCTGTGGGAGCCGATTAAAGGTATATTGCACTCCCTCCCACGTGAATGCAAATTGAGGTTTATTTTCCTTCTGAAGAGGAATCATAAAAAAACATATCCTTAACATCTGACATGCACATCCATGTGTGGTGGTTAGCTTGAATCTGGATGACCAGGTCAGCAATGCTAGGAACAGCATCCATAAGGGGCATTGCATTGCTATCAAGCCTCCTGTAGTCAATTGTGAGTCACCATCTACCGTCGGCTTTACATACTGGCCATACTGGAGAATTATGGGGTGAGTGTGTCCTGATTATTAATGCCACGGGCCTCCACGTCTTTAATTACTTACCCGATGCCAGTTTTGGCTGTGGCTGGTAGAGGATATTAACATTCGTTACCCGGGAAGGAGGCAGTCTAGTGGCTGTCTCCAGTAACTGGACCTCACGTGATGGGGCTCCAAAGCTCCACACTGTCCCATCTGGCAATCTCCAGACTTTGTTTGCTAATACATCAAATCCCAAAATGTTATTACGATAAGGACCGATGACTACTTTTATCATAGTCATTTGGTTTTCTCCTGGAAATACCAATTGGTCTGATTTCAGGGACTCCAGTCACTCCTATTACATTTATTTTCTTCTGGGTGGGGACTAAACCTAACTTTTTTGCTATTTTTTCAGTGATAACACTTATTTGAGCTCCAGTATCAATTAGAAAATTTACAGGTATACGTCTGGGGCCGGTAGCTAAAATAATATGTGGGTCACTTAAATGGTTAGGTCATTCTAGGTTAGATATTATGGGGGTGGGCCAGCCTAAAATACCCCCCGTGCTTTCTAGTTTTTTTACATCTATTAAATCCTTCCTTAAATCTGAGAAAGGATTCACGGGGGCAGAAGGTTTATCTCTCTGTGTTTTAACAGCATCAGTCCATTCTGTAGCTTTGCTAATAGGCTGCTCACCCACATTTATCATTATACGAATATTCTCTGTGGACTGCCCATGTAACATTGATGGGGTATTCCTAATGCTAATGCCTTTCTCCACAATTCATTATGCTGAGGGTCAAAATGAGACCTGGTTTGTCGAGGAGGACGAGGATTATTATGCCCGACAAACTGTGCCTGCTGGACCCGGCGCTGTAAATTTGAACCTTCCTCTAACCAACCCATGTCTCTCCCATAAATCACTATTTCTTGTAATAGTCCCCCCCCAAGTTAAAACAGGCTGCTGTCGCTGATGCGGGTTGCAAGTATTATGGTCAATTGCCTGTGCAAGCTTTTCCTTTAGGTTTTGCACATACATTTTCACAGCATCAGGGAGACCTCTAATCAGTGGTTTAAGGTGGACCGGATCTACCGGAGCGGCAAGGGGAATGCCCTGCTCACCACGCTCATACATGGCTTGTATACAGGCAGCCTTTCGTACGGATTCAGCTAGCCCAGATAACCCAGCAGTTTTGATAGCCAGTGGCTCGCCTCGCTCTCTAGAATCCATCCCCCACAGGACCCCTATCCAGAAATACGCCAGGACCCCAGTAACCTCTAGCTTCCTCCTTACTCAGCAAGATACGATCTCCTCCTTTTAGCGAAACATTCCATAAATATTCAGTTGCACTTTCCCCTGGCTTGCGTGAAAATTGTTCTTGCATTTGGGCAAGCTCAGGTCCGGACCACGGGGCCATACACGTTGTAGTATATCTCCGATTATTTCTATCATTTGACTGCACCTCCGTTTTAATGAGGGATCAAATTTCAATATTACTTGTCCCCTCAGGCTCCTCATCTGGGTCACCCCAGATGTCCCTGTCCCAAGTATCAGGATCGGCACACATAACTAAATTCCTGACTTGGGTGGGAGAGGGGGTCAGAGCATTTGACAACAACAGATCTAATTTTTCCTGTAACCTCTGATTCCTCTCCCTTTCAGCAGCTAATTCGTCTTTCAAAAACACGTCTTCAACTTCCAATCATCCTTCATGAGCCCTTAAGGCCTCTCTTGTCTTTCGTTCTTCCTCTAAAGCAGCTTTGGTAGCCTCAACTTCAGTTTGCAATTCACAGAGCTTTTTACTACAATCAGTCAGTGCCACTGCCCCCCGAGTTAGCTACACCCATTTTCTTAACAGCCTCAGATTTCTGTGCCTCCTCCTGTGCACAGGATAAACATGCTCCAAAAACAGTACACAGGACACCTTTACCTTTTCTGTCTTTTTTCTTTTGTTCCTTCTTACACTGCTCTACCCATTCCACCACTTTCTCCTTACTTTTCCACAACCTCTTAGCCTTCTCCCTATCTGCGGGAGAGGGTTTACAACCATGTTTCTGCAATAGCTCATCCATTTTACACCCTACTCGCTGCACCATTTTTGTGGCAGGGATTAAAAACGTCACTGAGAGATTCAAATTAACAATTTATTTGGACTTCACTCACAGGCCCAATACACCACTATTGCAGGCTCTATGGATACAATGGAGAATGCACTACTGCAATTTAAAAAGCAATTCACAGAATACAGTATTGCAACCTACAAGTGATCCCAAAAAGTACCAACACAAACCACAAGTGCACTAGATATTAATATTTTAAAAGAGTGCACTGATCATGATCTCAATAGCGTGCCATATACCATACGTATGTTTCTTAATCACTTACCCTCTCTCTCAGGTAAGGTCGCTCAATCCCTGGGAAGTTACTCTGTACAGCATCCTGGACAAGGGGGGGGGGGGAATCTCCTACAGGCTAGCCCTATTTTTCTCCCCAAACCTTATGGTTTATATTTCCTGATTCAATGGGTGTGCAGGATTATGCCTGAGTGCATTACACTATCTGGAATGTTTATCTCTGGTGGTGTGATGGCCCCTTACTTTGTGTTGCTGATTTTGTGATGTCTAGCACACAAAGTCACTGAATAGTGGTAGAATGTGATAAAATAGGGATAAGAGTGTCTCCACAAACAGGGAAGTTAATTGAAATTGCAAGAATAAGATAACTGAAGGAAATAGGAGAGTTAATTGAAACTGCAGGACTGAGATAACTGAAAATTAGGGGAATTAACTGAAAAGGCAAAAAGTTAGACAATTGAAAAACCACAAAAGTTAAACGTTTATGTAATGGGCAGATTGAGAAGTCTGTACCTTCCAAGTACCTCAGCCGATGGGGAAAGGAAGAGGCTGGGGAATTAGGATAAAATGGAGGCTGCATCCTCCGGCAATTTGAGAGACCCCACAGGGATATGCCCCAGTGGACTCTCCCTTTATTCGAATAAAGTCTTTCCAGGACTCCTCTGTCTCCTTTGTGAACATCAACCTCTAGCAACAGGATTTTCTGCACAAATGGGGGCTCGTCCAGGATCCTTCCACCTTCCAGGGACGGCAGATGACGAACGGAGCTGATGGCACACCTCACCAAAACTTTGGTGATCAGCTCCCTTCGACGGCTGCCGGCGCTGGACGACTGATTGGACACCCAAGACTGTTCAGGAGACAGACGAGCAAAGGACCACAGGGGTCCGTGAAGAGGCCTGCAGGGAGAGACCATTGAAAACCTCACCGGTGAGTACTATGGGAAATTTGGGGAGTAAAAGAGGGAGGATGCCCAGGGAGGGCAGTAAGGGAAAGTCAAGAATGGGTCTCCACAACCGGGATGACGATCCCAAAATACCCCCAGGAAGTCCCTTGGGGAGAATGTTAAGATCTTGGGGAGATCTACACATTCACCCAGAAATAACTAAGGATACAATGGTAAAGTTTTGTTATTTTATCTGGCCTGAATATAATTTGCAAAAAGGTTTTAGATGGCCTCCTCTTGGGTCAGATGATGCTAATCTTTGTCAGTTTTTATGCTTATACTTGAACGACACTGAGAAAAGACTTATTCCCCACTTATGTGGGGAAATATGGTTAAGAGCACCCCCCACAGGAATTTATGTAGTCAGAGGGAGAAGAAATAAGGGAGAGTCAGAAAATGGGGAGAGAAAGGGGACAGAGAAGGAGATGTGGGATGTTCTTCAGTGTCTTCCCCCACCTTATCGCCGAGCCCCTCCGGGTCCCCCAGGGGATCCAGGAGTGGCTGCTGGGCCTTTATACCCCCAAATCCCAGATCAAGAAAACCAAGGAGAAACCATCCCTACAGCCCCTCTTGAAGAGGGCAACAGTGAAGGGGAGGATGGGCAGGAGGTTATGTCCCCATCTAGAAGGGGGACACAATATGAAGCACCAAATGTGCCTAAAACCCAGGAGGCAAGAGTTCATCAGATGCCTCTATGACAAGTCCCTTTGGACGGACAAGGGGGGGATTTGGGTATGTAATTGTACCCCTTACAACTCAGGGCATAAGAGGATTGGAAAAGGAATTACCCCATATCAAGGCTCCATTTGGGTTTTGGTTCTTATTGTGATGCAGTGTTGAGACAACCCCAGGCTGAGCCACAGCTCCCTCCAAGTCATCTCTGCATAGCTAACGATCTGTCAAGGCAAGATGAAGCTTAGTCAAAGGACAGCTCCATGCATTTCACCTTTTGTGCTCCGAAACCGGTTTGGCTGGGTGTTCCCATACACATACTTAAATATCTAACCTATTTTCATTACTAAAGAGATTTAACATTATTGAACAACCTCATGCACTTTTTCTTCTCAGTGGTTGGATTTCGGATCCAGAGATGTTCTATTAAATAAATGTTCCCCTGTATAAATCTCAATTTTTCCTGTAGGAAGAGGCAGGATGTTCAAATTCAGTGAGGTGCCAGTTTAGTAATTTTGTTTAGAGGGCACTGTGAGAATAATCTTTCTCCCAAAACAAAGCACAAGGATAAGTAATAACTTTTTATGCATGATAACCATCAAAAATATGAGCTTGCTGTTCTTTGCTTTTTTCTTTACCTTTCTCTTTCAGTCAGAACTTCCTGCAGTGTGCACACAATGTGACAACTCAATAACTTTTTTCATGCAGTACTTATCTCTATGTGGTATTATCTGAACACAAAGTGAATGGAAGTGTCTTGTAAATTAACAGTTTTAAGTAATTTTGCTGTGTGCCTTTTAATAAAAAAGCCTATTCAGAAAATAGGTACCACTGTCCTTAAGTTCCTAGATGATGACTAGACTACTGATTTTTCAGAGTAAAGACTTAACTTAAAATATAATGTTCTTATCTGGAATACATTCTCATTTCATTGGCTTCCGATTTTCATAGATTGAGATCTTACAAGAGTCACGAATGATGATTCCAGACTGTCAGCGCAGATTAGAAGTTGCACATGCAGATCTTACTCAACTACTAGTAAGTATAGCACTAAAATCCACTGATCAAGAAGTGCTGTTGTTCCTTGATGAACTTAGATAAACATGCTTGTCTGTACTGCAATTGCAGCATATTAGAATTAGATTGAAGAATTACTTTTTCTAAGTCTTGAGACTAGCATCCTATAACATATCAATATTTCATTTTAGATAATTGTCTTTGCAGACTTTGTCTTCAGTCTATGAAAACTGTGTGTGTTAACATATAAGAAGCTGTCTTTAAGGGAGCGCACATTCAACATACACTTAAGTACTGAACTATTAGAATGGACTCCAAGTTCCTGCGATAGTTACATGATCAGAAAAAAATAGTTCACTTGCTTTAGGTAGTCTTTCTAGATCATGTAGATGTATATAATATACTTGTAGTGAACTGAAATAGTCAAAATACTTTGCTTACTACTTTTATTATGCTATGGGCAAGAAACAAGACAGCTGAGTCCTTACTGTGTACTGCTTATATGATTTATTAGCACAATGAGAAGTAGTGCCGCATTGTTAAGATATGAATACCTGCAGGAATAAATAGTATCTTGTACAAATAGAATCATTGAAACTATACTAAGTTTGGAAATAGTCATACTTATTGTAAAAGCTGATTTTTCACCAAGAAGTCTGCTACACATGTAAATGCTACTGTGAGGCTAAAAATACATACTGTAAATTAAGCCTCAGAAACATTTGATAGCTAAAATGCAAATCTCTTTTCAAAGGAAAATTCAAGGTGTCCTGTCCTCGGGTAGTATGCCCCTACTGTTTTCCAAAAAAATAAATGCTCAGTACCTGTCAAGATTTAGGGTCCTTTCGTCATTCAACTAGTTACCTGACAGTTAGTTGGTCTAGATTTCAGCAGCATGCAGAAGTGATGCTATTGATCCATACACTGTGGTGTACAAAGTTAAAATGAGGAATGTGGGGAGTTACTATTCTTATTAAGAATTTGGAAGTCTTTAAAGGTTGCTTTCTGTTCTTAGCTCACCTTCAATGCTTGAAATCAACTGTATAGTAATATGTTTTTTCAATTGTCAGTCTCTGCTTAAGCTTTTACCTAATGGTACTCTTGTTCTGAGTTCTGTTGTTATTGTTTCCAGTTATGCTGTCCTTGGTTTTAAATATTTATTTAACAAAATGAAGGTATGCATAGGTCAAATCTATTCCCACCTGACAGCCATTATCCTGGACCTTAAGCAGGACAAAAGAAAGTTACCTGTGCTTTGAATTATGTAAAATTAGTGTTTTCAATAATGATATATCCCTTGTTTCATAGTTTCCTTCTTAAATTTAATCCCATGTATATTATTTTCAAAGTACTCAAAAGTTTTGGTTTTAATTCCAGGAAAATGAAAAAGAATTGGAAGAAGCCGAAGAGTATAAAGAAGCACGTTCCATACTAGAGTCAGTGAAGCTGGAAGCCTAGAACTTTTTAAGTTTTTCAGTGCTCTCTTTACGTGTGTTAGCACTGGGTCCATTCCACACTTTCATTTGACTATGGCTCTATTACTATTGTTGGCTTGCTAAGGTTCCCTTTATGCAAACTGGTCTTTCTCTAACTGCAAGATGCATCAAATAAAGGATGTTCTGAAACATCTGTGTGTTCCATATTCAGGCAAAATAGAAGCATTTCCAGTTCACCTCAGTTACAAAAAAAAAAAAGCCTATTTAATGTAAGCATAATAGTGTAATAGCTAATATACAGAACTTAATCTGAACAACTCAGGCTAAGAAAGTTTAGCTATGTAAGGAATGTGAGGGACCAATAAATACTTTAGAGGCACCTTATATTTGAAATAAGCCATTATAGCATAACAATCTGTACTGAAAGAAGAGATGAAGTAAATGACCCTTCAATGTCACCCATCTTTTTTCTGTGATGCAATTTACTTGTAATTTTATCAAGTATTACTCCTTGTTTATCTTTGAGCCCAAGACAGAATTAAGAGTTGATTCAAAATTTTTCTTAATTTGCTTGGGGTCGATTCATAGAGCCCAATTCACACAATTACTATTGATCAAAATTCTGTTACTTTTTCAAGAAACAGGATTTAGCAGATGACTAGTATGTCCTCAGTTGGATCTGCCGGTAAGAATTCTGGACTGAATGCTTTTCCTGAAAGCACTTTGTCTTAAATGAGTTTCTTTGAACAAAGCTTAAACCCCAGAAGCTGAAAGAGAACTAACAGGTAAGGGAACAATGCTTAATCTGCTTGGAAGACCAAATGTAGAAAAGCTGTGGTTCTTTCAGAATGGCTTCTCTAAACAGCCAAGAGTAAGCTCTGATGAACAAGAAAACTATTTACATTGGTTTTTCTAGTTTGAAATTTTTTTGGCATGTTCCTTAAAGGCAACACAAAGCACAGTGTACCTTTTGTGTGATGCTATATTGACATCTCATTAAATTTTTTTGTTAATTTGCCTGAGTTTGGGTAAATTGCATTTCCAGTATCTCTATTTGTGTACCTTACTCTAAATGTGCTTAAATAAGTCTAGTTCTCCATCATTCTTAAGCACTGCTCTGACAGATTATCAACACTGCAAGATGTCCAATTGACTGCAGAATGACCTACTTTTGAAGTAAGTGACCCCAGACCAGTACTAGACAGCGCTAAGAGAAAAACAGTTTGTGACAACATTATGGTTTCATAAGAGTATATGCACACCTTCTTACCAGCATTGTGTGCTAGGCACGTAACTGCCAAACAGACACTGCTCTGTTCACAGGGCAAATGAACTGCTGAGGAGAACATCTGTCTTCACATACTCATTTCAGTCAGTTTCTTCTATGAACCTTCACCAGGAACAGCAGCTGGAGCAGACAAAGCCTTCCTTAGCTGATTGACTGCAGTTGGCCTAACAGTAACTATGCTTGCAGGGCCTTGAGTGAAGTGTGGTGAATAAATACTGAGCTGAAAACGTGATGGTGGAGGGTCAAGTCTGCCAGGTAAGTCAGAATTTAAAATAAAAATTACTCTTCTGAAGAAGAAATAATACACACTTCTCAAAACTAAACCCACAGAAAAAGGATGTACAGTTGCCGAGTACCACATGCAGGTCAGCATGAAATCTAAACATAGGTGGGACCTGTAGTGGCTGAAGGGAAGCAGTATTGTGGTATGGCTTAAGTTAGCATTTAGAGTTAAGGACACATGGGACCGAGTAGTTAACACATAAAGCAGATCTCAGGGAAAAGTTTCTTGGCACAATAGTTTCTAGGGTAGAGTGGTTTCTCATGTTTACCTATACATCTATGTTCAAGCTATTTTCTAGTTCCCTCTGATTACATCATGAACTAAAATGATACTCTCCCCTATCCATTTCTTCTTCCCTTTAAGTTCTCCAGAAGACTGAGCGTATTCTGTTGTGTAGAAAATAGCCAGCCTCACTGATGAAAAATCAAGGTATGTTCATACCTGAAATGACTTGCTCTTTTCTTGTCTCCAGGTGCCCCTGAAAGTGTCTAACTTCTGAGAAGACAGCAGCATGATATCTGTAAAAACTATACCAAAAATTGTGACAAGGCAGCAATAACATAGGGCTGGCCCTTGAAGAGTGATTGGCAAATCCACACAGGTAATTCATTACTCGTGCTAGTAGAACAGTTGATCCAGTGATATATTATGGCTGACTAAATTTTTCCAGCAGTGCTCTGAGTGACCAGATGCAAGTTATTCATAAAGAAGATGATTTTTTTTCTGACAAAACATTTATAGTTTAGACTGGGGCCAATTTCCATAGTGAAGCAAAATACAGAAAATTAAGCCTAGCATTGTTATTGTCCTTTTGGATCCCAAACTCAAAAGGCAGTAGCACATCAAGTGACACCATGTTATTTCAAATTTTAAAGTTACCTACTCTTTTTGGAGATACATAGCCTGCATTAGCAGATACAAGAGATCATTCCAAAAAAAGAAAAGTCCCGTGGGCAACATTTTTTTTTACCTGTCCTCTTTGAACCTTGACATGAGCTTTACTGATGCCTTTCAAAGTCTAGTCAAGATTGACACGAGCTGTATTTACCCTTACTATGATGATACACATTCATTTATCACTCAGAAGTTTTCATACTGCACTCTTATCATGAATGCATTTTTATGCCCTGGACATTTCACTCTTGCTGGCAGAATAATTTTAAGAAGTTTCTCAATTATTTGCCAGCTGAACAAAGCATTTGTTTTACTGGAAGGCCATAGCAGAACAGGAGTCCAAAAAGTTATTTTAGAAGAAAAAGGTAGAGAGAAAATAACAATTTCTAAGTAAATTATTATATCTTAACAGTCCTGTGTCCATTGCTCTGATCACATGCTTGCTAGCTACTACCTGCTTTTAAGTTTACCTTTGCACAGTTAAGATTCTTGCCCTTTGATTCAGAAGATGTGCTGCATCTGAAATACAACTGCAAAACAAATTTGATACCTTTACCTGGAAACTAATATTTCTCAAGTCCTCAGTTATACTATATATTCAAAACTGAAAGTAGTTTCAAAACTGTTTGTCCTCTAATTTAAACTCCTTCCTTCACTTGAAAAACCTCCACAATACACAGGTAATTTCTTGTAACTGACTAATTTGCAGGCCAGTTGCTTTTTTTTAATGTTACTAAAAGTGTTTTAATCTCTCTTCCCCTGCAATAATTTCCCAAGGATTCTTTGAAGGTAAGTGTCTTACATTCATAAAAGTAACCGTGATTCTAAAATAATGCTTCTTACAGGCCCTTAATACAACACATCTCAAAATAGTCTGCATGAAAAGCAAACCTTGCTTAGCACCATATTTTGGGTTGTTGCTTTTACAGTGTTTATGTTCTAGGAGGAAGATCCAGGAAAAGAACTTAATTTTCTTCTGAAAACTACATGCTGTAGTTCAATACTTAAAAAGAGGATCCAGGAAACATCCACACTTCAGCACAAACTGTAGGAAGCACACCATTAAGCCACACACCCCTTCCTCACCCCTATTCTTCCAGCTCCAATTAGAATAATAACCAAGCTGCACCTTTCTCTGGCTGATATTTCCAACTGTGGTGGGTTGACCTTGGCTGGCTACCAGGTGCCCACCAAGCCACTCTTATCATCCCCCCTTCTCAACTAGACATGGGGAGAAAAATACAACGAAAGGCTCATGGGTTGAGATAAGGACAGGGAGATCACTCACCAATTACCGTCACAGGCAAAGCAGACACAATTCAGGGAAATTAATTTAATTTATTGCCTATCAAATCAGAATAGGGTAATGAGAAATAAAAACAAGTCTTAAAGCCCCTTCCCCCCACCCCTCCCTTCTTCCCAGGCTCAACTTCACTCCTGATTTTCTCTACCTCCTTCCCCTGAGTGGCGCAGGGAGACACAGAATGGGGGTTGTGGTCAGTTCATTATGCATTGTCTCTGCCACTTCTTCCTCCTCACACACTTCCCCTGCTCCATTGTGGGGTCCCACCCACAGGAGACAGTCCTCCATTAAGCTCCCTTCCGACCCAAACCATTCTATGATTCTCCAACATGGGTCCTTCCCACAGGCTGCAGTTTTTCACAAAGTGCTCCAACATGGGTCCTTTCCATGGGGTGCAGTCCTTTAGGAATGGACTGCTCCAGCATGGGTCCCCCATGGGGTCACAAGTCCTGCCAGAAGATGTGCTCCAGCACAGGCTCCTCTCCATGGGTTCACAGGTCCTGCCAGGAGCCTGCTCCAGCACAGGCTCTCCACAGGGTCACAGCTTCCTTCAGGTGCATCCACCTGCTCCAGCACAGGGTCCTCCATGGGCTGCAGGGGGACAACCTGCTTCACCATGGTCTTCACCACAGGCTGCAGGAGAATCTCTGCTCCAGCACCTGGAGCACCTCCTCCCCCCTCCTTTTTCACTGACCTCGGTGTCTGCAGAGTTATTTCATATTCTCACTCCTCTCTCTGGATGCTGTTTCACAGCAGGTTCCAACCCCCCCCCTTCTTAAATATGTTATCACAGAGGTACTACCACCATCGCTGATTGGCTCAGCTTTGGCCAGCAGCAGGTCCCTCTTGGAGCCAACTGGCACTGGCTCCATCAGACATGGGGGCAGCTTCTGGCATCTTCTTACAGAAGCCACCCCTGTAGCCCCCCTGCTACCAAAACCTTGCCATGCAAACCCAATACAGCAACCCTGAACCTCTGCTTAGAGTCCAATGTCTACATCAGTTATTTCTCCCAAAACGCAAGCAGAGGATACAGCTGCCAACTTCATCCTTTTATCCTTTTATTTATTAGCCAAGCAGCTACCATTTCCTTGAAATATGGAAATCTGTTCTTATAATTTGCCACACTATACTACAGACCAACCAACACAAGACAACTGGAATTTTACATTTGATAATAGATTTTTTGGGATGACTTAAGTATGGGGAGCAGGGGAAAGCACAATCTGGTCCAAAAGCACTTGCACAAGGAATATCACGATGTACAGGTCATTTCTGGTCATAGCTTACTAGCATAAAAGGGATGAAACCAAATAATGTATTTTTTTCCCCAATCAAAAATATTGTTCACTGAGTTGAATTATCTGAATTTCACTAAGGTCACACAGCATGGGTTAAAAGGAGATTTATCCATTGAAACACAGTTTCAGAAGGAACAGAGTGTGTATCAGATCCAAGACTTAACTAAACCTCCAACAGAACAAGCCTGCTTTCCCTATCCTATAGGCACAATTAGCTACAAAAAAGGACTAGAGTGTACATCTCCAGGGAGGTTATGCTCCAATTTCCCTTAAGAAAAGGGAAGTGCTAACTATACATGAATATTTTGGGTTAAATCTACAAAAAGGATAAAGGTGGTACAGTATGTCCTGTGCTAAATGCTTTGAGGTAGGAAAAGGACTGACTGCTGAGTGCAGAGCCAATCAGCCCAGTACCACTGAAACCAAGAAACTTTCAACTGAGAAAGAGCACTCATTTCAGTAAGAACATGTTTAAATAAGGAAAAATGCAAAATTTTACATGGCAGCAGAAATTCTGTTGCATAAACACAGGAAAACATAAAAGCTAGACAGCATTTCTGAAAGAGATGTGTTTTAGTGAATTATATGCAAAACACTAGCCTAGCTCACAAGACATGGGCAACAGCCCTTACACTCTGTCATATTAGTAAAGCTTCATCTAGAAGCATTATCACAGCTAGAAGCTACAACTAAAGGAATGAACAAATAGGAAAGATTCAAAGGAAAACAGTGAAAACTACCAAGAAGACTTAAACAGTCCCTAAGGAAAGATGGAACAAATTCGTATGTTTTAGCCTGCGAATACCAATGATGGTAATAGTCTTGAAGCATGTAAAAGATTATGGAGGAAAGCAATAAACTTTTGCTTAGCATAGTAAGTTGCAACAAGCTTCAGTTACAGCAAGGGGAAAAAAAAAAAGTTGGAAAGGTTCCTTTCTCCTCAGAAAACAATGAAGACAAAGCTCTGGAACAGACTGCCCAGGGAGGCTGTCAGAAATGCATTCCTAGAGGTCTTCTCTTGACCAAGCAGCTCTGTCACATGTGACACAGGGACAGTTGATCCTGCTTCATACTTGCACATCAGGCAAAGGCATCTAGAGATGGATGGAGCAACCATCCTTCCCTCAACAGCACTCACACAGAAATGTAAGAAAAGGCAAGACCCATGACACAGCTGAAGTGAACGACTTCAAACGCAGTGAAGAGGTGATCCCCAAAGCCCCCTCAAAGGAGATTATTTCAGTGATAGATATCAGACCTTTCAGACCTTGCACTGCACATTACAACACAGTGGATTGAAAGAAGCTGAAAATGGTCCTCCTGAATGAAAGGACTAGATTATGATCCAGATTAAGTTATTTTTTCTGGCTTCCCACTTCTTTTATTCACATTTCTGAATACCCACCACTAACGCAATGCCAAAAGTACCTCAAATTTCTGACTCGTCAGTGATGTTTGTTTTGTGCACAAGCAACTCGTTCAGGCAAAGATAAGTCAGAAATTTGGACTGAAGCTGAGAACTGAAGGATGGCGCTCACCAGAAATTAACCATAGGGCCTGCTGGAAACAACTGGGAAGGGTGAAGCAAATTCAGTTGAAAGTCTCAGGCTTAGTGAGACTCAGAGCAGGACTGCAAGTTTGATGGAAAGGAGAAGACATGCTGCTTATGGCCTAACCATCTTAATGGCCCTCCTCCCACCTGCTCTCTGGGCACCAACTCTTTATAAGGAGCCAGGACTACACCACAGACCGAAAACACAAGAGAGAACCACTTACTGGATTCTCTTCCATGTGCAATCTCAGCTGTGTTATTATACGTAACACAGGCATCACAATAAATCCAAATGATGGGTTTAGGGCTTCAGAGGAGATGGCACAAGAGATGTGAAACTGACACCTTCCCCCAGTTTTCTAAATATGTACTCAATGATAATGGGGAAAAAAAAAAACAAACAACACTTGAACTTTGCAGATTACTTGCTAGCATGTCCTAGGATCAAGCATTTTGGGTCAAATGTCACTGTAACTCACCAAATTCCAAAATCTAGAACCACTCAGTATAAACGTTACCTTTAACAAGAAGGAAAACTTCAACTTTACAGCAGTTCTGTTTCCTTATTGTTCTGAAGTTCCTGTAGATGTTACATTAGATGGAAGGAAACCAAATGACCCATAGAGCGTTAATTAGTAAGGTTAACAGAAGCTGAATAGGTTGAAATTGGAAAAATAAGCACATTATTTATGTACTACTTGCTCCCTATTTCAATGAAAGGAAATAAAATTTTCTCATCTTTCCTAACAATCCAGTGGCTTCCTCCTGCCCTACTGTAAGTAGTAGTAAATTTCACCACAGCTCTCCATAAGCAATCAAAAGGCTACCTAATTAAAAAAGTAATTAGTTTACACAGATGTGAGTGGGTAGATTAGTTTATGAAAAATAATATAAAATTCCTCTGAATGCTTTTAGTGACTTGGCTCCCTGCTGTTTTACAGCTTCTACACATTTCCAAGGGAGTGGGTTAAAAAAAACCAAACCAATAAAAACTACATTTGCAACTGAAGATGTGTCGTGGTTTTGGCCTAATTTACCAAAACCAGACCGACAGATGGCCCTTCCCTCCCCTTCTCCCTCCCCCCAAAAAGAGGAGAGAGGAGGAGAAAGAGATAAGGAGATTCAGAAGTTTAGAATGAACTAAACTACTTTAATGAAGAATTAATATTAAAATAAAAATAAAGAAGAAAATAATGAAATAGATACAATATATACAAAACCATATCAAGCTCCCAGGATGACAGTCACATCACCGGCAGGCACTGGGGAAGTCCCAGACTGGACTCGGCGACGAATGGGAACTGGATTCCGGCTCTGGAGTCAGGAACACACGGATCGGGATCAAAGGCAGGTGGACAGACAGAGTCCTCTCTGGACGTCGGCCATCGCAGGAAGGGAGTTGACCCTTTGATCCCTCAGCTTTTATACTGAGCATGGGGCAGATGGGATGGAATACCCCTGTTGGTCAGGTTTGGGTCATCTGTCCTGTCTGCTCCTCCCCACTGATGTGACCCCTCTATGTTTTTTCCATTTCCGACCCCCTAAGGGGGCAAATAACGAAATTGGCTGACCTTGGTTGTTATAGCAATAAGTATAAGCAAGGGCCTCTCTGCATACCATTCCTTGGCATGGAGCACAAACATTGGGCTTATCATTCTGCGAACAAGCAGTTTTCTCCACAATATGCCGTTAATTTCAGAGAGTTAGAGGAGGCCTAGCTAGGATGTAAAGTTACAGAACAGAAAATTGGTTCAGTTTTATTTCAAACCGGGACAAGATGGTACCTTTCAAAACCAATTGATCACATATGTAAATTTTATAATTTGTCCCGTTTTCAACACAGAAGATAAACTTAATGTTTTTGCATAAAAATCAATGCCTCCACAGAAGGAATAACGTGTTATGTTTCATTCTCTCAGGTCATTCATGCAATACCAACCACCAAGTCATCTAGCCACCAAGCTGAACAAGTGTTGAATCTGTAAAAGAAAGGCTTGAGAGCAATCATCCAGCACACTGCAGGATTTGTAAGAACTCAGAACAGCTCCTGATACTGAGTCAGACCAAGGGCTCTCTCCCCCAAGCATCCTGCCACCAACAGAAGCTAGGGGAAACACCCTGGGCAGGAATGCAGTTTTCTCAGGGTGAAAATCAAGCCTCACACTCCATTTGTATCAATGTGCAGTTTCCCCAAATGCAGGAAAATTGATTGCATCATTTGTGGCAGCAGGGAGCTCTATTCTTGCTCTCTTGAGCTAGGGCACAAATGGGGGGTGGGATGGTGCAAAAGCCAGTAGCCAATACTCAAGGGAAAAGTGTAAGAAACAAGTATAACAGCGATCCTTGATGACAACTGGTTAGCTCTGCCAGGGAAATCAGTGAGTTAAGCCCCCAAAGGCTGTATCATGGCCAATAGCCACTGAGGGACCTCACTTTCATGAATACACCAAATACCATTGGTGACCCAAAAAAAAAAAAAAAAAAATTGCAGTAAAAACTCTAACCAGCACAAGCGAGCAAGTTGCCTTCTAAACAGTGGGGAAAAAAAAACAACCCCCCAAAAAAACAGCCACGCACCACCACCCACAAAAACCCCCAAAACCAAAAAGCTAAACTGTTACTCTTAGTTAAGCAAATTAAACAGCTGTAAACTTAAGTTTTATGCTCCTTTAAATTAAGAAAGTGTACGTGAAACTGAATTTTTAAACAGTAGTATCAAAAAGATACAACTACCTATACTGAATTCATTTACTTGTTTTTAAAGGATCCAGACGCCAACTCTCATTTTGTTGCCTTTGCTACTTTTGAAGTGCTACCCCCTGCTTTGAGGAATATTGAGTAAACTGGAAAATTCTGGCTAATGTAGACTCATGAGAATCCACACTGAAGACATCTGAAATTCCACATGTACCTTTATGCACAGTAGATGGAGCTAGTGGAAAAAAAAACAAACTTGTGGAGTGATCAAAATGAAGCAATTTTAACATCAAAGCTAACAAACCTCAGATTACTGATTTTAAATTGGGTTTGGCCAAGTAACCATCAACACTGCCTACACACTGTTCAGCAGCTTACATAAAGTGAGATGGTGAACCTGAATAATATTTCTGAATATTATTGAGCATTTACAGAGACAGCATCTAAAAAGTCATCACACTAGGTCCTCACTGTGCCGGGGGCTGTACAAATAAAGGAGAACAATAATCCAAACAAGTTTATGGTCTCTATGCTCATATGAACATGTGACTAAGACAAGCAAAGACTCAAAAGGAAAAAGGTAACTGAGACATTAAGATTCTTAGCCAGGAAGAACCAATGATGGCCACACCACCTGACTACTACTAGAAAACAGTTTCTTTCCACAGATAGGCAGAGATGAGACTGCATTAAACTGGAAGGAAGACAACTAGCATTCTCACTTGGCATTGAACTCAAGCCCCTGTGTAACAGCTACATGCAACAAAAGCTATGGAAAAAATAATAAAAAATGCAGTCTTACAGGAGCAAAGGACAGCTGGGAGAGCAGAGGTGACAACTGAAATCCCATAATATCATATGGCAAATGGGACACTGCTAAACTATGAAGGGTTCCAAGGCAGAGCCATTTCTCTTATGGTAACAGAGGCACAAGTGGGGAAAACCCATCCTAACCAATCCTAAATACTAGCCCCCTTCAAAAGAGCCTAGAGCTGAGCTGACAGGAAACCAAATTATCTTCCTATCATTAAAAGGAATTATCATTATAATTATCATTATCTTCTTATCATTAAAAGGAGTGCTGCTAGAGCAGCATCAAGACACATCACAGAAATGAGATAACAAGGTAAGAGAGGTCAGACAGTTTTGCCAAGATTACACATCCTGTGGATAAGCAGGAGATTCCAGTCCCTTCTGCACCAAGCACATCACCTTTCAGAAAGGCTCCTATTCATTTTTAATGAAAACCTCAGCTGGAGCTAGACCAAAACTCTCTTTTTAGACTTCCAAATATAAAGCTTTACTCAAAAATTGCAACATCATCAGCTGCCTATGATCAGGAGCACTTCACAGTAAAAAATGTTCTGCGGCTTCACAGACAAAAGCAAAACTTATACTGGCCAGATGCTTGATGAGCTAGACACAAATTCTGCTTTAGAGTAATTATGAGACAGAACAGTAGACCACTATTAGGGCCAGGTTACCAATAGCACCACAGTTTCATTTTGTTATTCTTCAGCAAATCAATTAGTCTCTCCAAGCTTTAGTTCCCTTTTCCATAAACTAATACCTAAGTGTTTTAAGTTTTGTTATCCCAGTGGTGATGTGAGGATTATTTGTTTAATAATTCTGTCCTCTCATGAAAGCTGTTAAGTAAACAAACTACACTTAACTGAAGCAGCAAGAAATACTTTACCATTAAAAAGTTTACATGCAAACACTCAAGCTTCAGAACTTCTTGACAGTTTTAAGTACAGAACTTAATTGTCCCAGGATATTTTAAGTATGCAGTATGTTGTATTACAGGTAGTTAATACTGTTAACCAAGCAGAAGCAACTATTCTCTTACAAGAGAAAAATCACACACATTGCAAGATTAACATGTGAAAAAGTATAATACCCTCCTCCTCGGTATTGCTTGGACTTGGCAGAGTGACCATAGTGTAATTAGTTTTGCCATTTAGTTTTAATCCAATAAGATGTAACTGAGTAGTAAAATTTATATAAGGAGAGTGAATCTCAGGCCTAGTGACATTGGCCCATGTGACACACATGTAAGTCACTATAAAATATCTGGCTAGTCTCAAAGGAATTGTTAAGATCATCGTAAGATGGTGGTAATCAAATTCCTCTCATCCATCTCGTGTCATTATTACTTAAAGGTGACACTAGATCCCACCACGTGAGAGACCTAAACGCAGGCAGGTCTAAAACGTGTGCCCAATAGACATAAGCTCTAGTTACTGAGCTACATAACATACATATGATAATGCGAGACACATGCGACATGATTAAACCTGATGAAGATTAGAATCTTCCTCTTTAGCTTTGCCGTGAGAGACGTCTTCAACAGATTCCGCGTCTTTCTGTATAGTGTTGTCAGGCTTGATATTTTTTGCAGGTAACCAGTATGGTCCTGTGGATAAAGAAACACAACCATAACCACGTCCCCATGACAACAAGGGTACTGGGCCCATCCATTGTCCTGCTTGTAAGTCTTTATAAACTGTAGGCTTCATATTTGTCTGATCCGGCAAACCATGTCACCGTCAATTAGCAGTCAAATTGTCAGCATGCGTAAGATTAAAAAAATTTAGAACATAAGTGGCTCTATCTAATTGTTCCTGAGGTGTGGTACCCAGGGGATTCCCCCTTTTTTGTTTATAAAGCATGTTTTTCAGAGTAAGGTGGGAACGCTCTATAATTGCTTGACCAGTCGGAGAATGGGGAATACCTGTAACGTGCAGGATACCCCACTCAGCTAAAAAGGTTTTTGTCTGTCTGGTGACATAGCCTGGCCCATTATCAGTCTTAATTTTCTGTGGAATACCTAAAACAGCAATTGCACGAAGCCAATGGCGACAGACATCTTTAGCCTTTTCGCCTCTGTGTGCAGAAGCAACAATAAACCCAGAAAAGGTGTCAACAGTAACATGTACAAAGCGAAAAACTCCAAACGCAGAAATATGAGTAACATCAGTTTGCCATAGTTCATTGGGCTGAAATCCACAAGGATTAGATCCAGTCTGTGTAGGAAGCGGCAGGAGACGCTGGCAATCTGGACAGGCAGAGACAATTTCTCGTGCCTGCTGCAGTGTAAGCTGGAAATCCTTGGAGAGTTCCTTGGCATTCTGATGATAAAACTCATGGGAGAGTTGAGCCTGTTGAAGTTTCTTAGGTACCACAACAGTCACAGTAAAAGAATCGGCAACAGCATTACCTTTAACCATGGGCCCAGGCAATGTAGTGTGAGAACGTAAATGAGACACAAAATAAGAATGAGCTGTCCGTGAAATCAGTATATACAGCCTGGAGAGGAGATCAAACAAGTCCTGATTTGCAACTTCCTTTAAAAAGGATTTTTCTAATCTTCGTATAATGCCAAAGACATAGGCAGAGTCAGTGACAACATTAAGGGGTTCAGCAGCAAATAAACTGAATGCATGGATAGCAGCTGCAAGCTCAACCAATTGAGTAGAACCTGACTGAAAAACAACAGAGTTTTGCCACCCATGTGTGGCCTCTTGCCAGACAACAGCTGTCGTGGTTTTGACCAGATTAACCAATCAGAGCGACAGATGGCCCCTCCCCCCCCCCAAGGAAAAGAGAGGAAGAGATAAAAGAGATTTATGAGTTTAGAAAAAAACTAAACTACTTTAATGAAAATATTAATAAATAATGAAATAATAAATAATTTAAAAAAAGGAAAAAAAAAAAAGAAAAAAATATACAGTATATACAAAACCGTATCAAGCTCCCAGGATGATGATCATGTCACCAGCAGGCACAGGGGAAAAGTCCCAGGCTGGACTCGGTGATGGACAGGAGCTGGATTCCGGATCTGGAGTCAGGATTGCTCGGATCGGGATCAAAGGCAGACGAACAGACAGGGTCCTCCTCAGATGTCGGCCATTGAAGGAAGAGAGATGACCCTTTGATCCCTCAGCTTTTATACTGAGCATGATGCAGATGGGATGGAATACCCCGTTGGTCAGTTTTGGGTCACCTGTCCTGTCCGCTCCTCCCTGCAGGTGTGACCCCTCTATGCTTTTCCGCTTCCGACCCTCCAACGGGGCAAATAACAAAGTTACCTGACCTTGGTTGTTATAGCAATAAGTATAAGCAAAGGCCTCTCTGCATACCATTCCTTGGTATTATCAGGTCTTATCACTATGAGAGCGAGCAGTTTCTGAACAATATATCGTTAATTTCAGAGTTTAGTTAGTTAGAAGAGGCCCAGCTAAAAAGGAAAAATTACTGAACAGAAAATTAGTTCTGTTTTACCTCAAACCAGGACAACAGCGGCCTTGCCTGTTCTTCCAGAGCTGTCAATGAATGCCGTTCGGGCATTAGGGATTGGCGAAGATTGCTGTAGAAAAAGAGGCTGTAGAGGAACATCTTTTAGAGAGTTAAGCAGACGGTGCTTCGGCAGAGTATAAAGTATTTTGCCAAGGTAATCCACAAAGGCTGCCTGTAGAGAGAAACTCTCACGAAGCATTACCGTAAAATCTTCCTTCCTGATGTACATATGAATGAAATCCGGATCAGTTCCTCGAAGTTGCTGGCATCGCAGTCGACCTGTAGAAATTAATCTCACAAACATCTCAAGCAAAGTAGTTACAGTTTTTGAAAATGAATGAAGGAAAATCCATTCTAGTACAAATAGCTGTTGTTCCTTTTCATCCCATTGGCCAATAAGCGCATATGGCTGGAAAGAATTAGGGATTAAAAATAGAGGGACAGGTAAATTTAAATCATACCTGGATGCAAAGGCTGTATTAACCATGTTTGCCACAATCTGCAATACTTGCGAAGCTTCCCCGATAATCGATCTTGGGGATGACAAATCAGAATCGCCTTTCAAAAGGTCAAACAGGGGAGATAATAATTCTGTAGAAATCCCCAATAAAGGTCGTAGCCAATTAATGGTTCCCAATAATTTTTGTAACTCATTCAATGTAGTTACTGTATTGACAATTCATATGGGTTGTGGAATAATGGTTTTATCTAAAATTTGCCAACCCAGATATTTCCAAGGTGGTATAGACTGTACCTTCTCAGGTGCAATCCAAAGTCCGTAGCGTTCCATGGCCAATTTCACCTCAGCAAACGCAGATTGTAACTGAAACTCATCAGGCGCAGCAATTAAAATATCATCCATGTAATGATAAAACAGCAGGGTAGGAAATTGTGTTTTCAAAGCAGAATAAACAACAAATTGACAAATAGTTGGACTATTTTTCATGCCTTGAGGAAGTACCACCCAATGATATCTCTCCATAGGCCCTTAATTGTTAATAGAAGGTACAGAAAAGGCAAAATGTGGACAATCATCAGGATGCAGAAAAATTGTAAAGAAACAATCCTTTAAATCAATGACAAGAAGATTCCAAGATTGCGGTATCATTGCAGGATTTGGCAGTCCCGATTGCAGTGCACCCCTTGGAGCTATAACAGCATTAACTGCCCGTAAATCCTGCAATAATCGCCATTTGCCCGATTTCTTAGGTATTACAAAAATTGGAGTATTCCATGGACTTGTAGAAGGGACAATATGTCCTAACTGCAATTGTTCTGCAACCAGCTCTCGCGCTCGCTCCAACCGCTCACCTCTGAGGGGCCACTGATCAACCCAAACAGGGGAATTGGTTAACCACGTAAGTTTGAGCCGTGGTTGGACATCAGCGATCCCAGTCAAAAATGTTTTGTTAAAAGCAAACCCCATTGTGAAATCAAGTCACGGCCCCATAATGTACAGGGTACTGGTAGAACGTATGGTTTTAATTTAGCTATTTTCCCATCCGGTCCTTCAACCAGCAGGGATTGTAGTAATTGTTGAGGAAGCTGAGTTCCTCTGACCCCAGTAATTAAAGCAGCTGTGTCCACAACAGGCCATTCAGACGGCCAGACTTACAGATGATAGAAATATCCGCTCCAGTATCTACCAACCCTGAAAAATCTTTACCATTAAGTCGACAAGTAAGAAAGGGTTGTTGAGTCGTGATCCGCTGAGTCCAATAAATCTGTGGGGCACCTGTACTCCCGAAACCTCCAGCTCCACGGATCGGTGCCGATGCAGCAGTGTTGTCTGTTAAGGGAGACAAACTAGGGAGAGGTATTAATTGAGCAATGCGTTCACCTGCTGGTATGGTACAGGGAGGATTTGGAGTCCATACCATGATTTTAATTTCTCCCCGATAGTCACTATCAATAATCCCAGGTAAAACAAACAAACCCATCTTTGTAGTAGAAGACCGGCCCAATAACAAGGCATGTCCGTTAAAAGGCAGCGGCCCTTGCAGTCCCATCGATATCGGGTGCACAGAAGTATCATTTACATTTGTTGTGGCAACAGTTGCTACGTCCAACCCGGCACTCCCAGGGGTGACACGGCGGGGGTTGATGCCTGCATTGCTTGTCCATTCTCCTGCTGTGGTGCTAATTGCAGCATCTGCCCTTGGGCCCTGTTGGGATTGTGTGGGGCACCAGACCGCGCACCCCTCCTGGCGTTTCCTGACCACGGAGAGGGTTAGGGATTACCACTTTTATCAAATTTAGAGTGACATTGATTGCTCCAATGATATCCTTTCTGGCACCGAGGACATAATTGATTCAGAGTCTTATCCTTTTCTCCCCTTTGTTTTGGGCAATCCTTTCTCATGTGTCCGTCCTGCCCACATGAAAAACATTTAATAGCAGCACGAGCCATGGTTAGTTGTTGAGCCAATGCCGTCGCTAACATCTCAGTTTTGTGATATTCTGTTCCTATATGCTGACATGCTTTAATAAATTCATTCAAAGTGGTGGCCTTGCCACATATAGGGTCTAAAGCCCTGCGGCATTCAGTATTAGCATTTTCCACTGCTAATTGCATTAATAAAAGTTCAGCAGCTGCTGGAAGTTCAATCTGTCAAGAAATAGCTGTTTGCAAGCAGTCTATGAATCATATGTAAGGCTCTTGCGCTCCCTGTCAGATACTCGCAAATGACAGTTCTGTACCATCGAGAACTCATTTTAAAGCACGTAGGGCGAGTGTAGCCACCTGTTAGAAAACTAATCTGTCCATTTGAATTTGAGCTGCTGTAGTCACATATTGCCCTTCCCCCATCAACTGATCAACTCCAATAGGATGCCCAGCTGTCAAATTTTCCATTGCTTGGGCAGCGACCAAGTCACGATATTCTGTTAACCAGATGGAATATTGCCCTGCCATTAACATCAACTTTAACACAGATTTCCAATCTGCAGGAACCATAACATACGACTCCGATATCGCTTCCAGCAAATTAATAGTAAAGGAGGCTTGTAAACCATTTTCCTTAATGGATTTTTGTAACTCTCTGATAACTTCATATGTCAGTGTCTCATAGTGAGGAAGCTGTTGGGGTCTATAGATGACCAGCATAGCTTGAAGCATTGACACATCACCCTCTTGCAAAGCCCTTTTTCTACACGCATCCACGAAATCCATTTTTGCCTTATCGTGAGAATCATTAGGAGGCATGACTAGAGAAGGAGCAGAAGGCAGCGGACGTGTAATGGAGGCACGAGTAATAGTCCTTTGTCTCGTATTTTGTAAGATCTGTTCCGCGGTTGGCGCAGAAGCCACCATAGCTTTAACAGGAGTTAAAGACGGGTACAAATCAGGCTCTTGATCAGAGTCAATAGGACCTGGATCGAAGGGATCCTCAGGAATCGGTGGGTCTGAGTCATCGGCTATTTCTGCTGTGGCAGCTAATGGCAACTGTGGCGGCTCATCTGAATCACAGACAGTCTCAGCGTCAGGGTTTGAACCAGCAGGAGCTGTGTCCTCTAAAGTTAATAAATCAGCCAGTGGAGGCAGAAAAGCTGAGTCAGAAACGGCTTTATTGGCAGGGAGGAATGTTTGTAACGCTGTATATATGACACGCCACGTTACGACATTATCGGGATTAACATCATGATCAATAATTAGTCGCGCTTGCAAACATTCTCCCACTTTCTGCCAGTCAGAAAGCTCCTAAGATCCGCTGGGGGGGTACCACGGACAATGATCCCGAATCCATACTAAAAGCTGTACAAGTTTAAGGGGCTGTAACTTAAATCCTTGTTCCTTAATGATTCTCATTAAAAGCTCTTTATATATCTGCTGCGTTTTCGTCGCAGACTGTCCCATTATAATACCTTCCCCAGCCCCTTGCTGTGCTAACCTTATATCGTGCAGCGATGAGTATATAGGAGCTCCTTGGTGATCAACACCTTCTGTTTGGCTCATGGGGGTACGCCACCGATCCTTGATCACTGTCGTGCTGAGTCTTTGTCCCTGTTTGGGCGCCATTTGTGGCGTATGAGGAAATCACGGACTCGCTGATCGTGCAGTAAGCAAATCTACTTTATTGCTACACAGAGAAACTTATATACGCTGAGACACAAACCCCACTCCCCAAGTAATGCCCAATCATGGGCTTACAAATAATTTTTACATTCTACTGATCTTATCACAATAATAGGTATTCTGCTACCAAGACAAGTTTCGGTTCCCAGACTGTGTTCTGCTTTTTGTCAGGATGTGAAACTCGTGTTTCTCATTCCTCCACTGCTCTCAAGGTCACTTAATGTTTTACTGGCACACACTGTTGCTCCAGATGCTGTGTGTAGTGCACTTACACCGTAGCTGTGTGAGTGAACTTTAACTGAACCCCCACAATTGTATGCAATAAGCAGAAGCAGTAAAAGCAGAAGCACAGGCACAAGCAGGAGCACCACACTTTATTCACATACACAAAGCTATATATATAGAGCTAGTTTATGAGCTGTTTTGCCAAACAGGATGAGCACTCCCATTCTCACGGAATGCGACTGTCTTCAGCCACATCTCTCTACACACACTCCTCCAGGTGGTTTTCCAGCCTGACCTTCACAGACACACACAATGTTTTTCTCTTGTCTGGCCAGCTCGAAACAATCTTTTTCTTAAAGCAATATAGTCTTATTTCTGATCAAGTTTTGCTTGATCTGCAACATGCTCAGAAGGGTTCCAAAATCAGTCTTAATCGATCTTCCAGATGTTCTGCATGGCCCCAACAATGCGTGGAGTCCCAGGGGCAGCAGTGGGTCCCTGCCTGGGTGGGGACAGACTGGGCTGGCTCTGGGACTGGTTTCTCACTCTCCTCCTCCTGGCTAGGTCGTTGTGGTCCCAACATACAACTACCTGAAAGGAGATTGTAGAGAGGCGGGGCTCGGTCTCTTCTCCCAAGTAACAGGCAATAGGACAAGAGGAAATGGCCTTAAGTTACACCAGGGGAGGTTTAGATTGGCTATTAGGAAAAATTTTTTCACTGAAAGGGTTGTCAAGCATTGGAACAGGCTGCCCAGGGAAGTGGTTGAGTCACCATCCCTGGAGGTATTTAAAAGATGTGTAGATGTGGCACTTAGGGCCATGGCTTAGTGGTGGACTTAGCAGTGTTAGGTTAATGGTTGGACTCAATGATCTTAAGAGTCTTTTCCAACCTAAATGATTCTATAAAAGTAGACTTTATCCCAAACAAGTAGGAAAAATTTAAAGACAACAGCTAGCCTGGAAAACAGAGTCTGTCTGACAGGGTAATAACAGGCTGCAGCTATTTTGAACAAGACAGGGAAAGAAGAGGAGGACAGTCAGAACTGTTTCAATTTTGGCCTTGTTTACACACAGAAAGTATTTCTAAAGTTATAGTGGTGACTGGTTGTCATCAATGTCTTCACATGTAAATACAATTTCTTCGGCTACCAGTACTGATGTAAAACCAAACTTGCTCCCAAATAACAGTAACAGAAAAAAAACCACTGTTCACATAGAGAAAACAGACACTGTCATCAACAGCCTTGGTATATTCAGAGAGATACCAGAACTCCCCAAGGAATACAAAGATCTAGCTAATGTAAATTTGGATAGATACAGGTAGGAAATCTTTGGAAAGGCAATATTACAAAACTTATATTCAGTGTTGTTTTATACTACATTAGAAAAGTAAGCTGTTTCACATATGCTATTTGCTTATATCAACTAGTTATAACAGGACTCTGAATATATATTTCTGAGCAATTTGGACCATTTATTTTCATGTGCTGGGCTCTACAGATAGCACATTGAGGGCTGCCACTGTGATCTAGATCTATTATAGGTTATCTACCCAAGATTGCCTTATTAAGCTTTAAAGTAATTTTGTAATATAATATCTCTTATATCTGAGCAAAATGAAATAATTTGTGGCACTGAAAAAACAGTTCTGCTTTGTAAAATGGACTTATTCAATTTTTCCAATTGTAATGAGTCATTATTAGTCTAATACCATTAATGTTATCAAATTATAAAGAAAGACGAGTAAGACAAAGGAGGCCCATTTTTATTGCCCTTGACTGCCCTGATTATACAAAATGAATAACCTGGCAGAAGTTCAATCTTTTGATCTTAAGCAGTTTTCAGGCATATCCTTTTGCCTAAAATATGCACATAATGAGCAGGAACAGTAAGATTTTCCCATGCTTAAGTAAAATGTCATTGTGACCTGTACCTAAAAAGCATTGTCACTGTTCAATCTTCTGCCTTTGTCATATCCCACTCAGAAAGGAGGAGGGGTAAGTGACTCAGATTCGCAAATCCCCAGTGGCGTGGACTAAGGTGAGACAAATCTCAAGGTCCGTATACAAACATTTATTAGGTTAGTAACCAGGTCTAACTAAGTCTACTATAACTAGCTAGGTATATAACAAATTATGGCAAGTGGTACTTCATAACAGGTATACAATGAATTGTAGCAAGGGGTACAGTATGCCTTGCATTACTTCTTTGAAAGGAAAGAGAAAGAAAGAATAAAGAAAAAATAAAAAGAAGAAGCAAAGGGGTAGGGAAGAAGAGATTGAGAGGGAGAGAGATAGAGAGATCACCGGTCCTGGTTCCAGTGTTACTCTGGTCAGCGCGGATCGTAGAAACACTCTTCAGGGTCTCTTCAGGGAAAAATCTTCCCAGGTCATAAATCTTCTTCTCTCTTCAGGGAAAGTCTTCCCCCTTTTTATGTTTGCCCACTCCTAGGGGCAGTTTCGTCTCAAGTTTCTCCCTCACCCCCAGGTGCCATGCAGCATGATTTAGGTGGGGAGGCAAGAGCTGTAGTCATATACGTTTAGGATGATCTCAATAATCTTCATTAGCATATGCAGGGGTGTGAACTTTAATATGCATTTCACGGATAATGAGGCAAGGGTCATCACTGGGCATAGTGTCTTTTTCAGAGAAACAGCTCGTCCTTCACGGGAGTGAAAACAGGGCTGTTCTGTTTCTTTAAGACTGGTCCTAGAGGTGCCAGTGTCTTTCCCATGAATAGCAGAAGAGATAACCAGGTATTAGCCTTATCAGTTCCTTGAGCAGAAGACCTGGTATTGTGAGTGTTTGAGACATTAAAAGTCTCTTCAGGCTGCTTTGTTTAGGAGAAATGATGAGTGGTCCCTTATAGCACCCCCTTGGCTGAAACACTTGAAGAGGAAATTACAAGTCGTCCCTTACAGCCTTCATATCCTTCAATTTTAAAACCGTATTTGAATGTGAATTTGTTGCATACTAATACTCAGAACAAAGTCATTGAGCAAACTGTTGAGCTCTAGAGATAGCACGTTCAGACTTGGTTTATAAACATCTGTCTTAGAATGGTGTTTGTGATTCAAATAATCTAAAAACTATATTAATTCATACTTTCATAAGTCATTCTACTGAATCCAAGGAGTAAAAATAGCCATGCAATATATACACTGCAATACAAATACGTATAAGAGCCCAGTTTTCTCTTGCAGCCCAAATACAGTCTTTGCTACAGTGTTTCAGGAAAGGGCTAGAATGTATGGAAGGTCTGAAAAATTATCAAAGATATGTTACGTGTCATCTCAGCACCATGAATGAATTAAATGAAAAAATTCAAAGACATAAGGCCATTACTATATACACCAGTTTCCGTTATGATCAATTACTGAGTAAAGCACTGGCACAAAGATGTCTTTTTGGCTCCACGAGTAATCCTCATTACTGGCCAAGGGAGTTTGGTAGTAAGAATCCCTTGTCCAGCTAGAGAATGTAAATAAATCCTTCAAGCACATCAGTAAAATGATGCTGATGAATCAATTTGGGCTTGCCTTAAGAAAACAGAAGTTACAGATTTTAGTATTGATAGAAGAAAAATGCAGAAGTCCTATGAAAGTGTCAGATCTGAGAGAAAGCTGAATGTTAGAGAAAAGGAATTTTCCCAAATGTATTGTACTTCTGGTGCTGGGAAAGCTGTGGCAAATTAAAATACTTAGCTTCTTTTCACCTAAGCACCATGTAACAAATAGCAGGAATCCAAACAGTTAAAAATAGAGGTATTATCCAAGCCTTCAGATTAAAAGAGCTTGTTTCCTGGTTGCCACATATGCTCCATCTTAGACCAGGTGCTTATATTCCTACATAAAATATTTCAGGCCCACTTTTCCATTGTTCATAATCAGAGCACCTAACAACTGCATTGTGCTGCAGTGCAGCGCTACTGAATGTGTAGCACAGGTATTTCATAACCTTCTTGCCAGAGCTAGTGCCAAGCCTATCCAGCACTTTACAAAGGACTCTAAATTCCATTTTTGTGGATGTTGATAATATGCAAAGGCTATGAAAATAGTTTCTGAATGTGCTATGGACAATTTTCTAATGTCCAGACATTTTCAGATCTTTTAAAAAATGATTACACAGATGCATATTATAACCTGGCTAATTAGAGCACTCAGTGTGCAAGTACAACTGTGGAATTTGCCTTCCTGCCCTGGCCTACTGCCTAAGGAATTGCATATGTTCATTGCTTCATGAATTATAAACAGCAACATGAAATTTCAGCAAAATGCAGTTGAACCACATCCACAGGATGGCAGTAGAAAATAGCTGTCAGGAAGTATACTGTAAGTTGATGACTGCTGTTATGACTCAAAAGAATAGAAAACTTCTCTTCTGACAGCCACAACAATAAGAAGTTGGACTTAAGATACCCCATAAATAATGTTTATTACTCTGGGGACAAATTCTCAGGGTTCAAGAAGAGGAGCAAAAGATAAATATAATGAACTGAAGATAGATGATGTTTCTTAATTATGACCAAACCCTTATGAACTTATTTCAGAGGTATTAAAAAAGGCAAACCAGGACTTCATTTTATAGCACACCTTGAATTCTAAATATTCCTGGACAAGATTCAAACCCAGATGTCTAGCAGCTGTAGTAAAACTTATGAATCGTTGGTTATGATGCAATCTGACCTCAATTTACTCTGCAGGAGATACAAGGAGATGACCTATTTCTACTCCACTGTCTGTTTAGGTTTGGCTTATTTGTTGTATCCGCTCCTTGACAAGAGTCTTGGCTTATAAAGTTGGTGCTTCCCAAGTTAGTTCACAATAAGATATTTATCATTTATGTGAAAGTAATGATTGTGCTTTATAAAGTCATAAAAATCACCTAAATGTTACTTCTCCAGAGAATTTTAACTCTCTTCCATTTATATTTGTATTACAGGCAGAGCTAGGAAATTGTGCAATGTTATTGCAAGTTCCTTGGACACGCGCATTACAACACATTCTATAATTGTTGTAGTAAAATTGACATGTAACATGTAATCGAGGCAACCAAGGGAACCTGCTGTTGCTGGTAAAAGTCCTCTATATCGCCCCAACATTATTTATAGAGTAATAGTAACTAGACATGAATAATTTAAGATTGAATTAAGGAACTAACTACTAGACAATGTAGCTTTGTTAATAAGCAGGATATTTCTGTCAGGAAAATGATGAGAAAACCACCTGGAACTGCCAAGATTGGAAGAGAAGTAGGTAAAAGGTAATTTCGGCAGGGGGAGATTTTGACCACTGACTCATTGACCACTTACCCAAATGATACCACCTACTCAAAAGAAAACAATGGAAGACAACAGAGTCTGCACACTAATTTACATAGGAAGTAAAGGAATCTTGACCAATCATTAAAGAGAATAACAATGAATATGTATTAATTGTCAGAATATGTAATAATTAGTGTATAAAAAGGGAAATTTTTGAAACTAAGGTGTGCTCCCTTGGGACGAGCACCCCGTTTCTGTGCATTAATGGAATAAACTTGGAAATATCTCTGCTCTGTGTGTTATTGACTTGCACACCGGGTAAAGAACCCAGATTTGGGACAACATCATCACGCAATATTTTTTTCTGTATCACTGCCAACGTGCAAAACAAAGAAAGCTTGAGTGATAAAACATGTATGTAGTGAAGGAAACTTGGTTTCCCTCATCTGTTGTAGAAGTTGAAAGGTTCACTGTGAATAAGGTTGGGGACCACAAGATAAGAAAGCAGTCTTATGGTCTCATTGAGTGCTGTCAGGAGAAAGGATACAATCCCTGCTCCTGTCACAGAATTCCTATATGATGCTAGCAAGTCACATAAAGCTAACTAAATAGTCATCAAGTATGCATTTCACATTTTCTGTGTGCTCATCTTGGCACCTTCAAGTTTGTGTTGCTGAAGTGCTGAGTGCTTATAGCTGCAGTGGAAGTTATACTTTCAGCCCATTCCCTCTTCTAAAATGGTCAGTGACTGGAATCACAGGTACCACACATGTCAAATTGGGCACCTAAAGTAATTTTTTAAAATATCTTTTTCCTCTGTGCCTCAATTTCTACATCACCTTCTTTCAGAGTAGTGTTCTGAAAATACAGAAAGTTTATGAAAGAGTAGGTAATCACCCTAGAAGCATTCAAAAATGTTTGCAAGACGTTTAATAACTTTTCTTCAGAGCAGAGCTTCCACGGCTATGGAATAGTTTGGTTTGGCTTTCAAGAGGGTCACCAAAGACTTTTCAGAACCAGGTGACTGCTGAGCAATCCAGGATAGCACAGGCCATTAAGATAAGACAATAGACGAGACAATAGACGAGACAATAGACATTCTTTACATTGTGGAGCTGGATTAATTTACTTGCTTATTGGAAATTAGCTAGTCATCATGGGTGTCCTTTAAAATTTGTGTATTGAAAAGTAAATAAAAAATAAAAAATTAAATGATTATTCGTTACCACCATGTGTATCATCTGGAAGACAGAATGACCTATGACTAGCATTGATAACATATCATCACCTTTTAACATAACTTCATCTACTTGAGAACCATTTGAAATCTATACAGTCTCTAACATCTCTTATTTAAGCAGTTGTGCAAATCATCTGAGGTTTTATAAAGAATATGCAGACAAAAGCTATGCTACAATGGCATAAAGTTTGAAAGTACTTATCAAGAATATAAGACAAACTACTTAATTACCTCAAATCCAGGCATAAGTAAATTAAAATGTAAATACATAGGTGAGTTGAATGCACACAGAATCCAAATCTGTTAAGATTTTAAAGCAACCTTAACTCTACCCTGCAGGCAGCTGATGAAGAGGAAACAAAAGTGTCCCATGTGTCATATATACTGCACATTTCCAAATTGCTCACCACATCCCTACCTGGCAAAAAGCCAGTATGAACCAGAAATAACCTGGAGTGCAATTTATGAAACACCTTTTGTACTACCCTGCATGGCACTGGCAAAGCCCCAGCGGTTTGGCAACTGGCTGGTTTCTGTGAGGAGTTGTGCAGGTGGAAAACGAAAGGAAGCCCAGCCTGGTCTCTTGTGCGTGGTAGTGTGAACTAGCCTCCTTCCACACACATTTCTTCCAGCCCAGTCTCCAGCTGTGCTTTGCTGCTGATTTGTGATCATTTTACTGGTTGGGAGTAAAGAAAAAGTACATATTGGAATAGTAAAATGGTGACACAGTGAGCAAAATTGTTGTGCCTAGATCACCTTTTGAGGGAAAACTGGAAGCCAGTTTCAGGACCAGATTAATTCTGGATGCAGCTTTGAAGTGGAGCACATCATATTAAGTATTGATAAAATAGGGATAAGAGTGTCTTAACAAACAGGGAAGTTAATTGAAGCTGCAGGAGTGAGATAACTGAAAATTAGGGGAATTACAGAATCACAGAGTCTTCTTGGTTGGAAGGGACCTTTGAGATCATCGAGTCCAACCACCAACAACAACAAAAAAAAACCCAACAAAAAAACAAACACACAAAACAAACACCCACAACCACACACCACGACCACCCACAAACAGACACAAACCAACAATCTTGGGCACTAGAGCATGCCCTGAAGTGCCATGTCTACACATTTTGTAAATACCTCCAGGGATGGCGACTCCACCACCTCCCTGGGCAGGCTGTTCCAATGCCTGACCACTCTCTCAGTAAAGTAATTCTTCCTAATATCTAATCTAAACCTCCCCTGCCACAACTTCAGACCATTTCCTCTGGTCCTGTCATTATTCCCTTGGGAGAAGAGGCCAACACCCACCTCTCTACAACCTCCTTTCAGGTAGTTGTAGAGGGCAATGAGGTCCCCCCGCAGCCTCCTCTTCTCCAAACGAAACATGCCCAGTTCCCTCAGCCTCTCCTCATATGACTTGTTCTCCAGACCCCTCACCAGCTTGGTGGCTCTCCTCTGGACACGCTCCAGCACTTCAATGTCCTTCCTGTAGTGAGGGGCCCAGAAATGAACACAGTACTCAAGGTGAGGCCTCACCAGGGCCAAGTACAGAGGCACAATCACTTCCCTACTCCTGCTGGCCACGCTATTCCTGATACAGGCCAGGATGCTGTTGGCCTTCTTGGCCACCTGGGCACACTGCTGGCTCATGTTAAGCCGGCTGTCCACCAACACCCCCAGGTCCTTTTCTGCTGGGCAGCTTTCCAGCCACTCTTCCTCGAGCCTGTAGCGTTGCCTGGGGTTGTTGTGACCGAAATGCAGGACCCGGCACTTGGCCTTATTAAACCTCATCCCATTGGCCTTGGCCCATTGATCCAACCTGTCCAGGTCCCTCTGTAGAGCCTTCCGACCCTCAAGCAGATCAACACTCCCACCTAGTTTGGTGTCATCTGCAAACTTACTGAGGGTGCACTCAATCCCCTTATCCAGATCATCAATAAAGATATTGAACAAGACTGGCCCCAAAACTGAGCCCTGAGGGACACCACTGGATTTCACCCCATTAATCACAACTCTCTGGGCACGGCCATCCAGCCAGTTTTTTACCCAGTGAAGAGTACACTTGTCTATGCCATGATTTGCCAGCTTCTCCAGGAGAACGCTGTGAGGGACGGTGTCAAAGGCCTTACCAAAGTCCAGGTAGACAACGTCCACAGCCTTCTCCGCATCGAGAAGGCGGGTCACATGGTCATAGAAAGAGATCAAGTTGGTTAAGCAGGACCTCCCTTTCATAAACCCATGCTGGCTGGCCCTCATCCCTTGGCTGCCCTGCACTTGCCATGAGAGCTCACTCAAGATGATCCTCTCCATGATCTTTCCTGGTATCGAGGTCAGGCTGACAGGCCTGTAGTTTCCTGGATCCTGATTAACTGAAACTGCAAAAGTTAGACAATTGAAAAACCACAAAAGTTGAACTTTTCTGTAATAGGCAGATTGAGAAGTCTGTACCTTCCAAGTAGCTCAGCCAATGGGGAAAGGAAGAGGGTTACATGCGACCAGGGAATTAGGATAAAATGGAGGCTGCATCCTCCGGCAATTTGAGAGACCCCACAGGGATATGCCCCAGTGGACTCTCTCTTTATTTGAATAAAGTCTTTGCAGGACTCCTCTGTCTCCTTTGTGAACATTGACCTCTGGCAATAGGATTTTCTGCACAGTATGAAGGACCTTGTATGCAAAAACAGATCAGGCAGCTTTGTGTACCATATATGCCTGGAAAGGCTGTTCAGCCCTACAGCTACTTGCAGAACCTGGAAATTCCCAGCAAACTGTGGCAAGTCATGCCAGGCTATGGAAATCAGAGGTGAGTAATGCTGTCTGTTAAACTGTAGCTGGTCTGGACAAAAAAATATCAGAGAAAAAAAAAATTGAGGAAACAGCCTATTTGAGTTCCTGAAGGTATTAATTTTCAAATAGTTCTATGAAACATGAAGAAGCTTTGCCCCAGTCTAAAAAGACATGTATAGGAAGAGAATTCTAGAATTACTTGTTTCCTTATAACCCAACTCACAAAAACTGGCAGTGATGGAACCAGAATTTTTTTGGGAAAAAATAAATCTCATCTTCAGTATATGTCAGCAATGTCTTTCCTGACAAAGGTAGATTTGGCCTATCAGTCTTTTATATTGATAATATAAAATGACAAGTTTTTCTATCCGAGTTGTTGTAAAAAAACACCAAATCCTCAGCTGCAAGTAAATTTTTGTGGTGGAATTCAATACAGCTATTATTGCCTACATAAGTTTTTTAAAAACGGAAAATGGGGAAAAATTTGCTACAATCCCAAAGCTAGCAGAAACTATTAAAAATGACTATTATCTACAAAATTCAGATGCCTTAGAATAGATATCAGTTACATTCTTTTTATCATTTCTAGTTATGATGATCATTATTTCTTATTTTAAGAAGATATTTGTGTCTACTACGTTCAGGAATGTCAAGAAGATAGCTATTTCTAAAGGATATTTATTAGAATTATATCATAGGTTTGGCTGATGGAATAATTTTTGCCAGAAGAGCAATTTCCTGAGGTGTAATAAAAACAGTAGTGCTTAATATTAAAGCTTATTGCTTTGGATTCAAAAGTAGCCTAGTATGGTTATTTGATACAAACATAACAATGGAGATCTATTTCTTGTGTAAAGAAGCATAATTTTTTTTAAATGTCAGTGAAAAGAAAACAGAGAAGCTAGTCTACAGCCTTCCTCTTCTAATGGACAATACCAAAGCTAGTTGCACCTGTGTCCAAAAACAGACTTGCCAACAAGGCATCATGCATTTATAAACTGGAAATTTTTTTCATGATATTTGAAACTTCTAGTGAATGCCATAATGCTTAGCACTGTGATGACAGAAAGGAAAAGCCATCCTTTGGCAGGAATCTGGGCAACTTTACACAGATTTTATTTTTTTTATGGGGGGGAGGGTGGAAGATCTCAGTCTATTCAAGAAAATATAATTTATATTTTTACACTTGACATACAATAGCATATGACTCAACTATTCTTCCTTCAGTCCATTCAGTAACATAAGATCAGCATTAAAGAGTACCCTGTATCTCAAAAAAACCACCCATGTCATTTAGCAGCAATGCTTGCAGGACACGGAAACTGTCATGAGCTTTTCTGCAAAAGCCTTGAAGAGCAGTGCCCAAAACATTTTTGTATCTGCTTAATGATGAGTATGTACAAACTCCTAAAGACCCTGCATACAAATTCATAGCAGACTGATTAACAGCTCAGCATGGTTCAAGCCCACAATCTCTTCCAGAAAATACTGTTCAACTGGAGAGTTATTTTTTTATCATCATCCCCACCATTTCACAGTCAACAGACAAATGCAGCTATATTGCTATTTCAGACCAACTATTGCCATCATAGCTAGTTGCACTAGGGGAAACCCAGAAATATTCCATTACTGTTTTCAGAAATACTACTCATTAGCTGTCTTTTAAATGACAGTAGCAGTTAGACTTTTTTTTTTCCCCCTTCATATGAAACTACGTTTGTGGTATTTTCCTGATTAGGTGATATTTGATGCAAAATACATACTAAATAGCTCAAAAAAAATCTTTTTGATTATTCCCCCCCCCTTGTTATTCATAAAACAAGCTATTCGTTCAGCCCACTCAAAGCATCACTACCACTGTAAAGCTCATACTTAACCTTTTCTATTTACCATTTCTGCTGGTACGTAGAGATAGAGTCAGCAATGTTAATGGAGATGTATCTGTGCATACCTTCTGTCTGTAGGATACAACTCCACAGTAATAACAACAAGAGAGTTCCACGCTGAGATGGTAAGACCATCATAGAGGCACAGCATACCTATCATCATAGATTCACTGGTCCCAAACCACAGGAAAAAACAGCTTATGTCAGAAAGAACCATAGAACCACCTAGGTATGAGACAGATGAAATGAACACTAAGTAGAGCTGTATTTAAAGAACAATCTTTGTTGCATCAAATGTTTTCATTCATACAGCATGGCTAAATAACTTACCGATATACTTGAGTTAAAAATTAGAGACATCCTCTGCTGCTAAGACTGCTCAGACAGACAAACTTTATAAGGGGCTCAGGGAAAAAATCATAAATCCCCAAACATTAGCATACATATAATAATGTATTAAGCTGGAACCCTCTCTGAGCTCTCAAAGCAATCTGCCTGGGGAAAAAACTACCCCTATTCTTCTTCATGCATCATCTTCTACAATTACATGAAATTCATTCATATATTGCAGTAATAAAAACACTAAGTGGGAATTGCATTTATATAGAGATATTCTGTGGGTTAACAGGATGTTGAACAGATTGTGGAAGAAGCAAAGACCAGAACAAGGGATAGAATAAGCAGGAATACTAACAAAAGACAACCCGTGAACAGCGCCTAAGGACCCTACTGATTAGAGAAGAATCCGCCCATCCGGCAGTTGGGGGTTGCAAGAAGGTGTCGATTGGGCAAGAAGATAACACTGATGGACTTAGTGATCTGAAAGACTATATAAGCTGAGTGTTGGTTGTAATAAATGATTCTGGTTGTAGCCCCGACCTGAGTCTGTGCTCTTCATAAGCTACAAATGGCACCCAACGTGGGGCACGAATCAAGAGACTGAAGATGTCCGTACCGGTAGCATAGCCCGATCGTGATGTGCGGAAAATAGACTCCACAACTTATAAAGTATAAAAATATATAACTGCTGTTGCTGACCTACTAGCCTGTTTCCTTGGCTCAATCCCCCCTTTTCTACAAACTAGTCAATTCCTTTACTATCTAAATCCCTAAAGTACTTATTAGATTCCAACTTCTGCCTCAACCGATTTCTCTTCCATTCACTATAAATCTCCTGTATTTAAACAACATTTAAATGCACACTTAATCATTAAGCAAAGAATCAAAAACAGAATCACGAGCATTATAACCATTACAAACAGCTGCTTAAGCCATGCTAGATTCGGTAGCCATGAAGTCAATTTTTCCCATATCTTGGAAAATCCCCATGAAGTGTCGTCCTGGGTCACACCATGTAAAATTTGCATATGGCCTCGGATGCCTTTTATATCAGTGGCAACCCTTCCGCTCTGATCTATATACGTACAACAGCTGGTGTTAATTACAGTGCAAACCCCTCCCTGTGAAGCCAGTAATAGATCTAAAGCCATACGGTTCTGTAAAACTACCTGAGACAGGCTAGAGGTTTCTTCCTGAAGGGTTATGATAGCATCCAAGGTTTTATTCTCGATTCCCTCAATCACTGCTGATATGTTTACTATTGCTTTTTTCAAGCTCACTGACTCCAAGCCGAGGAAAGAACCAACGCATAAAGCTTTGATAACCGGTTGAGCGTTCCACAAGGGGATTATCAGGTGGGGAAGCGCTTTGTCTTTTTCGCACCCTCCCTTTCTTTTGCTGGTCTCCTTCAATAAAAGTAAAGTTAGGGACTAGAGCTCCCAGTGTACACGCTCCCTGCCACCCCAAGGGTAGAACTTTCCAGACCGTGTTCCCACATATCCAATACCACCCTGAACCCAAGGGTACCGGTAAACCAGTAAAATGATGCCTTCGGAATTGACGGTCTACCTGTGTCATATTCAGCGAGGCCTTTAGATCACAGTTCATGTAATTTCCAACAGGTGAGCTGTCTCCCGCGCTTACTAAACACCTATCTTTTACATCGGATCTTGCTATAGGGCTAACATCTAGCTTCCGTCCCCACCTAGTGGGAGAGTCTTTCCTTAGTGTGGTGTTTCGCCAATACTCAGGGCTTGTCCATGAGACATTAAGGGGTAGTGGTACCCCTATCAAGGGAGTTCCCTGCTTGGAATCTCTTGGCAATTGTGTGCAGACCCAACAACTTGTTTTGTTTGCAATTCGTATAACACTCTGGGTCAACTGTATGTAAGAATTTCCCTGCCACCCCACTACCTGAACCATCTGGAACAGACATAGCACCAGGCGCAATCCACCCAACATATTACCGCCGTAATCTGAGCCTTAACGGTACACTAACTTCAGACATCCAAACCCCGCGGGGGGGCTTTCTTCACTCACGTGTGATGTATCCAGGTGCTCTGTTCTTTGATACGGATGGCGGTGAATGTGGTCAGGAGGACTTGGTAGAGTCCTTCCCACTGTGGCTCCAGGGTCTTTTCTATGAGGGATTTTACATAAACATAGTCTCCAGGTTGTATGTTATGAACAGGCCCATCTAGGCCTCTACCGCGGGTTCCAGTTACATACTTCCCAATTTTACTGAGTTGTTTGCTTAATGCCACCATATAGGAGGTCATGACTTCCTCTCCAACCTGTGTAGACATTCCTCTCTGTACCCCATAAGGCCGTCCATACAGAATTTCAAAGGGACTTAGTCCTTCTCTTGCTCTTGGCCTAGTTCGTATCCGCAAAAGAGCCAAGGGAAGGGACTGGGGCCAGGTCAAATTAGCTTCTTGCCCTAATTTCACAATTTGCTGTTTAATTAGGTGGTTCATTTTTTCTACTTGGCCGCTCAACTGGGGGCTATATGGGGTATGAAGTTGCCAATCTATACCCAGATGCCTGCTAATTTGTTGTACTACTTTTGAAACAAAATGTGGCCCCCTATCTGAGGATATAGTTGCCGGAACCCCAAAATGTGGAATTATTTCTTGTATTAACACCCTGGTCACCTCTCGAGCTTTGGCGGTTCTGGTGGGGAATGCCTCTGGCCAACCTGAAAAGGTATCTGTTAGCACCAATAAATATCGATACCCCCCTTTTCTGGGGAGTTCCGAAAAGTCAATCTGCCACTGTTGCCCGGGCCCATTACCCTTCCCAATTTGGCCCATTTCTGGTTTGAGGATATTCTTGGGATTAGTCTGGAGGCAGAGGTCACATTGCCGAGTCACTTGTCTCACTGTTGTATATAAATTTCTAGCTGTGATTTCTCTGACTAGGTGTTTATATAGGGCCTCTGCTCCCCAATGTCTCTTTCTGTGTTCCTCCTTTACCAGGGACCATATTAGGTAGGAAGGAACAATTAATTTCCCTTGTGGGGTGTGGGCCCACCCATCCTGATTAAATGACCCTCCTAGATCGGTAATAAGTTTCTGGTCTTCTTTGGTGTACTCTAGCTTACCTTCTAAGGAGATTCGCCCGTCAGGGATCAAGGCCCCTTCCGTTTTTACCTTTTTTCTGGCTGCCTGTTTTGCCTCCCTGTCCGCCAGCTCATTTCTTTTTTCCAGCTCCGAGTTCACCTTCTGGTGTGCCTTGATATGCATAATCGCCACTTTCTCCGGGAGCTGTACTGCTTCCAACAGTCTTCTCTGCGTGCTTAATGTTTTTCCCTTGCGAGCTCAATAATCCTCTCTCCTTCCAGATAGCTCCGTGCGCATGCACGACTCCAAAGGCATATTTTGAATCTGTATAAAGGTTCACAGCTTTGCCTTGGGCCAACTCCAGAGCACGGGTCAGAGCAATTATTTCCGCTTTCTGCGCAGAAGTGTTTATGGGTAAAGGTCCTGATTCTATTATTCCCTGACTGGTAGTAATGGCATATCCAGCGTGTCTCTTGCCACTTTGGACATAGATGCTTCCATCTGTGAACCAGTTTTCTGCATCGTCCATAGGGCTATCTTTCAAATCCAGGCGGCTCGAATATGTTGCCTCGATAGTCTCCAGGCAGTCATGGTGCACTGGTTCTCCCATGTTTCCTTCAAGGAAAGAGGCTGGATTGACAAGATTAGTGACTACAATTTCTACATCATCTTGTTCTACCATTATAGCTTGATATTTCAAGAATCTTTGCGGAGAAAGCCAATGTCCACCTTTAGCTTCCAATACCGCGGATACCGTATGGGATACCAATACAGTTATTCTCTGGCCCAGAGTGAATTTTCGGGCCTCCTGTATATTTAACACTACTGCTGCAACGGCTCGCAAGCACCCAGGCCATCCCTTCGCAGTTGTATCCAATTGTTTGGAGAAATATGCCACTGCTTGACGATATGGGCCTAGGTCCTGTGCCAAGATTCCTAGAGTTGAGAAAGCAACGGTTGAAGTTGAAAGCAACGGTTTACTCATGTCCGGCAATCCTAGGGCTGGGGCTGACATTAGGGCTTTCTTCAGTGACTCGAAGGCCTTCTCGGAGTCATCGTCCCACTCGAGGAACTTCTGGTCCGTGGTGGTTAACACATATAAAGGTCTAACAAGCAGTCCATAATTATAAATCCACAACCGGCACCACCCAGTAATTCCCAGAAAGGTCCGCAATTCCTTCACCGTTCTGGGTTTTGGAGTTTGGCATATGGCCTCTTTACGGGCCCTCCCCAAGGTTCTTTCTCCAGCACTGATTTCATACCCCAAATAAATTACCTTTTGTTGTATAACTTGTGCCTTTTTCTGGGACACTTGATACCCCTGGAGCCCCAAAAAGTTGAGGAGGCTTACCGTCCAGGTCATGCATGCATCTTTTGTCTTTGTAGCAATTAGGATGTCATCCACATATTGTAGCAGCTTCCCTTCTTCTGGCGGCTGCTCCCAAGATTATAGATCTTTTGCAAGTTGATTGCTGAATATGGTTGGGCTGTTTTTATATCCTTGCGGCAACACTGTCCAGGTAAGCTGAGTCTTACGCCCGCTCTTGGGGTTTTCCCACTCAAACGCGAATAACTTTTGGCTGGTTTGGTGAAGAGGGAGGCAAAAGAAGGCATCCTTCAAATCTAAAACAGTAAACCAAGTTAGCTCGGGGGTTAGTGTGGTAAGCAAAGTATATGGATTGGCCACCACTGGGTACAGGTCCTCTGTTATCTTGTTCACTGCTCGCAGGTCCTGTACTATCCAATATGAACCATCGGGTTTCTGAACTGGCAATATAGGAGTATTGAAGTTGGACTCACATTCTCTCAATATCCCTAGCTGGAGGAATTTTTCTATAGTCGATTGGATTCCTTCCCTATCCTCTCTTTTTAGAGGGTATTGTTTGATTTTTACTGGCTGATATCCTTCCTTGAGCTGCACTTTAACAGGGAATGCATTCTTAGCCTTCCCAGGCACATCTGTGGCCCATACCCCAGGATAAACTTGGTTAATAACTTCTTCATTGATCTTTCCCTCTGGGGAGAGGTTGGTCAAGGATAAGCTCATTATCTGAATATACTGTTGATCCTTTACCTCCAGTGTAACCTCCCCCTTCTCAAATTTTATAACCGCTCCCAACTGTTCCAACAGATCCCTTCCCAAAAGTGCTTTGGGAGAATTTGGCATGTATAGGAATCTATGAATACCCCACTGTGTCCCCATTTTATACTTAAGAGGTTTGCAAAAATGTGCCTTTTCACTTAGGCCAGTTGCTCCCTTGACCATAATGTACTCATTCCCCAAGGGGGTTAAAGCTTGATTCAGAACTGAATATGTTGCTCCCATATCCACCAAAAATTCCACCTCTTTTTGCTCATTCCCTAGCTTTATTGCAACCAAGGGATCCGCTAGGGTAGACTTCCCAGGTTCCCGTCAATCTTCTTTCATGTGGGCTACCACTCTCCCCTGCCCACTAACTCGTCCCTTGTTCTTACTTTTGGGACATTCTCCTTTCCAATGACCACACCCCTTGCACAAAGCGCATTGGTCCCTGCCTAGCTGGGGTGGCCCCCGCCTGGGCTTTCGATCTCCCTCTTCTCTAATAACAGCCACTATCCTTCTCTGGCCTCTTTTACAATCTTCCTCCCGGTTGCTAAACACTCTCCAAGCTTCATCAAGCAGTACCTCTAAATTCCTGCTCTCATTCAGCCGCAGTTTCTGGAGTTTATGCCTAATATCTCCCGTCGACTGCCCCAAAAACAACGACACCAGCTGCTGGATCCCCACCTCTGACCCGGGATCCAAGGGTGTACTGCGGCGCATTACATCCCTTAGCCAGTCTAAAAATTCGGATGGTGATTCTGAGGGCCCTTGTTTGATAGCATACAGAGCTGACCAATTGATAGTTTTCGGGATAGCTCTTTCCATGCCCTTCAGAATCCATCCCTGATAGGCCTGCAGCCGATCCATATGCACAGATCGGTTCGGGTCCCACTTCGGATCCTGTAGTGGGAAATATTCTTTCACATCTTCTCCCACTGTTTTATAATGGTCTTCCGCTAAATTTCCAGCTACTTTCAGGATCAGTTGTTTTTCGGTTTCAGTCATATATTCCAGCAATAATTGTATGTATTTCCAATCCTGGTTGTGTTGCTTTATAATAAACTGGAGATGTCTAGCCACAACTATGGGATCATTCCTATACTCCCTAGCTATTCTCTTCCATGCTTCCAAATCGGTGATGGAAAACGGAACTTTAATCAATCTCGTTCCTCCCTCAGGTCCCACCGCTTCCCAAAGGGGTGCCTGTAGGACTGTTGATTTCCCCCAAGTTCGGGAGGCTATAGGGCTGTCGGGGGAAGAGGCTCTATCTGATTCCCCATCTCTCTCCATCTCTTTCTCGGTTTCCACCCAAACTTATATCTGCAGAGTTCCTTCATCTTCTCCCAGTCCCCCTCCCACACGTCCCAGATGTCTGGGACTAGGCTCCCTTTACTGCATGCTAGCCCTATTATTTTGGCAGCTTCCTGGTCTTTCTTCCAATAATTAAGGTCAGGGGACTGGCACTTAGGGCACTCCGCTCTCCGTCTCCTCGACAGACAATACCACCTCCTTCTACAGCTTTTATACTCCAGTAATACCCAACTTGAATGCCAGTTCCCGATTGACTTATGTGCGAGAGTTATTCCACACGCAAGGCAAGGGATCACCCTGACATAGCCATTGACCCAGGGGTTCAAGTCTGAAATATTGGGCAGGTTATCTACAACAGGCTGCTCCCAGTCTAAAGCCACTATTTGATTGGTTGGGGTTAAATATACTCCTTTTAATAAGATTTGATCCTCCCCCCACCTTACCCAACCCCCTCCTTCGTTAAGATATTCCCAAGGTTCAAGCCCAAACCATTTGAGGAAGGATTTCCTATATTCTGCCAGTGTAAATAAGGTGCTTCAAATGCTTCATTCGTCTCCGGACGGCCTCCTCGCAGAGAACACGGAACTGCGGATCAGAACTCCACACTCGCTTCGCAGCTCTGCTGCGTCTCACACACGCACACACTTCATATATACATACTTCTCAAACATACATGGCCAGTAAAACTTAAGTCTATTTGTTACTTAGATTATAATATGAGGCCCACTTACCCTTCTCTTGCTTCTTATACAATCATTAGCAGGTCCGTCCTGGCTCCCTTAAACTAGATGCAGTGGCAACCTCGGATTTGCTCAAATTGATCCCCAAACCGTTAATGACTGTTCTATCAGTCAGCAAAGCGAATCCCCTTACCAAATACCAAATTGGGTACCCTCCCAAATGGGGACTATGCCATACGCCAGACGTCTCTGTGCGATTTACCAGCAGCCCCGTCCATGGCCCCCCTTAAACATACCATTTGTCCGCGGCTTCGGGAGGTCGTTGTCTACTCCCGCGGTGAGCAGCTGGGAGTGGAGGCTCCTCCGAGGAAAGTACTCGGGGCGTGCCTAGGGGCGTCCTCTCCGCAGTTGATCCCGCAGCCGAGTAGAGTTCCTCCTGGCTGGCTCGCCAAATTGATGTGCGGAAAATAGACTCCACAAATTATAAAGTTGTAAAGTAGGTATGTTTATTCAGCACCGGGCAGCACAGGGGGGTGATCCCACCAAACTGTGCGCACCCTCAAAACCCAAAAGCCCCATCTTTATGCTACTAACTTATACATATTCAATGTATGTTGCAAGACGCCTATACATATGTATGTCCTGTCCCGCTTCATATTAAAATCAGTCTCTCAAGTCCATTTCCATACTCTCCGCCCCTTTGCGTCTGTGCAGTGCCTCCTGGTGGTGGTCGCTGGGGGTCCCAATGATGAAGTAAGGAGACTCCTCTTCGTCACCGCTAGTAACCTTTCTTGTTCGCGCAGGCTTAGATCTTCATTGGGATTCAGCCAAACCGCAAACTAGTTTTAGTCGGTTTGGCTGTTCTTGACTTGCAGCGCTTGCCTCTTGTTTCTTCTCTTGCCCAACATCCTCTTTGTTTCCCTTCTGATATATTGCCATAAGCATTAACCTATTGACCTAATATCCTATTAATATATAACTGCTATTGCTGACCTACTAGCCTGTTTCCTTGGCTCAATCGAACCAGGGATTGACTCGAGGACTGACTTCATTGCTGGCTCATCACCTTTCTGCTGGACAGAGGTGAGCGATTGGGAACCATGGGAAATTCTCTGCCGAAAGAGCAGCAAATGAATCTCGAGGTACTACACTATATTTCAAAAACTCAGAATCGATCCGTATCTACCCTGTCTTTAGTAACTTTCTTAGACTGGGTCAGGAGAAACGTCCCCGACTTTCCACCGATGGGCACTTTTGACAAAGACATGTGGGACCAAATTGGCACAAAGCTTTGGGACACTGCTACAGGGACAGATAAGGTTGCAGCTAAGCATTTACCAGTTTGGTGGCAGATATCTGAAGCCCTAGTAGAGCTCTGCAAAGGGACAAAAAAAAACCTCTGAGGAGAGCCCAATGCGTCCTTCCGCCCCGTCACCACCACCCGCAGACAACACCTATGTTGCAGAAGAGGGTTTCTCCGAAGGAGACTCCTTTGATCCTGGGCCAATTGACCCAGACCAAGAACCTAATCTATTTCCTCCTGACGATAATTTGAAAGAGGTAGTGGGGAAGGAACTAACCCCCTCGAGTGATTGTCATAGTGTGTGGGACAAATGTCGAAAAGAAGCCTTACTTAAAGGCGACGCAGACATTTTGCAGGTGTTTCCTGTTATTTATTGCAGAAATCGACCCGGAGCGTGGGAGGCTTTGAATTACGATCATGTTAAAGAACTGAGGAAATCAGTAAAAGATTATGGTCTCCAGTCAGCATACGCCATGAACTTACTAACAGCTGTTGGGGAAGGGTATGTCATGACTCCCTGTCCTGGGTCTGATGGGGATAGGGTTAATTCTCCCCAGGACCTAGCAGGGACACAGGTATTCCATCCCATGTGAGCCATGCCCAGGGGGTAACAGGAGCTAGCCGGGGAAGGGGAGGGGCAGGAAGTCGGGGGGGGGGGGAGGAGGAAGTCATCCCCCAGGGGAGTGGAGCGGTCGGGGGCGTCCCGGGTGCGGTCGGCAAGCGGTGGTATCGTACTCGTGGCTGTATATTCCCCTGTCGGTGTTATTATTGTTGTTGTTTCTTGCTCTCCTTGCTGTTCTGTTAAATTGCCTTTGTCTCAACCCACGAGTTTTTTGCCTTTTTCTTCCGATTCTCCCCTCCCGGCCGCGCTGGCGGGGGGAGGGCCCGATCTGAGCGAGCGGCTGCCACGTGGTCCTTTGTTGCCGTCTGAGGCTAAACCACGACAGTCCTTTTTGGCGCCCAACGTGGGGCAACTCGGAGGGTTGAGATAAAGACAGATCTGACCAGAGCGTGCTAAAAGGAATTTGTTATCGGTATTTATTGTATTATTTACTGGGGACAATGTTGCTTCGTTTGTTTTCATGGCTGTGTTATGTAAACTCTTACATGCTCTATGTACTTCCTGTGATGATGTTTATCACTTCTGGGAGAGGGGTCAGGATTATAATTTTGCTGTCCTGTGCGATATCAACTTATGATATGATAGCATCACTGTTCAGATGGTTATGTTGGGTTGTTTATTTGGCACTGTTTTCCTGCCCATATCTCGGGGAATTTATTAATAAATACACTGAGTCTATGGGGGAAGCAGGGGGGGATACTTTTCCCAGCTCTTTCACCTCCCTTTTCTCCTTCGTGCTGGATATGCCAGTTTTTGAGAATTTTGAATACTCTTGGGACACGCAGACCAGCTTGGTCCTATTGCTAGGTATCCTGAATGTTTTTCAGTTTTTGTTTAGGGTTAAGCAACTATTTAAGACTACCACCCCGAGATCTGCCCCAAGGCTGGAGAGTCATGGATGGCATGGCATGTGGGAGAACATGGGCAGGTATCTAGAGAGTTTTTCACCTCCAATGGTCTGGGATTTCACCACCGAACAATGACAGGACCCTGATAAAGTGATAGAATATTTGAAAGGAAAATGCTGTGGCTACTCCAGAGAGGCACAACTCACTGCATTGTGCTGGGCCCTGGCCAGTATCTACCAAGCATTGCTCAATGTTGCGCAGCATCCTCAGGAGGAAGAGATGGAAACCAGGCCGACAGGCAGTGTGGCTGCTGCCACCCCTGCAGCAGGCGCGGTGGCTGCCCCAGCCCCTGCGGCAGGCACTGCGGCTGCTCCGGCACCTGCGGCAGGCACTGCGGCTACTCCAGCCCCTGCGGCAGGCACTGCGGCTACTCTAACCCCAGTGGCAGGCACTGCAAATGAACCAGAAAACCAACCTGTGCCCGTATCAGTTGCCCCTATCCAGAAGAAGAAATACACCAAGAAATCAGTTCGCTCAGCGAAGGATGACGATGATCCAGGGTTGTCACGAGAACAAGAGGAAGAGGCAGAACCAGAGATAATCACTCGATCCCTGTCCCTGAGTGAGCTGCGGGACATGCGAAAAGATTTCAGTCGACTTCCAGGTGAGCGCCTTGTCACCTGGCTGCTCCGGTGCTGGGACAACGGAGCCGGTAGCTTGGAATTGGAGGGTAGGGAAGCCAGGCAGCTGGGATCTCTGTCTAGAGAGGGGGGCATTGACAAGGCAATTGGGAAAAGGACACAAGCTCTCAGCCTCTGGAGGCGACTCCTGTCAGGCATGAGGGAAAGGTATCCCTTCAGTGAAGATGTTGTATGTCATCCAAGCAAGTGGACCACCATGGAAAGAGGTATTCAGTACCTGAGAGAATTAGCCGTGTGGGAGATGATTTATTATGACCTGGACAATGCCCAGTTTCCCACAGATCCTGATGAGATCCAATGCACAAGGTCCATGTGGCGGAAGTTTGTACGGAGTGCACCATCATCATATGCCAACTCATTAGCAGTGATGGAATGGAAAGGCGAAGAGGGACCAACAGTGGATGAGGTGGCTGCCCGACTTTGGCAATATGAAGAAAATCTTTCTTCTCCCCTCGTCTCAGCTGTGGAGAAACTGTCCCGGAAGGTCCAGCAACTTGAAGAGAATATGTCCTCCCCACCTGTACGAGCCAGTATCTCAGCTGTTAGGAACAGACGTTTTTCCACTCAAGATAGAGAATACAGGGAGTACACCCCACGAAGCACCCTGTGGTTCTGCTTGCATGACCACGGAGAGGACATGAGGAAGTGGGATGGACAACCTACTTCAATCCTACGGGCACGGGTACAGGAATTGCAAGGAAGAACAACCACAAAAGCGGATCTCCCCAGGAAAAGTGCTGCCCCGGTTTCCAATGTGCAGTTCCCCAGACAGAATAGAAGGCCTGAGCCTACTTCTGATCCCCTTGAAGGAACTTCCAGATCATTTCTGCAAGAGGCGAGTAACGGATACTATGACCAGTATTAGGGGGGCCCTGCCTCCAGCCAGGTGGGGGAAAGGGACAACCGGGTTTATTGGACAGTGTGGATTCGATGGCCTGGCACATCAGGCCCACAGGAGTATAGAGCTTTAGTGGACACAGGTGCACAGTGTACCCTAATACCATCAAGCTATAGAGGGACAGAACCCATTTGTATTTCTGGAGTGACAGGGGGATCCCAAGAATTGACTGTACTGGAGGCTGAAGTGAGCCTAACTGGGAATGAGTGGCAAAAGCATCCCATTGTGACTGGTCCATACGCTCCATGCATCCTTGGTATAGATTACCTCAGGAGAGGGTATTTGAAGGACCCCAAAGGGTACCGGTGGGCTTTTGGCATAGCTGCCTTGGAGGCGGAAGAAGTTAAACAGTTGTCTACCTTGCCTGGTCTTTCAGAGGATCCTTCTGTTGTGGGGTTGTTGAGGGTCGAAGAACAACAGGTGCCAATCGCTACCACAACAGTTCATCGGCAGCAATATCGAACTAACCGAGATTCTCTGATCCCCATCCATAAGCTGATTCGTCAACTAGAGATTCAAGGAGTGATCAGCAAGACTCGCTCGCCCTTTAACAGTCCCATATGGCCGGTGCAGAAATCTAATGGAGAGTGGAGGCTAACTGTGGACTATCGTGGCCTTAATGAAGTCACTCCACCGCTGAGTGCTGCTGTGCCGGACATGTTAGAACTTCAATACGAACTGGAGTCCAAGGCAACCAAGTGGTATGCCACAATTGATATCGCTAATGCATTCTTCTCAATCCCTCTGGCAGCAGAGTGCAGATCACAGTTCACTTTCACTTGGAGAGGTGTCCAGTACACCTGGAACCGGCTGCCCCGGGGTGGAAACATAGCCCCACCATTTGCCATGGACTGATCCAGACTGCACTGGAACAGGGTGAAGCTCCGGAACATCTGCAGTACATTGACGACATCATCGTATGGGGCAACACAGCAGAAGAAATTTTTGAGAAGGGGAATAAAATAATTCAAATCCTTCTGAAAGCCGGTTTTGCCATAAGACGAAGTAAGGTCAAGGGACCTGCACAGGAGATCCAGTTTTTAGGAGTAAAATGGCAAGATGGACGCCGTCAGATCCCAATGGACGTGATCAATAAAATAGCAGCTATGTCTCCACCAACTAGTAAAAAGGAAGCACAAGCTTTCTTAGGTGTTGTGGGTTTTTGGAGGATGCATATCCCAGATTACAGTCTGATTGTGAGCCCTCTGTATCAAGTAACCCGGAAGAAGAACGATTTTAAATGGGGTCCTGAGCAGCGACAAGCTTTTGAACAAATTAAACAGGAAATAGTCCATGCAGTAGCTCTGGGGCCAGTCCGGGCAGGACAAGATGTTAAAAACGTGCTCTGCACCGCAGCTGGGGAGAACGGCCCTACTTGGAGCCTCTGGCAGAAAGCGCCAGGGGAGACACGCGGTCGACCCCTAGGGTTTTGGAGTCAGGCATACAGAGGATCTGAAGCCCGCTATACTCCAACAGAAAAGGAGATACTGGCAGCATATGAAGGGGTTCGAGCTGCTTCGGAAGTGGTTGGTACAGAAGCACAGCTCCTCTTGGCACCTCGGCTGCCGGTGCTGGGTTGGATGTTCAAAGAAAGGGTCCCTGCTACACATCATGCAATGGATGCTACATGGAGTAAGTGGATTGCATTGATCACGCAGCGAACTCGAATGGGAAACCCCAGTCGCCCAGGAATTCTAGAGGTGATTATGGACTGGCCAGAAGGCAAGGATTTTGGAATGTCACCGGAGAGGAGGTGACACATGTGGATGAGGCCCCACCGTATAATGAACTACCAGACAATGAGAAGAAATATGTCCTGTTCACTGATGGGTCCTGCCGGATTGTGGGAAAGCATAGAAAGTGGAAGGCTGCCGTGTGGAGTCCTACAAGACGAGTTGCAGAAGCCACTGAAGGACAAGGTGAATCAAGCCAGTTTGCAGAGGTGAAAGCAATTCAGCTGGCTTTGGACATTGCCGAGCGGGAAAAATGGCCAGTACTTTATCTCTACACTGATTCATGGATGGTGGCAAATGCCTTGTGGGGGTGGTTACGGCAGTGGAAGCAGAGCAATTGGCAGCGCAGAGGCAAACCTATCTGGGCTGCTGAATTGTGGCAAGATATTGCTGCCCAGATAGAGAATCTGGTTGTGAAAGTACATCATGTAGATGCCCATGTACCCAAGAGCCGGGCCACTGAGGAACATCAGAACAACCAGCAAGTGGATCAGGCTCCTAAGATTGAAGTGGCCGAGGTGGAGCTGGACTGGCAACATAAGGGTGAATTATTCATAGCTCGATGGGCCCATGACTCCTCAGGCCATCAAGGAAGAGACGCTACATATAGATGGGCTCATGACCGAGGGGTGGATTTGACCATGGACACTGTTGCACAGATCATCCACGAATGTGAGACGCGTGCTGCAGTCAAGCAAGCCAAGCGATTAAAGCCTCTTTGGTATGGAGGACGATGGCTGAAATACAAATATGGGGAGGCCTGGCAGATCGATTATATTACACTCCCACAAACCCGTCAAGGCAAGCGCCATGTGCTCACAATGGTGGAAGCAACCACTGGATGGCTGGAAACATATCCTGTGCCCCATGCCACCGCCCAGAACACCATCCTGGGCCTTGAAAAACAAGTCCTGTGGCGACATGGCACCCCACAGAGAATTGAGTCGGACAACGGGACTCATTTCCGAAACAGCCTCATTGACACCTGGGCCAAAGAGCATGGTATTGAATGGGTCTATCACATCCCTTATCATGCACCAGCCTCTGGGAAGATACAACAATACAATGGACTGTTAAAAACTGCACTGAGAGCAATGGGTGGTGGAACTTTAAAAAATTGGGATACACATTTAGCAAAGGCTACCTGACTAGTTAACACCAGGGGATCTACCAACCGAGCTGGCCCTGCCCAATCAAAACCTCCACGTACTGTGGAGGGAGATAAAGTCCCCGTAGTGCACATGAAGAATATGTTAGGGAAGACAGTCTGGGTTAGTCCTGCCTCAGGCAAAGGCAAACCCGTCCGTGGGATTGCCTTTGCTCAAGGACCTGGGTGCACTTGGTGGGTGATGCGGAAGGATGGGGAAGTTCGATGTGTACCACACAGGGACCTGATTTTGGGCGAGAATAGCCAGTGAATGAAACTGTATGATGTTAATTGCTAAATGACCCTGCCACTGTACATCTCATTTCTGTAACTGCTATTGGTTGTACTATAGTAAGAATCACCCAAACTAATGACAAATGGACTCTGATGAAAAACCAAGTAAAGTGCAGCAGCGAAGGGACCAGAACTGACCTCAGCAGCTGGCGTCCAGCAACTTAATTGAGATCAACATCTTCAACCCATGGACCATGGACATGAGCCGCACCGGATACATCAGCCACAAGCCTCAAGAATACAGCATGCGACAGTCCAGCTCCACACACGCTATCTTGCATGCCCTGAGGGACTGTTCTAACAGATGGAGCTCGAAGTCATGGACTAAATGAACTCAACGGACATTTTAGAGTGATGGCCCACAGACTAAGGACATTACGCCTGTATGGAGATATACATATATATATATATATATATGTATGTCAGGGGAAACTGATAGTATTTAATTGGAAACTGTAAGATCTGGGCATGGCATGAAATGATATGGAATAAGGGGTGGATGATGTCCTGGGTCTGGCAGGGATAGGGTTAATTCTCCCCAGGACCTAGCAGGGACACAGGTATTCCATCCCATGTGAGCCATGCCCAGGGGGTAACAGGAGCTAGCCGGGGAAGGGGAGGGGCAGGAAGTCGGGGCGGGGGGGGGGGGGGGGAAGGAGGAAGTCATCCCCCAGGGGAGCGGAGCGGTCAGGGGCGTCCCGGGTGCAGTCGGCAAGCGGTGGTATCGTACTCGTGGTTGTATATTCCCCTGTCGGTGTTATTATTGTTGTTGTTTCTTGCTCCCCTTGCTGTTCTGTTAAATTGCCTTTGTCTCAACCCACGAGTTTTTTGCCTTTTTCTTCCGATTCTCCCCTCCCGGCCACGCTGGCGGGGGGAGGGCCCGATCTGAGCGAGCGGCTGCCACGTGGTCCTTTGTTGCCGTCTGAGGCTAAACCACGACACTCCCCATGACTGGAAAATGCTATGGCGTATGATTTTATTGGCTATGCAATATGCTGTATTCATGACTGAGTACCGTGATCTCGCGACTGCCACGGCAATGGATAACTTAACTGGCAATTTAAATCATATTGGTCTGAATGAGCTCATCGGTGAGGGGCCTCGGGCTACTCCCGACATGCAAGCTCAAATGGACAGACAGTGTTTTGAGCAAGTAAAAGAAATTGTACTGCATGCGATAAAACAGGTACCTGATAGAGCCGCTCCAGAAGCTTCCTTTTCTGCTATCACACAAGCGCCTGGAGAACCCTATATAAAATTCCTTGATCGGCTCCAAAATGCAGTAGAGACAAGTAGGTAACCGAGCAGCTCGTGATATTCTTATGAAACAATTAGCATTCGAAAATGCTAATGCTGACTGTCGTAAAGTATTGCAAACAATTAAGAATGCTAATCTTTCTATCACTGATATGATAAAAGCGTGCCAAGATATTAGCACAGAAACTCATAAAATGAGTCTCTTAGCTGATGCATTATCAACACACCTCACTGTGGGGGCTGGGCTGCTCAAAAGGGAGACTGCTATAATTGCGGAAAGCCTGGGCATCTTAAAAAAGATTGTAAAACAGTTAAGCGAGGCAGTCGAGAAAATCAATCCATGCCAAACCGACCATGCCCTCATTGCAGTAAAGGACTGCACTGGGCAAGTGAATGCAGATCCAAATTCCATGCTGATGGTCGAACCCTAGGGGGGTCAGGAAGCAGGGGGAGGAGTGCGAGACCGTGTGCGATAACAACAAATACGGTCCCAAGACCACAGAACAATGCTTGGCCAACACCCTCCGACCAGCCACAGCTGGAAGTGCAGGAGTGGACCTGGCCACAGCCCAGTCAGTAACTAGATACCACAGCAGTTGTTCTCATCCCCACTGGGGTGATGGGACCTCTTGGAAATGGCAGGAGTGCTCTTTTGTTAGGGCGTTCCTCCACCATACAAATGGGACTTTTTGTTTTGCCTGGAGTCATTGATGCTGATTTTACGGGAGAAATCAAAATTATGGCTTGGACACCATCTCCGCCTTGTTTTGTTCCAAAAGGGCAACGAATTGCACAATTAGTACCTTTCCTCTCCATGACCAACCCTGGGGAAGGGAATCGTGAAGGAGGATTTGGGAACACTGGAAAGCCTGTAGTTTTATGGTCTAAACAAGTATCCAAAGAACAGCCTTTGTTACATTGCCAAGTCCACGGTCGGCACTTTTCTGGTCTGGTGGACACAGGAGCAGATGTCACTATCATTAATGTATCTGACTGGCCTCCCGAATGGCCACTTAGAGATCCCACCTCTGCTATTGTAGGGGTAGGAGGTCCTCAGAGACCCAAACAAAGTGCAAAGATATTAACTTTCAAGGGACCTGATGGTCGGATTGCACAAACAGCTCCTTATGTCCTCCCTGTGCCCTGTACGTTATAGGGTCGAGACTTGTTAAGCCAGTAGAGAATCCTCCTGAAAACAAATTTTTATTAGGGGTGTCCTGGGTTGAGAGACACAGGACTAACTTTTCTTCTAATGCTGGGGAAAATTGCACTTTTAGAAGACTCTAGTGTCTGAATTTGTGAAAATATTTACTTTATAGCCAGCCAGGCTCTGTGGGATTCAAGGTTAGTGTTTTTGAGCCTTGCCAGGGGTAGGGACAAGGAGGAGAAAGGCCTGGGCATTTGACCCAGGCTGGCCAACGGGATTATTTCATACCATTGTGAGAAACACCGGCTCACGATTAGAATTTGATAGAGAACAAAGTCGCCGAAGCAAAGATAAAAAAATAAAAATTTATTATACGAAACAGCGCTGAATCGGGTGCATCTCAAAGCAGAGGCACACCTCATCTTTCAGCTTTGAAGTATTTATATCCTATCCCGGCCATCTGAGTTTCTGTCTCTTCTCATTGGTTGAGAAGTTGGAGCTCACATTCTTCCCGACCGCCTAACCTATTACAGGTTCAGTTCATACCTTTTTGCCTTATAGGGCATACACACACCTACTCTACGAAATCATTATCCTAAACACGCCTTTAATTAGTTGATTACACTACAGGTTATTTCACAGTCTTTGCTACCATTTACTATCCAGTGTTAGTAATTACAAGCACTCTGGTGGTCGTTTACTTCATCAGGTGGTCATATCCTCCTCTTCATCAGCTGCCCTCTAGATGACCTTAGTCCACTCAGCAGTCTTCACAGCCCCCTCAGCAGATTTACCGTCCAGGCCTGGTTTCTTTGGCCTTATCGATATTCCCCTATCTTCTGCGTTCTTGCATTGAATGCCACATTCCAGTCTGTTTCTCTTTACCTAGATAATGTTCTGTAAACAAGGATCCCTTGACAGACCCCGGACAATTTTAAGGATTAGTTGGGTACAGTTGATTAGATTCTACTATCACTAAGCCTCCTTTGTTAGTACAGACACACTAACAAACATATATCAATCCGCTGAAGCAAAACAACCCATTTCTCACACCATGAACGTCACATTCAATATAAATTAGAAAAGTTTGCTGTGTAGATCGCTCTCTCCCTTGATGGCGGCGGTCCAGACAATTCCTTGCCCCGGTGCAGGAACCCTGAGGCCTTCTGTTCCTCCTGAAGCCATTGCGTTCACAGTGTCCGATATTTGCTGTCCACTGCTGGGAGTGCACAGCTTCCTACTGATAGAATTGGCTGAGTATAATTCCTGTATATCTTATATCAGTATTGGGATTAATACTGGTTCTTTAGTATTATTGTTAGTTATTTAGTCTTAGTCTATTAAATCTATTTATATTTCAACCCTTGTGTTTCTTTGTGTTCCCCGATTCCCCTTTCTGGGTGGGGAGGGGTCATTGGGTGATAGAATAATTGTCTAACGACAATAGATTGTTATGGGTTTTCTCAAACCATAACAAGGGGCTATTGACAAGCAGCAGGCCCTTTCATTGGAAATCAACAAACTCTGTTTGGGTAGATCAATGGCCCCTGAAAAAGGACGAACTGCTGTATTTGCAAGACTTAGTACAAGAACAACTGGCCGCTGGACACATTGTACCCACCACCAGCCCGTGGAACACTCCTGTATTTGTAATACCAAAGAAAAGTGGCAACTGTTACATGACCTTCGAGCTATAAATGCAGTCATTGAGCCTATGGGTGCGCTACAACCTGGTCTTCCCTCACCTTCTATGCTGCCTCAAAATTGGCCAATAGCCATCATCGATCTCAAGGACTGTTTTTTTGCTATTCCTCTACACCCAAGGGATGCACCCCGGTTTGCGTTCTCTGTACCATCTATCAATCGGCAACAGCCCACACGACGGTATCATTGGACTGTGTTGCCACAAGGTATGCTAAACAGCCCGACTATCTGCCAACTAACTGTAGCAAATGCTTTGCAACCTGTCCGAAATGCAAACCCTCATGTTATAATTTATCATTACATGGATGACATACTTTTAGCCGCCGAAAAAGACAAAGACCTGCAGACAGTCATCTGCCAAGTCCGCCTTGCTGTCCAAGGAGCAGGCTTGCAGATAGCCGAGGAAAAGGTCCAATGTGAACCACCCTGGAAATACCTAGGATGGAAAATTACAACTCACACCATCCAGCCACAAGCAATGAAGCTGGCGTTACAAATAAAGACTCTGAATGATCTGCAAAAATTGTTAGGAACCATCAACTGGCTCAGACCTTTTCTAGGTATCACCACACAAGACCTACACCCCCTGTTTCAATTATTAAAGGGCGATCCTGACCTAAACTCTAAAAGACAGCTGACACCTACTGGACTGCAATGTCTACAGCAAGTAATAGAGGCTTTACAGATGCGTCAAAGTCACCGTCTTTGTTTAACGTTTCCAGTGTACTTAGTCATCATTCAAAATACCTTTCAGCCATATGCCCTTCTAAGCCAATGGGATTCAACAAAAAAAGACCCACTTGTGATATTAGAGTGGCTCTTTTTGCCTCATGCATTTACAAATACTGTAACTTCACGATTAGAAATGTTTGCCAGCTTGATTCAGAAAGGTTGTCACCAACTTCAGACTCTAAAAGCTAGTGATCCAGAATTCATTTATATTCCCACCAACAAAAAAGACTTGGACTGGATGTTAGCAGAATCTCTCAGTGTGCAGACTGCACTTGCAGGCTACACTGGTCAAATTTGAATCCATTTACCTAAACATTGTCTGTTAAATTCCTTAGAAGAATTACCCCTGACTAACCGAACCTTACTTTCTCATACCCCACTTTCTAATGCAGTTACAGCATTCACAGACGGTTCTGGGAAAACACACAGGGCAGTAGTCCTTTGGCGATCCACCGACAATCTCTGGAACCAAGATATAAAATGTGTCGATGGATTGCCCCAAGTTGTTGAGCTTGCAGCTGTTGCGCATGCTTTTCAGCTCTTTTCTGATGTAAATCTCAATATCATAACTGATTCTTTATATGTTACAGGAATTGTTCAGCGTATAGAAGGAGCTTTCCTAAAGGAAGTCAGCAACCCAGCGTTATTCGCACAACTTAAAAAATTATGGCATTATGTTTCCTATTGTAAATTACCCTATTATATCACACATATACGGTCACACACCTCTCTGCCAGGACCCCTAGCCGAGGGCAACTGTGCTGCTGATAAAGCCACAGTCGCCCTCGCCACACCGCAATTATTTCAACAAGCACAGCTCTCACATAACTTTTTTCACCAAAACAGGAAGGCACTGCAAAAGCAATTTCAGCTAACCACAGACCAAGCACGTAATATTATCTTGACATGCCCTGAATGCCAATCTATAGCCCCGTTGCCACAACTGGGAGTTAACCCACGTGGCACCTCACCACTGCAAATTTGGCAAACAGATGTTACACATTTTGGAGAATTTGGCCGCCTAAAGTATGTACATGTCACTGTTGATACTTTTTCTAACTGTATCTTTGCCACTGCACATACAGGAGAAAAGAGTTGAGATGTCCAACGACACTGGCTATCAGCCATCGCTGCTATGGGTATACCAGAAACCATCAAGACAGACAATGGCCCTGTGTATGTGTCTAAAACCACACAACTTTTTTTACAGGAATGGGGCATTCGCCACATCACTGGAATTCCACACTCCCCTACAAGGCAGGCGATTGTTGAGAGTGCCCATCAAATGCTAAAGCAATTGCTAATTAAACAAAAAAGGGGGAGTCTGGGAGATCCACCACAGGAACGACTATGGAAAGCCACTTCTGTTTTAAATTTTCTAAACAGAGACAACAGTGATATGACACGAGTAAGTCAACATTTTGGAGCTTCCCCAATGTTCAAAACATGGCCAATGGTCCATATTTGTGATATGGCCACCGGACAATGGGAAGGCCCCATGCCATTGATAACTTGGGGGCGAGGATACGCTTGTGTTTCCACAGGAAATGGTCCCAAGTGGATCCCAGCACGATACATTCGACTGTATCTAGAAGCCGAGCATCACGAACAACCATCAGAAATGACGGAGCAATGAATCTTTTCTGTTCACAAAAGTATCGCTGGTTTTGTTGTCATCGGCCTGGTAGCTCTGTTGATGATTATGTTATGTTTGCCATGTTTGTTTTCCTGTGTTCAACGAATCATTGACAAAAGCATAAATCAAGTCATGTATGCTCAAATGCACACTGTACTTGCCTTGCAAAGCATGATGCTAGAAAAAGAAGTGGATGTAGAAACCAGCCATAGCATAAAATTTGCGTGGAAGTAAACTAATCACGTTATATGAGAGAGTTATAGAAATCAATGTTTTAACATTAATAGTATAGGGTCAATGTAATCATTAGGATGTAATATACATGTGAAACAGAAAAACAGAAGGATTAATCATGCAAGGGACATGGAAGGGAATTCAATGGAAGAAGCATCAGCTCCGTGAAAGAGTGGAGTCAGGGAAGTACTTTAGAAACCAGATGGTGAGGGAAAATATACTCTAGGCACTTGTAAAAGAATTTACAAATGGACAAAGAAAAGGGGGGATTGAAACGGAAAAACAGAAGGATTAATCATGCAAGGGAAATATATCTCAACCTTGGAAGGGAGGGAAGAAACAAAAGAATTACTCAATTAGCGGACGTGGGCCCCAGCCTTGAAGGAACACTCAGTAGGCAAACAGGAACATCATGATTTAGTAAGGGAAGATAGCAAGAAGCTTGAAGGCCCCTGTCAGCAGAACAATCGGTGGGAACCGATTCAGCGACTGTGAGAAAAAACAGCCAACTCGATAAAGGGGAAAAGGTCATCGTGAGGAAGACTCAGGGCCTTCCTCCCTGAAGACCCCCAAAGAAGACCACCAGGAGAAAATACGCATGTGCCTGGAGGAGGAGACTTATTATAATGAGGCCCCGGAAATAATTAACATAGTACCACCTATTCTTAGAACTAATTGTATTATTCCATCCCATAGTTTGCATATGTATGATTTACATTATAAATAATTACGGGTTCAGCATAAGGGTGTGCAAGTTAGGAGGAGAAATCCCCCTTGCACCTGGCACCGCAATAAACATACCTGCTTTATAACTCTATTCGAGTTGTAGGGTTTGTTTCCACGCATCACATGTAATCATTATCTGATATACTAACACAAGCATTATTTTGTATATTAAACAAAAAAGGGGGAGATGTGGGTTAACAGGATGTTGAACAGATTGTGGAAGAAGCAAAGACCAGAACAAGGGATAGAATAAGCAGGAATACTAACAAAAGACAACCCGTGAACAGCGCCTAAGGACCCTACTGATTAGAGAAGAATCCGCCCATCCGGCAGTTGGGGGTTGCAAGAAGGTGTCGATTGGGCAAGAAGATAACACTGATGGACTTAGTGATCTGAAAGACTATATAAGCTGAGTGTTGGTTGTAATAAATAATTCTGGTTGCTGCCCTGACCTGAGTCCGTGCTCTTCATACTGAGGCGCGGAAACAGACTCTATAACTCCTGAAGAGTTATAAAGCAGGCATGTTTATTGCGGCGTGGGGTGCAAGGGGGATCACTCCTCCAAACTCCAGATACACTTGGTTCAGAACTTCCTCAGGCACTCCCGAGCCAACAGGAGTATTTACAAGGGCCAAACTCAAAATTTCGATTAGCTGGTCATTTCCCACTTGAAGTTCCACTTTCCCTTTTTCAAGTTTTATTTCTGATAAAAATTTATGTATCTCCAATTGTTTTCCTAATTTTAATTTAAGAGGTTTTAGAAAATACACCTTTTCACTCTGGCCAGTAGCTCCCCTTACCGTTACAAAGTCACCATCTACAGGTGTCAAAGCTTGATTTAAGACTGAAAACGTTGCCCCGGTGTCAACTAGAAACTCTATGCTCCGTTGTTTTTTTTTTCCTAGCTTTAATGTAACCAGTGGATCCACTAGGGTATGTTCCCCAGGTCCCCATCAGTCCCCCTTTGCCTGGGCCTGTATCCTTCCCTTCCCTCTCCATCTCTCTGGACACTCATTTTTCCAATGTCCCTTCTGTCCACACCACGCACATTGGTCCCTTCTCAGAGGCCTCTTAGGTCCCATACCTCCAAATCCTTTACTCTCTTGTAGCGCCACTACTAACTCCCACTTATCTTTCCTTCCATCTTAACACTCTCCATGCTTCTCTGCTTTCTGCCAGCCTCAACTCTCTCCGGATATCACTTGCTGCAACATCTCTTCAACTTTCCTTTTCCTTCTTTCTTATTACACCATTGGGTCTTGTGGAGCCACTAGTCCACAGTCCTTCTGATATTCGAGGTGGTTTCGAAGGGTGAAAAACATGTCCGCATACGAGACTTCGTCCCATTTCCTCTCTCTCCTTAGGAACAACATTAGTTGTAATAAAGTGTTGTGACTTAAGGTTCCATTAAAGGACCACTTCTCCCCCTCATCCAACTTATACAGGGGCCACCACTGATTACAATATTTTATTAGGGTTTTCTTATCCACACTCCCACCTGGTGGTCCTCCTATGTCCTTCCAATGAGCCAAAATACAGCCTAAAGGGCTCCTCTTCAATACTCTACCACTTTGTCTGTTTCCTATGATGTCTGCCTATCTTTCAGCCAAGAAATATGACCTGATTATCTCGACAATAACAAAACCTAACCCAGGGTCAACCGTATAAGGGTGTGCTTATCCCACAACGGATACACCTAAACTCTAAACAATCACTAAGATTCCTCCAAAAGAAATTATATACTTGCGACAACTTAAACACTTAACGCGAACAGACAATAATGCTTACAGAACAGACAGACCGTGCTCCGTCCAAAGGGCTTTTTATAACTCCCCTTTCTACACTCCCCCCCTACAATATTTAGACAACTCTATGGATACACCCTTGCTGCACAAATTCTACTGATTCTTAACACTCCCTAAATTCCCACAGATTACCCATTTTAGTTCGCCGGAACACTCAATTTTATCCCAGTCAGACCAGTTCCCCTGGCACTGAGTGCACCAAAAATCGTCTCCAAATTGTACCCAAACTTCCTGTTCACAACCGAAGCACTTGAAAACAAAGATTGGATTGCACGAAAAATCCCTAGGTCCGTGTATAGGACACCAAAAGCTAACATACGGTTCAAGTAACACTGTTCTGTAGTCTGTCATATGCTTCATTTGTCTCCGGCCGCTCTCCTCGTGGAGAATACGGAACCGCGGATCAGAACTCCACACTCGCTTCGCAGCCGCGCTGCGTCTCACGTCATACAGTGCAGACACTCACTCACACAGAGGGGCCCGTTACATTCCTCATTCATACCACAGAATGTTTAGATTAGAACACTAATCAACCGTAAGATGTAAATTGTAAACCATTAACCGTTTGCCACAGGTCCACACCAAACAGCATAAATTAGATCATAACACACGGTACCGGATTTTTACAACAGACACAACAGATGACAATGATTATGGCAATGCTGCATGCAACTCCTGTCACCAAGACTAGGAGACCCAGGTTACCATTCCACAGGGTGCAGCACTCACCCTGCTACTACTTTATGGGGACTCAAACCCCACCACCCCAGGGGTGAGCACCAATGCTCTTTACCTCACGTAGGACGTCTCCTCACGACTTACAGGTATCCCCTTACCCAATTATAACATACCTGGTCTGCCGATGATGGTCCTTGTCTGTCCCCGCGGTGATCTGGGTGAGTGGGGGAGTCCTCCCGAGAAATCTCGGGGGCACCCAGATGAGTCCCGTCCTCAGCAGGTCCCGCAGCTGGACAGAGAGGGTCCCATCTGGGGTGCCAAATTGAGGCGCGGAAACAGACTCTGCAACTCCCGAAGAGTTATAACGCAGGCATGTTTATTGCGGCACCGGGTGCAAGGGGGATCGCTCCTCCAAACTTGCACACCAGGTTGTAAAACAAGTGTCTATTTATGATTAAAAGCATACATATTCATTAATATGGGCTGGGTTATTATAATTAATTCTAAGAAAAGGCATTACTATTCTAATTATTTCTAGGAACTCATTATCATAAGTCTCCTCCCCTTGCCGCATGCGTACTGTTGCCTGGTGGTCATGGGCCGGGGTCTTCTGGAGGAAGGCTCATAGTCTTCTTCACCATGTACTTTTACCTTTGGCTTAGAATGCTGAGCTGGCTGGACCCCAAGCCGTGAAACTGATCCCGACCAGATGGACACTTCACCCAGACAATTGGGTTCCTCCTTAGCGTGCAGGCTGTTCCTGCTATCTTATACACAAGGCCAGTTCCTTATCTTGGAATGCTGGGCTCCGAGCTCTGTTCTTTGTCAAGCTGTACTAAATCTACACTAACGACGTTTAACCATTCATTCTCCGAATCAATACGCTACAATATTCTCCTAGAAAATGAACATAATGAACTACCACATAGCTATTTAAGTAAAATGAAAACAGATTTGTGATTGCAGATAATCCACAGTAGGTATCTTTCAGCTGTGTTACTTTGCAAAGTAGATAATGGGCAAAGGACTGCTAACTCTTCTTAGGAGCTGCTTCACAAACTGAGGGTCACCCGTATACATCTTGTTTTCCACTCAGCTTGAGCAAAGTGAGCTTGAGCAGTGAATACTCTCCAAAAATCTCATCATGTAATGCTTAAATTGTAGTCTTGTAATATCAGCATGGAAGAGCAATGACTGATAATGTGGTATAGCAGAACTGTTTAGACTCTTTTGTTCCTAGAGTTTCTAAATTAGGGGCTTTTTAAAACTGCACTTAGAATACCACATAAAAGAAGTATCTGTAGAAGAAATGTTCTGCATCTTACTGAACCAAATTCTTTAAAAAGAGAACATTTTACTTTATCAGGAGTGCTTTAGGTGTTGGTGTTGTTTCCTGTTTTAAAGTGAAGCATGTACCTAGCATGGTTAACTGTCCAATTCTGTCCATCAGGAGAGCAGACACAATATTTCCTGGTAACACTGCTAAAGTTCCCAGGAAATTAACAAAGTAGATCCAGTAGGCACTGTAGTCATCACTGAAAGAAATCTGGCATCCTGTTCTGATGTAGAAAAATGTGCAATTTATCAACTTGCTGTCAACAAATTTATATTGGTCGAGATCTGTAGAAAGAAGAAAAAAAAGATTTAAACCTCTCTTCATTTCTGAGCAGGCTGCTTTGTCTTTAGCTTGAACATGAATGAGTTACTACATGCCGTTCAGGCTGTTTTTCTTCAAATACCATTTCAGAGATCTGTCCTTATAATTTTCTTTCTGTTTTTCATGTCAATCTTTTAAGCCTGAATTAAGAATACTTTCCAGGCAAAGCAAGCTGGGCATTGCTTGTTCTGAAATTTAACTCTTGCTATTATGATTGCTGGAGTTACAGGAAAGTGATAAATACCGCATCTTTCCAACAAGCTTAGTTGGCTATATTCTATTTTCACCAACATTGTATTAAACTGAAAAAAATGAGTCCTCTGTTTAAACATATGAAAATATACATTTCTGGTTTTGGTAGAATACTTAGTAGACTGGGAATGATTATAGATAAGGTAGTTTGAATCCTGAACTCAGATCCCCATGGCACAGAAAGCACAATAGAACAATGTATTTCACCAGTCCCATTTTGATCAAATAAAAATACACCTAATGAAAGCTATCAGTAAAGAAGTAAACATATTTTCCTCTCCAGACTGAATCTCTTTAGAGATTATTAAGACCAAAGAGATGTTTATTATCTGAGTCAATATGAGGCATGAGGTACCTCTAATGGAGTGTGATCCTTTCTCTTTTCTGGTATTACGTTACTGAGGCCTGTTGCTTTTTATTTCCTACAAGAAGGCTTCTTGTATGCCCTATTAGAAATCCAGAAATTATAAACAGTTCAAAATAGTAAGATGAGAACATGCAGCTAAACAATGGGTGTTCAGGGTTTTTTCTTGTAATACCTGTGTTGTAGAAGGTGGTATTCACAAAAGTACAGTTCCTGAAGTATGAGTTCAGTAATGTCTTCAAACACACAATTCTTAAAAAGGGACTCTTCAAAGGTTACTGATTTAAATTTCATTGTAATAAACCTGTTCAATACAAATAATTTCTGTCAGTCTACCTTCATAGGTTAGAAAGAGGAACAAGTCAAGCTGACACAGCTACGTAGGTCTAAAAAATCTCAACCTCAGAAACAGTGATTCCTTAAAGGCGTTCTGGAAATATAATTAACAATTAGCTGATTATTCTAGAATACAATCATTCAGAAAAAGCATTAATATGACAAATAGCTCCATGTAGCTGCTGGCCATAACCAGTAATACAATTTCTTTGATAGTACTTCAGTTATTACTTGCCTTTAATCATCAATGAAAAACAATGTCGTGACATTCATGGAATAGCTTTGTAAAATCAATGCTACTTGTAATTTGACATTGCAGTTGGAAATGGGGAGCTCAGGTTCTAGAAACCTGGTTTCTTGGAACAAACAAGCACCTGCTGGTACCAACAAGCTGGAAAGAAAGAATCTTTGAAAGAACCTTTATTTCTCCAGATGAACACACTGTGCACTGTGTCAGACTCAAATCCAAACCACACTGGTCCAAGTGTTTAAAAATGGTTTAACACAAATGCAACAATTACATTGGCGGCTATACAGCTAGGTATCTAACTGGAAGTATGTGTTTGTTACTCCTGTGCTTGTGGATGCAATTGCAATTACTGGGTATGTAAAACATGCACAAACACATTGTCAGTAGCTGTGGAGGAATGGCTGAGTGAAAAAGGGCACGACTTGATTACAATGAGCAACCCAGTCTTTGATAGGGATGAAAGCCTGGAGGAGGCTGTGAACTCTCCTTGAGAAACAGAAGTATGAAGAAGTAGCTACATGATAAGTAAGTGATAAGCGGTACTGCCTCCGGGAGATAGAGAAACATCTGCTGCGTGTAGACAAGAGGTCTGCACTAATTGTGTGAGCGCTCTAGGTGCGTGAACAGAGACTGTAAGCCAATTGTATAACTGTTGCTAGCGCGTGCTCTGCTTGTCTGTCTTTATATACTCTGTGTGAACTTGAATAAAGTGAGAACGACCATACTCATATTGAGACTCATCGTTACTCCGGGTCCGTCTCCCACTCCGACAAGTAGCTTTTCTTATTTCTGAACATCCTCCTTCCTACTGACTCTCTTAACTCCTAGATCTTTGACCATGACTGTAAATCAAATCATCCATAGAAAAAGTCAAGGACAAAGTGTATTACTAGCAGTAATTTTCTACCTCAACATTGCTAGTCTAAAACAATGCTGTAAGTCTTTTCTAGTACACTCATATCAACTAACATTATGCCAACAACAACAACAAAAAAAGACAAATGTAGTAATATATCATTATTTTTTGTGATGTCTTTTATTTCACGTGAGGGTATGGAAAAAGCAACTGAAAAAGGGGCAGTTTTGCTGGCAGACCACTCAAAGTGGCAGAACTTTGAAAAGCAGTGCTTTAATAGTTAATTATAATAGTTAATAATGACAGTAAGAACTGTTAAAATGGCAAAGCCTTCTGAACACAGACCTGGCTCTACTCTAGTTAAACCTGGTGTGACTAGCTAAATATTTTTCTTATAACAAGAATAATAGTAGGAATAGGAACACACAAGATATGCTATCTATGAAATACTAGGAGTTAAGCTCTCACCAATAAAGTTGTTGGAATCACATCTTTGTGAAAAAGGAAAGCAAAAGCTAATTGTGTTTATAACAGGAAAAGTCTTATTAGCTAATGAATTCTTTGTGTATTGGTCAGAAAAATGGTGTTTTCAGCCCATTAGTTTTAGTTACTGTATCATTTCTCATTTATGACAGACTGATTAAAATCAGACTGACATTCAGTGTCAACTCATTATCATTTCTCATATAGCACTTTCCATTTTAAAATGTAGCTTAATTCCAGAGGAGAACAAAGATAATTTAGCAATTAGATTAGTCAGTTGGAACAGAAATGACAGACTATGTCCTACGTTTTTCTGATGCAATTTTTACCTTTGGACAGGAAATATCTTGTGACTATATAAAAATTGGTGTTGCAATGATTTGAATTCAAACCCAACAGAAATGTAATGAAGTAAAAAGTATTGATGAATCTTCTAGTTAAGAAACAACATGAAAGAAATGCTGAAATTAGCAGTGAGTGGAGCACTGAAACATTTATGGAGGAAGAATATCAGAGTTCATACTACTGTGGAAAATGTTTTGTGAATCTCAAATAACTGTCAGAGGCCTATTAAATTTGCACATTTGAAAGAGTAAACTAGTGTTTTAGAGGAGATTAGTGTTAGATCTAGTGTTTTACAAGAATTTTCAGTTTAAATTGATAAGATCTCAGTTGATAGTGCAAAACAACTAAAGCTTAATGACAGTAAATGGTTCTTTGCTTTTAGGAGAATATCTACCTCCTGGAAAGGAACAAAACTGGGAAGATATGGATAGTTTAAAAATGAAATAACTGTTCATTTTTGTCTGCAATGCATAAACTTTTAACTGCATCAAAACTTGAGTTCTTATATAAAAAAAAGAAAGTCCTGAATTACTGAAATAATTCATTTTATTCACTTAGATATGCATTTTTCTATGGAAGTAATAATTAGCACCATAACATCCAGGAGACCATTCACATGGTTGTTCTGTGTATTTCTTAAGAGAAACCAAATACCTAAACCAGCTGTGTTTAATTCCCCCCCCCCCCCAGTTTTCTAGTTATCTATAAAGATAGAGCCTTAATTTGTACAGATTCAGTTAAAAAACACAAAAGGTGTTGCTGATGTATTGTTTCCCGTTTAAGAGATGTTCCTACTTTTCATTGATTTACAGTAATGTTTAGCTTTTATTTTTCTGTGGTAAAATCCTGTCTTCTCAATGCTCAACACTTTCACAGAAGCATATTTCATCAATACAAGAAAAGAACCAGCAACAGAGATGAAAGGACATCCAGTGCCCTACAATATGCTGCAAGTGTTGGGTCTGAAAATCTTTGAATCCCACCGTGAAAGGAAGTATCATGAACTTTGGCTTTTCAGTCTGTTTTTCAGGAGGGCAAGGAAGCTGGGTTTGCATGGAGGAATCCTCACACAGCAACCACCAGTGCATGTATGCGTCCACTTCTCCCCACGCTCCAGAGCACCATTCAAGATCAAGTCATAAGAAATAGAGAAGAGAAATAAATTCCCATTAAAAAAGTAATGAAACCATCTATTATTAGTATGCTGGTTTTGGCTGAAATACAGTTAATTTTCTTCATAGTAGCTAGTATGGGGCTATGTTTTGGATTTGTGCTGAAAACAGTGTTGATAATGCAGGGATGTTATTGCTAAGCAGTGCTTACACAGAGTCAAGGCCTTTTCTGCTTCTCACGCTGCGCTGTCAACGAGTAGGCTGGGGGCATGCAAGAAGTTGGGAGGGGACACAGTTGGGACAGCTGACCCCAACTGATCAAATTCCATACCATATGACATCAAGCTTAGCAACAGAAGCTGGAGGAAGGGGGGACATTCAGAGTGATGGTGTTTGTCTTCCCAGGTAACTGTTATGCATGATGGAGTCCTGCTTTGCTGGAGATGGCTGAATACCTGCCTGCCAATGGGAAGTAGTGAATGAATTCCTTGTTTTGCTTTGCTTGCGTGCATGGCTTTTGCTTTACTTATCAAACTGTCTTTATCTCAACCCACGAGTTTTCTCACTTTTACTCTTCTGATTCGCTTCCCTCATCCCACTGGGAGGAAGAGTGAGTAAGCAGCTGTGTGGTGCTTAGTTGATGGCTGGGGTTAAACTCTGACAATTAGCTAATGAAGAAAAATATTAGATTATTAGGACATGCTTTAAAACATGCATTTATTTATTCCAGCCAAGTCAGGATATTAGGAAATCTCTAAACCTGTCATTGATGTATTCTCCATTGCTGTGAATCTGATTTTTCCAGTGTGAAGTTGCAGACAAAATGAGAAACCTCCTCATTGCGGAAGTATTTCACTCGGGATGCGTACTCATCTAACTGCAGATGTTTAATGACATCAGGAAACCAGACAGATAAATCATAGTATCTGTAAAAAACCAGAAAATACTCAGTTGCAGATCTCAATGGTTTGGAAACCTGTGCAAGGTGAAGATGAGTAGCTCCCTCATCCACTTACATGATGGAGCTGTTGTGCCTGGTATCATGGTCTCCATGTATCATGTATAAAGAGCAGATCCAAAGTGGAATTCACTTCTGCATGAAACCAATGGGTCCAGGCCTTGAGAGCACTTCCAGCTCTGATGTCCCTGCGCACACCCCCAGGGCTCCCCTACCATGCCCACAGCCTAGGACCCCATGTCAGCTCCCCCAGAGCTGTCATCCACTGCCCTAGTGATGCCAGAACAGGGCTGGTCTCTACCTCCCTACAGCCCTGACCGGCCATGGGCTCCACTGAACTGGACCAATCTGCAGGCCCACATCCTGGCCCAGCCTCAGCCTGTCACCATCCACAGGGAGGTGCCTAATGCCTGGGTGCCCCCATCTGCCCTGCTCCTGACTGGGATGGTGGGACAGGCAAGGCCCTGCCCTGCCAGACACTAGGGAGTCCCTGCAGTGCCCAGACACAACAAACAGAGTTTTCCGTAGACTGCAGACCATGAGAGGTACAAAGAAGAAACTTTTTCTAGAGTCTGCTTTAAACTTAAATTAATTTTAAAAATGCAAAAAAAAAAATAAATACGCACAGCACAACTGCCTTTAGATACAAACAGGTGAACTACAGCATCATGTGTCTGCAATGACAATGGTGGGCTTGGGAACAATTGGTGATAACACCCAGTGCATCTTCTAAATCCTGTACAAATGAAGTCTGTCCTCCCTGGTTAAAACATGTACTACTTTTTAAGTTAGTGCAGGTAGAGTACCAAGCTCAAATTTTAAAAATGTTGAGGCAGGCACAGTTCTTCTGTGTTTGCTGATTGACTATATAAAAGGTGTTGAAATGTGCTGACCAAAGAAGATGCCAGTTTTCTGAAGCAGGTATTCCTGATGAGTCAGGCTCGCAACCAAGAATAGACTAACCAATAAATGTTATGTTTTGTGGAAAGATACTGAATAAAACCTTTCCAAACAAAAAAGGCAATAGTAGTGACAGAGATTTGCATGCAGACGATTCTTCTGCCTGTCAAAGTCTATCAAAAATGGTTTAGGATCTCAACCATTCTTACCCAAAAGACAGGGTGAACCATACAGCTGTAAGTTTGATTGTATTATCTTTCACTGGGTAGTTGAAGCATCTCATAAATGTCAACCAAATCTGTAAATCATTAGGAAATACATTTATTTTAAATCACATTTTGAACAATTTTGTTAAATGATAGAAGCTTTTTGATTTTGATTTGCTTGCTTCTTCAGGGCATCAGAGATAGCAGATCAGCTCTTTAATACTGAGATCATAGCTGTACTTCTGATACAAGTATGTTAATCTACAGCTATAGCCAGCTTGTGCATGTTCTGTGTCTTTCCAGCTTCTTTTCATAGAATCATAGAATGGTTTGGGTTGGAAGGGACTTCTAAAGGTCATCTAGTCCAACCCCTCTGGCCATGGGCAGGGACATCTTCAACTAGATCAGGTTGCTCAGAGCCCCATCCAAAACAACCTTGAACACTTCCAGGGTTGGGGCATCCACAACTTCTCTGGTCAACCTGCTCCAGTGTCTCACCATCCTCATTGTAAAAATTTCATACTAATGTCCAATCTAAACCTACCCTCTTTCAGTTTAAAAACATTACCCCTTGTGTCACTACAGGCCTTGGCAAAAAGTCTCTCTCCATCTTTCCTATAAGCCCCCTTTAAGTACTGAAAGGCTGTGATAAGGTCTTCTCTTCTCTAGGCTGAACAACCCAAACTCTCTCAGCCCGTCCTCATAGGAGAGGTGTTCCAGGCCTCTGATCATTTTTGTGGCCCTCTTCTGGACCCATTCTAACAGGTCTATGTCTGTCTTGTACTGAGGACCCCAGAGCTGCATGCAGTACTCCACATGGGGTCTCACGAGAGTGGAGTAGAGGGGCAGGATCATCTCCCTCAACCTGCTGACTACACTTCTTTTTATGCAGCCCAGGATATGGTTGGCTTTCTGGACTACAAGTGCACATTGCCGGCTCATGTCCAATTTTTCATCCATCAGTGTGGACTGTGTCATTAATTCACCCCTGCTCTGATCACCTCAAACTTTCCTAATCTCTAGGCAGCTTAATTTCACTATCTCAAATAAACCAGACATTGTCAGAAATGTTTCCTTCTCATTTCCAAGTATTACATTGCTTTAAGTTTAAACAAACTATAGTCCATAATTCAACAGGGACACACTCATAGTCTGATCTGTCATAACCTATCGCAGCTAGAAATTGGTACTTTAACTATATGAGGAAAAGCTGGGACTACCCCCAGGTCAGAGATGCTACAGCAGAGCTGACTGAGAATAGTGCTTCCCCCCCTATATCTCAAGATGATCTCCTCCTTTTGAAGAGAAGAGGCAGTTTGTCCTAGGAGTTTTTAGCAAACTGTGCAACAGGGAAGACACTCTGACCCAGGGGCTAGTCCAGTGAGATAACAAGGATGTTAAACAACCAAGCTGCAACTCCTTTAAAGCTGCTTTAGTAACAAGGTCAAATCATAACATTTCAATATTCAACTACTCTATTTTTGGACAAAAAACTTTAAAAGTAGACACTTCCTGGATATTTTTTTTTTTTTAGGGAAAATGCTATTTTCCCCAGCAAAGCAATTTTGATTGGAAATATGTGACAAACCTTAGTTTACAACACTTCATCATAGCTCTGGAGATCTTTAAGATGCCAGATTTCTAACAGTTGTGAAAAGCTATTTTTGACATTTTTAGTGCTTTTTTAAAATAATTAGACTTTTCTTAATTTTCATTATAAGGTTTAAAGACACTGCATAATTTTGGTTTTGTAAAAGAGGTTATGGAGCACAGTCCCAGTGAGCTTGTATTAAACTCTCTGAAATAGCCCTAAAGTAGTTTTCTGGTAAAACATTCAACATGACTAAAAATGCATGCAGATATGATGCCTTATAAAGGTTTTATTGACATTCATTTACACAATTTATTCATGACTTTACCATTTGTAATGTGGCCACCTCAAGTTCCTGCTGATAATTTTTCATCTCATCATGTGTCACCTCTTTCCATAGGTATATATTAATATGCATTCCCACTACATATAGACTTCAGCAAGGCTTTTGACACAATCTCCCACAGCATCCTCATAGGTAAGCTTAGGAAGTGTGGATTAGATGAATGGACAGTGAGGTGGATTGAAAACTGGCTGAAAAACAGAACTCAGAGGGTTGTTATTAGGGGCACAGAATCTAGATGGAGGTCTGTAACAAGTGGAGTCCCCCAGGGTTCAGTACTGGGTCCAGTCCTCTTCAATATATTCATCAATGACCTGGATGAAGGGATGGAATGTACCCTCAGCAAGTTTGCTGACGATACAAAACTGGGAGGGTTCGTTGACACACCGGAAGGCTGTGCCGCCATACAGCGAGACCTGGATAGGCTGGAGAGTTGGGCAGAGAGGAACCTGATGTACTTCAATAAAGGCAAGTGTAGGGTGCTGCACCTGGGGAAGAATAACCCCATGCACCAGTACAGGTTGGGGGCTGACCTGCTGGAGAGCACCTCTGAGGAGAAAGACCTGGGAGTCCTGGTGGACAATAGGATGATCATGAGCCAACAATGTGCCCTTGTGGCCAAGAAGGCCAATGGCATCCTGGGGTGCATCAGGAAGAGTGTGACCAGCAGGTTGAGAGAGGTTATCCTCCCCCTCTACTCCACCCTGGCGAGGCCCCATCTGGAGTACTGTGTCTGATTCTGGGCTCCCCAGTTCAAGAAGGACAGGGAACTGCTGGAGAGGGTACAGCAGAGGACCACAAAGATGATTAGGGGCCTAGAACATCACTCATATGAGAAAAGGCTGAGGGACTTGGGTCTTTTTAGTCTGGAGAAGACTGAGGGGGGATCTGATCAACACCTATAAATACTTAAAGGGAGGGTGTCAAGAGGATGGGGCCAGTCTTTTTTCAGTGATGCCCAGTGACAGGACAAGAGGAAATGAGCACAAACTTGAACGTAAGAAGTTCCACCTAAACATGAGGAGGAACTTCTTTACTTTGAGGGTGGCAGAGCAATGGAATAGGCTGCCCAGGGAGGTGGTGGATTCTCCTTCTCTGGAGACATTCAAAAGCCACTTGGATATGTTCCTGTGCAACCTGCTCTAGGTGGACCTGCTTTGGCAGGGGGGTTGGACTGGATGATCTCCAGAGGTCCCTTCGAACCCCATATCATTCTGTGATTCTGTGATTCATTAATCTTTAAGAGGATTTCTTAATTGAGTTATATGTGTATTAAAGCACAGAGAAAACCTCTGGAAGAGGAAAGAAAATCCCACACGTGGTCTAAGAAGGAGCAGAGTGCCAGCACTCCCATGGCATAGCGCAGGCTGGAAAGGTAGACTGGATTTCAAAGCAAGAAAATGCCTTCTGCTGTTTGGTCCTACTGTATTCAGGAAGACAAATTTGTTGTGTATATTCTTTACAAATAAGAAAGATGCCATAAAAAAAGACCCACATGTGAACTGCCAATTTCTCTTCCAAACAGAAACAACCTATTAATACTTTGAATATGGTCTTATCATTAGACCTGCAAGTCAATAACAAGATGCAGTTGAGCTTCCAAGATATTTTGAGAAAATTAAATGTCTGAAAAAATACTATTTCACAGAAATGAAAATGAATTTTTAAAAATTACTATTCTAGCTGATAAAAATGAAAAATCATTTCAAAAGCTTTAAAGACACAACAGAGAACTAATTTGTACTTCTACTATGTGCTTGCATTAAGTATGAAGTAAACGTAATAAAAAACCACAGATGGAATCTATTAAGTATCTTGGTACAACAGAGAAAATGACCACACCATGGGTTCATACACTGAAGAATATGCTGGCCAAAGGCTGATATCTTAACATCTGCTGAATATATAACAAATTCAGCAGGAATTCAGTTCTTATATTTAGAGTGCAAATGACTGGCTTTTCATGCAGAATATTAATATTTAGCACTTAAGCACTACAGACCTTCCCAGTCAGCAAGCTGGCTAATGAGCTAAGCAATTAACTTTAAAAGAAATACTCACTGTGAAGGCTTTTTCAGGCTGACTATGAGCTCGCATGTTTCTGTCTGTCGTGGTTTCGGCCGAATTTACCAAAACCGGACTGACAGATGGCCCTTCCCCCCCCCTTCTTCCCCCCCAAAAAAGAGGAGAGAGGAGGAGAAAGAGATAAGGAGATTCAGAAGTTTAGAATGAACTAAACTACTTTAATGAAGAATTAATATTAAAATAAAAATAAAGAAGAAAATAATGAAATAGATACAATATATACAAAACCATATCAAGCTCCCAGGATGACAGTCACATCACCGGCAGGCACTGGGGAAGTCCCAGACTGGACTCGGCGATGAATGGGAACTGGATTCCGGCTCTGGAGTCAGGAACACACGGATCGGGATCAAAGGCAGATGAACAGACAGAGTCCTCTCTGGACGTCGGCCATCGCAGGAAGGGGGCTGACCCTTTGATCCCTCAGCCTTTATACTGAGCATGGGGCAGATGGGATGGAATACCCCAGTTGGTCAGGTTTGGCTCACCTGTCCTGTCCGCTCCTCCCCACCGATGTGACCCCTCTACGTTTTTTTCCGTTTCTGACCCTCTAAGGGGGCAAATAACGAAATTGGCTGACCTTGGTTGTTATGGCAATAAGTATAAGCAAGGGCCTCCCTGCATACCATTCCTTGGCATGGAGCACAAACATTGGTCTTATCATTCTGAGAACGAGCAGTTTTCTCCACAATATGCCATTAATTTCAGAGAGTTAGAGGAGGCCTAGCTAGGATGTAAAATTACAGAACAGAAAATTGGTTCGGTTTTACTTCAAACCGGGACACTGTCATGAATTTGCTTGAGTATCATCCAAGCTTCATCATGCTTTCCAACCTAAACATTTGATCAAAGCATTTAAACAAAACATATATTCAGATTAAGATATTCATTATAGTCACTGAACTATCTTAATGCCTGTTATACAGATGTTATGATGTAAACACAGAAATAATTTTGACTGGAATCTAAAAACCATTTTGAAAGTTATACCTCCAGCAAGAACCGTGGACTTTCTGGCATGGTGAGAGCTACCACAGAAGAGATGCAGGGCAGTGCACAGACAATCACAAATTGAAAAATGGTAGGCAGAGCCCATGCTGAAACTCCATCCTATGAAAGAAGAAATTCACAAAATGTAGAAAAATAAGGAGTATTGTATGTGGGAGTCTGCAGCTTTTTGGAGATGCAAAACATTACCTGTATCTAAATGAAGCCTGATTGATCTCTTTTATTTCCATAAATATCAATGATTTCACAAATAATCTTACACTATGAATTTCAACCTCTTGCATGTGACTAGTCATGCTGGAAAATAGCCTTATAATGCAGGATGGGAGACTTCCTTACACAGAGATAAAAAAGCCTCTTTCAAGCCTTTTGGCAAAACCTGTGTCCTGGGTCTGGCGGGGATAGGGTTAATTCTCCCCAGGACCTAGCAGGGACACAGGTATTCCATTCCATGTGAGCCATGCCCAGGGGCTAACAGGAGCTAGCCGGGGAAGGGGAGGGGCAGGAAGTCGGGGGGGGGGGGGGAAGAGGAAGTCATCCCCCGGGGGAGCGGAGCAGTCGGGGGGCGTCCTGGGTGCGATCGGCAAGTGGTGGTATCGTACTCGTGGCTGTATATTCCTCTGTCAGTGTTATTATTGTTGTTGTTTCTTGCTCTCCTTGCTGTTCTGTTAAATTGCCTTTGTCTCAACCCACGAGTTTTTTGCCTTTTTCCTCCGATTCTCCCCTGCCGCGCTGACGGGGGGAGGGCCCGATCTGAGGGAGCGGCTGCCACGTGGTCCTTTGTTGCCGTCTGAGGCTAAACCACGACAACCTGCATGAAGGTTGTTACATGAACCAAACAGGGATGTCATCATCATACATAACACTATATATATAAAGAAAGAGTTTTATATGAATACTGGAAGAAGGGAGAATTAAAAATCAACACTGAGATGATATATAGAATTTTACGACCTCTGAGAGTGCTGCATCTGTGTAAAGGCTTTAAAAAAAAATCCATCAAACAAAGCTTTAACCAATATTCTGACAAAATCAAAACCTGATTGGTTTCTTTAAGTCTTCCTCTTAGAAGCTATCTAAAGTAGTAATTAGTATTGGGTATTGAATTTTCATAGCAAATTATTACCAATCAATAAGAAAGGAAGAAATAGTAAAAATATGAGAAAAGCATTCAAACAACAGTACAGTCAAGTCTACAGACAGCTAGAAATGGAAACACTAAAACCAGAGTAAATTACTCAAAATCTCTATGCTTTTGGACCTTCTTCAAATAAGCAGGCATCTTGTAATTCAGCACTAAAGCACAGGGATATGGTTTACATCTGAAAGGAGCCGTGTTGGACCTTGTCCTTACCAACAAGGAGGGGCTGGTGGGGAATGTCAAGCTCAAGGGTAGCCTTGGCTGCAGCGATCATGAAATGGTAGAATTCAAGATTCTTAGGGCAGTGAGGAGGGTGTGCAGCAAGCTTGCTACCCTTGACTTCAGGAGAGAAGACTTCGGTCTCCTGAGAGATCTGATTGGCAGGGTAGCGTGGGAAAAAGAACTGGAGGGGAGAGGGGCCCAAGAAAGCTGGTTGGCATTCAAGGATAGCCTCCTCCAAGCTCAGGAGAGGTGCATCCCAAAAAAGAAGTCAGGCAAAATAGCCAGAAGGCCTGCGTGGATGAACAAGGAACTGCTGGACAAGCTCAGGACCAAAAAGGAGGTCTATAGAGGGTGGAAGCAGGGACGGGTAGACTGGGCAGAATATAGAGAAACTGTCCGAGTGGCCAAGAACCAGATCACGCAAGCGAAAGCCCAGGCAGAACTAAATCTAGCCAGGGACATCAAAGACAATAAGAAAAACTTCTACAGATATGTCAGGGATAAAGGCAAGACTAGGGAAGTTGTGGGCCCTCTCCGGAAGGAAACGGGAAACCTGGCCTCCCAGGATATGGATAAGGCTGAGCTACTGAATGACTTTTTTGCCTCAGTCTTCACCGGCAAGGGCTCTAACCACACTACCAAAGTCACGGAAGGCAAAAACAAGGGCTCTGAGAATGAAGAACTGCCCACAGTAGGAGAAGAGCAGGTTCTAGACCTATTAAGTAACCTGAAGGTGCATAAGTCCATGGGACCTGATGAAATCCACCCACGGGTCCTGAGGGAGCTGGCGGATGAAGTTGCTAAGCCACTTTCCATCATATTTGAGAAATTGTGGCAATCTGGCAAAGTTCCCACTGACTGGAAAAAGGGGAACATAACCCCGATATTCAAAAAAGGAAAAAAAGAAGACCCAGGGAACTATAGGCCAGTCAGTCTCACCTCTGTGCCTGGCAAGATCATGGAGCAGATTCTCCTGGAATCTCTGCTAAAGCACATGGAAAATAAGGAGGTGATTGGAGACAGCCAACATGACTTCACCAAGGGCAAATCGTGCCTGACAAATTTGGTGGCCTTTTACGATACTGCCACAGGCTTGGTGGACAAGGGCAGAGCAACAGACGTCATCTACCTGGACTTATGCAAAGCATTTGACACTGTCCTGCACAACATCCTGGTCTCAAAATTGGAAACTCATGGATTCGATGGATGGACCACTCGGTGGATATGGAACTGGATGGATGGCCGCACTCAAAGGGTTGTGGTCAACGGCTCAATGTCCAAGTGGCAGTCAGTGATGAGTGGTGTTCCTCAGGGATCGGTACTGGGACCAGTACTATTTAACATCTTTGTTGGAGACATGGACAGTGGGATAGAGTGCACCCTCAGCAAGTTTGCGGACAACACCAAGCACGGTGGCGCGGTCGACACGCTGGAGGGAAGGGATGCCATCCAGAGGGACCTGGACAGGCTTGAGAGGTGGGCTCATGCAATTCGCATGAAGTTCAACCAGGCCAAGTGCAGGGTCCTGCACCTGGGACATGGCAATCCCAAGCACAAATACAGGTTGGGCGGAGAATGGCTGGAGAGCAGCCCCGAGGAGAAGGACTTGGGAGTGCTCGTGGATGAGAAGCTCAACATGAGCCGGCAGTGTGCACTGGCAGCCCAGAAAGCCAACCACATCCTGGGCTGCATCAAAAGAAGTGTGGCCAGCAGGTCGAGGGAGGTGATTCCACCCCTCTACTCTGTGCTTGTGAGACCCCACCTGGAATACTGTGTTCAGCTCTGGAGTCCTCAGCACAGGAAGGACATGGACCTGTTGGAACGGGTCCAGCGGAGGGCCATGAAGATGATCAGAGGGCTGGAGCACTTCTCCTATGAAGACAGGCTGAGAGAGCTGGGGTTGTTCAGCCTGGAGAAGAGAAGGCTCCAGGGAGACCTTATAGCAGCCTTCCAATATCTGAAGGGAGCCTACAGGAGAGCCGGAGAGGGACTCTTTGTCAGGAAGTGTAGTGACAGGACAAGGGGTAATGGTTTTAAATTGGAAGAGGGGAGATTTAGATTAGATATTAGGAAGAAATTCTTTACTGTGAGGGTGGTGAGGCACTGGAACAGGTTGCCCAGGCAAGTTGTGAATGCCCCATCCCTGGAAGTGTTCAAGACCAGGCTGGATGGGGCTTTGAGCAACCTGGTGTAATGGGAGGTGTCCCTGCCCATGGCAGGGGGGTTGGAACTCAATGATCTTTAAGGTCCCTTCCAACTCTAACCATTCTATGATTCTATGATTCTATCCCTTGCCTGATTTAATTTAAGTGGGCCTTAGCCTTCCTCATTGCATCCCTGCATACTCTGACAATGTTCCTATACTTCTCCCAAGTGACCAATCCCTTTTCCCACATTCCGTAAACTTCCGGAGCCCAGGTAATTTTCTCCTCTATCCTTCTAGTTGCAGGCAGCAATATTGGAAGAAACAGACGGACTGAGTTTATTGATACTTAGCTCCGTGTTTGGTGTCACCACCAGAATGTTGGGTTTTTTGATAATAGAATGGTTTACACACCACCAGGCCTGCTGGAGTCACATGAGATTCATCTTTCTCAAAAGGGGAAGAGGGTCTTTGCTCATGAGCTAGCAGGGCTCATTGACAGAGCTTTAAACTATAAGGGGGAGGGGGATAACATCAGGCTTACCTGTTACAAGCCATGGGATGATACAACATAGTTAGAGGGATGGTGTGCTAGCGAGGAACCTCAGCCTCTTGCTCTGTGATGTGCTGGGTACATTGCAGCACACTTGAAGTCTTACAGAGATGAGCCAAGGGCTCCTGAGCTAATAGGAGCCAACATCAAACAAGGGAGAAATACCTCAAAGGAACTAAGGAGTGTTCCTTTAAAAAAGGTGACAAGGCTGACAGCCCAGCTGAAGTGCCTCTACACCAATGCATTGTGGATAACTTTGGAATGCATTGAGGATAACTTCTTAAGCCAAGTAATTGAAAGCTCTATCAGAGGGGATGCGATACTGGACCTGATGATCACCAACTCAAGTGAGCTAATTGGTGACATCAAGACTGGAGGCAGCCTGGGCTGCAGTGATCATGCACTGGTGGAGTTCACAGGCCTGAGGGATATGGATCAGGGGGAGATTAAAGTCAGGACCCTGAATTCTAGGAAAGCAAACTTCCAGCTCTTCAAGGAGTTAGTCAATAGGACCCCCTGGGAAACTGTCCTCGGGGACAAGGGAGCAGAACAAAGCTGGCAGATCTTTAAGGATGCTTTCCACAGAGGGCAAGAGCTCTCGATCCCCAGGTGTAAGAAATCAGGAAAGGAGGGCAAGAGACCAGCATGGCTGAGTCAAGACCTGCTAGTCAAACTAAAGGGCAAGAAAGAGATGCACAGGCAGTGGAAGCAGGGACAGGAATCCTGGAAAGAGTATAGGGACACTGCCCAGTTGTGTAGGGATAGGGTCAGGAAGGCCAAGGTGCAGCTGCAGCTGAACTTGGCAAGGGACGGAAAGAATAATAAGAGCTTCTACAGATATGTTAGCCAGAAAAGGAAGGTCAAAGAAAGTGTACTTCCCCTACTCCCCCGACGAACACAACTGGCAAACTGGTAACAACAGACAAGGAGAAGGCTGAGGTACTCAACAACTTTTTTGCCTCAGTATTCACTTGGAACCTCTCTGGATGTAATCTGCCTGGGCTTCTGCAAGGCCTTTGACACGGTCCCCTCACAACATCCTTCTCTCTAAATTGGAGAGACATGGATTTGATAGGTGGACTGTTCAGTGGATGAGGAATTGCCTGGATGGTTGCATCCAGAGGGTAGTGGTCAATGGCTGAATGTCCAGATGGAGATGTGGAATCCCTCAGGGGTCCATATTGGGACCAGTACTATTTAATATCTTCATCAATGACATAGACAGTGGGATTGAGTGCACTCTCAGCAAGTTTGCAGATGACACCAAGCTGAGTGGTGCGGTTGACACACTTGAGGGATGGTATGCCATTCAGAGGGGCCTGGACAAGCTTGAGAAGTGGGGTCCGTGTGATCCTCATGAGGTTCAACAAGGCCAAGTGCAGGGTCCTGCACATGGGTCAGGGCAACCCCCAGTATCAATAGAGCCTGGGGGATGAAGGTATTGAGAGCAGCCCTGCAGAGAAGGACTTGCGGGTACTGGTGGATGAAAAGCTGGAAATGAGCCAGCAATGTGCGCTTGCATCCCAGAAAGCCAACCGTATCCTGGGCTGCATCAAAATAAGCATGGCCAGCAGGTCGAGGGAGGTGATTCTGCCTCTCTACTATGCTCTTATGAGACCCCACCTGGAGTACTGCATCTAGTAGTACACATTTCCTATGAGGACAGGCTGAGAGAGTTGGGGTTGTTTAGCTTGGAGAAGAGAAGGATCCGGGGAGACCTTATTGCAGCCTTCCACTACTTAAAGGGGGCCTACAGGAAAGATGGGGACAAACTTTTTAGCAGGGCCTGTTGCTACAGGACAAGGGGTAATGGTTTTAAACTGAAAGAGAGTAAATTTAGACTAGATATAAAGAAGAAATTTTTACAATGAGGGTGGTGAAACACTGGAACAGGTTGCCCAGAGAGGTGGTAGATGCCCTATCCCTGGACACATTCAAGACCAGGCTGGATGGGGCTTTGAGCAACCTGATGTAGTTGAAGATGTCCCTGCTCATTGCAGGGGGCTTTGACTAGATGACCTTTAAAGGTCCCTTCCAAGCCAAACCATTCTATGATTCTATGATAGGGCTGAATTTGCAAATTAATGCGGTCATGATCACCTATTGCTCTCCAAAGACCTTCACAGATATGATTGCAAATCTGGTTCCTTAGTAACTGGTTTCAGAAATTCCTGCTGAGGTACAAAAAACAACCACGAAATCAGTAACAACTAATGCCAATGAAGGCCTCTTCCCATAATTTAGGAATGGGCTTAAAAAGATATGAACATTTGATTTTATTTTTTTTTCCGATCTTTTAAGAAGCAAAACCAAATGACATTATTTAGAAAGTAGTATAAAAAAAAATTTATACTTGATGCAGTCTTCAGATTGCTGTCACACAATCCTGTGGTTCCTGGGCTTCAGTTTTCAACTGCAGTTTATGCTGTAGCAGCCTTGACACCTGCACCATCCTGGTCATACTCCCCATCACCTCCAGTTCTCTGCCTTGCAATCTAATTTCTTTTAGGCCCCGTATTCCCTTTCTGGTTCAGGAATAAGATTTACATATCAATAAGGTTAATATTTGTTTGTCTCTAAGCAAAAAACTCTAGGGTATGTTTTGAATTCTGAAAGGTTTTTCTGTAGTTTATGAAGCCAGAAAAGGCTTGTATACATCATATATGCAAAACATAAAAGTACACGATTGTTTAAAACACTGAAATCCTTATCCAGCTTTCTTTGATTGTTAGTTTGGAGATATGGCACAATAAAAATCGAGACTGAATTTTAAAATAGTACATGTGTATTGGAGGCAACAAACTCTTTTTTTTAGAATTGATAATTTTTTAACTTTCTTTTGTGTTTTTTAATAAAGGAGTAAAATGGCTAGAACAACTTGGATGATTCTTTTTGGTTCCTATCCTCAAACTAATACATAAACTTGGTATAACAAAATGGTAATATATTACTCTTTGGTTTTTAAACTGAAATGTAATTCCTCACTCTTAAGATTCTTTGTTATTTGAAAAATTAACATTTTTTACAATACTGTGATACACATTAGATGCATTTCACAGTTTTTGAACTAATCTACCTTGAAACATTGTGCTAAATTTAAAGTTGCACTTGCAAAACGGATTATAAAACAGTAATTATCCTTCCTATCCAGCCTGACCTAAGTAGTGCATACAGTAATTTCTTTGTAGCACCCTAATCTGGGATTTTGTTTATTGGCAGCAATTAGAAGCGTTTCAGTAACCCTGAACAAGTCTACATACATTTTCAATTTTTAAACACAAGCCAACAGCTATAGACTTAAAGAAGACCTGAAACAGAGATGCTTGTCTTTCAGATGAAATTAACCTTTCAGTATATGGTCACTGCAGCACCGAGTCCTCTCTTGACAACAAGCTGGTGCCAAGGCAATTGTTAGCTTCCCTTTATTTTATGTTTCAGAGCATTACTCTGGTTTCAGACACTCATGCTTCTTGAACAGAAACAGAGATAAACTGTTATGTATAGAGAATGTAATCTTTGTTTTCTCATTAGAGCTAAATGTTCAAGTGGTAAACTCAGCTTCACTGGTTGCCTTGGGCTAGATGATGTAAACTGGCTGCGAAGCTAGGACTTTTTAAACTGACTTATATAAGAACCAGTACAAATTAAAGGAATACAGTTGAATACAGAGGGAGGGAAAAGAATCTACAAAATGAATGTTTTGCTTCCTTGTCAGTGGAGATGTGAATGATGAGAAGGACTGAAAGTGATCTGTAGAAAAATCTGTATCTTTGCTTAATTCAGGAAAAATAATTCCATGGAAACCATGTAGAAACTGTAAAAGAGAAAATACCACTATAAAAGTGTGGGTTCAGTTAAAGTTCACTCACACAGCTGTGCACCCGATATCAACAGGACTGCAAGGGCCGCTGCCTTTTAACGGACATGCCTTGTTATTGGGCCGGTCTTCTACTACAAAGATGGGTTTGTTTGTTTTACCTGGGATTATTGATAGTGACTATCGGGGAGAAATTAAAATCATGGTATGGACTCCGAATCCTCCCTGTACCATACCAGCAGGTGAACGCATTGCTCAATTAATACCTCTCCCTAGTTTGTCTCCCTTAACAGACGACACTGCTGCATCGGCACCGATCCGTGGAGCTGGAGGTTTCGGGAGTACAGGTGCCCCACAGATTTATTGGACTCAGCGGATCATGACCCAACAACCTTTTCTTACTTGTCAACTTAATGGTAAAGATTTTTCAGGGTTGGTAGATACTGGAGCGGATATTTCTATCATCCGTAAGTCTGACTGGCTGTCTGAATGGCCTGTTTTGGACACAGCTGCTTTAATTACTGGGGTCAGAGGAACTCAGCTTCCTCAACAATTACTACAATCCCTGCTGGTTGAAGGACCAGATGGGAAAATAGCTAAATTAAAACCATACGTTCTACCTGTATATTATGGGGCCGTGACTTGATGTCACAATGGGGTTTGCTTTTAACAAAACATTTTTGACTGGGGTCGCTGATGTCCAACCACGGCTCAAACTTACGTGGTTAACCAATTCCCCTGTTTGGGTTGATCAGTGGCCCCTCAGAGGTGAGCGGTTGGAGCGAGCGCGAGAGCTGGTTGCAGAACAATTGCAGTTAGGACATATTGTCCCTTCTACAAGTCCATGGAATACTCCAATTTTTGTAATACCTAAGAAATCGGGCAAATGGCGATTATTGCAGGATTTACGGGCAGTTAATGCTGTTATAGCTCCAATGGGTGCACTGCAATCGGGACTGCCGAATCCTGCAATGATACCGCAATCTTGGAATCTTCTTGTCATTGATTTAAAGGATTGTTTCTTTACAATTTTTCTGCATCCTGATGATTGTCCACATTTTGCCTTTTCTGTACCTTCTATTAACAATGAAGGGCCTATGGAGAGATATCATTGGGTGGTACTTCCTCAAGGCATGAAAAATAGTCCAACTATTTGTCAATTTGTTGTTTATTCTGCTTTGAAAACACAATTTCCTACCCTGCTGTTTTATCATTACATGGATGATATTTTAATTGCTGCGCCTGATGAGTTTCAGTTACAATCTGCGTTTGCTGAGGTGAAATTGGCCATGGAACGCTACGGACTTTGGATTGCACCTGAGAAGGTACAGTCTATACCACCTTGGAAATATCTGGGTTGGCAAATTTTAGATAAAACCATTATTCCACAACCCATATGAATTGTCAATACAGTAACTACATTGAATGAGTTACAAAAATTATTGGGAACCATTAATTGGCTACGACCTTTATTGGGGATTTCTACAGAATTATTATCTCCCCTGTTTGACCTTTTGAAAGGCGATTCTGATTTGTCATCCCCAAGATCGATTATCGGGGAAGCTTCGCAAGTATTGCAGATTGTGGCAAACATGGTTAATACAGCCTTTGCATCCAGGTATGATTTAAATTTACCTGTCCCTCTATTTTTAATCCCTAATTCTTTCCAGCCATATGCGCTTATTGGCCAATGGGATGAAAAGGAACAACAGCTATTTGTACTAGAATGGATTTTCCTTCATTCATTTTCAAAAACTGTAACTACTTTGCTTGAGATGTTTGTGAGATTAATTTCTACAGGTCGACTGCGATGCCAGCAACTTCGAGGAACTGATCCGGATTTCATTCATATGTACATCAGGAAGGAAGATTTTACGGTAATGCTTCGTGAGAGTTTCTCTCTACAGGCAGCCTTTGTGGATTACCTTGGCAAAATACTTTATACTCTGCCGAAGCACCGTCTGCTTAACTCTCTAAAAGATGTTCCTCTACAGCCTCTTTTTCTACAGCAATCTTCGCCAATCCCTAATGCCCGAACGGCATTCATTGACAGCTCTGGAAGAACAGGCAAGGCCGCTGTTGTCCTGGTTTGAGGTAAAACAGAACTAATTTTCTGTTCAGTAATTTTTCCTTTTTAGCTGGGCCTCTTCTAACTAACTAAACTCTGAAATTAACGATATATTGTTCAGAAACTGCTCGCTCTCATAGTGATAAGACCTGATAATACCAAGGAATGGTATGCAGAGAGGCCTTTGCTTATACTTATTGCTATAACAACCAAGGTCAGGTAACTTTGTTATTTGCCCCGTTGGAGGGTCGGAAGCGGAAAAGCATAGAGGGGTCACACCTGCAGGGAGGAGCGGACAGGACAGGTGACCCAAAACTGACCAACGGGGTATTCCATCCCATCTGCATCATGCTCAGTATAAAAGCTGAGGGATCAAAGGGTCATCTCTCTTCCTTCAATGGCCGACATCTGAGGAGGACCCTGTCTGTTCGTCTGCCTTTGATCCCGATCCGAGCAATCCTGACTCCAGATCCGGAATCCAGCTCCTGTCCATCACCGAGTCCAGCCTGGGACTTTTCCCCTGTGCCTGCTGGTGACATGATCATCATCCTGGGAGCTTGATACGGTTTTGTATATACTGTATATTTTTTTCTTTTTTTTTTTTCCTTTTTTAAAATTATTTATTATTTCATTATTTATTAATATTTTCATTAAAGTAGTTTAGTTTTTTTCTAAACTCATAAATCTCTTTTATCTCTTCCTCTCTTTTCCTTGGGGGGGGGGAGGGGCCATCTGTCGCTCTGATTGGTTAATCTGGTCAAAACCACGACAGCTGTTGTCTGGCAAGAGGCCACACATGGGTGGCAAAACTCTGTTGTTTTTCAGTCAGGTTCTACTCAATTGGTTGAGCTTGCAGCTGCTATCCATGCATTCAGTTTATTTGCTGCTGAACCCCTTAATGTTGTCACTGACTCTGCCTATGTCTTTGGCATTATACGAAGATTAGAAAAATCCTTTTTAAAGGAAGTTGCAAATCAGGACTTGTTTGATCTCCTCTCCAGGCTGTATATACTGATTTCACGGACAGCTCATTCTTATTTTGTGTCTCATTTACGTTCTCACACTACATTGCCTGGGCCCATGGTTAAAGGTAATGCTGTTGCCGATTCTTTTACTGTGACTGTTGTGGTACCTAAGAAACTTCAACAGGCTCAACTCTCCCATGAGTTTTATCATCAGAATGCCAAGGAACTCTCCAAGGATTTCCAGCTTACACTGCAGCAGGCACAAGAAATTGTCTCTGCCTGTCCAGATTGCCAGCGTCTCCTGCCGCTTCCTACACAGACTGGATCTAATCCTTGTGGATTTCAGCCCAATGAACTATGGCAAACTGATGTTACTCATATTTCTGCGTTTGGAGTTTTTCGCTTTGTACATGTTACTGTTGACACCTTTTCTGGGTTTATTGTTGCTTCTGCACACAGAGGCGAAAAGGCTAAAGATGTCTGTCGCCATTGGCTTCGTGCAATTGCTGTTTTAGGTATTCCACAGAAAATTAAGACTGATAATGGGCCAGGCTATGTCACCAGACAGACAAAAACCTTTTTAGCTGAGTGGGGTATCCTGCACGTTACAGGTATTCCCCATTCTCCGACTGGTCAAGCAATTATAGAGCGTTCCCACCTTACTCTGAAAAACATGCTTTATAAACAAAAAAGGGGGAATCCCCTGGGTACCACACCTCAGGAACAATTAGATAGAGCCACTTATGTTCTAAATTTTTTGAATCTTACGCATGCTGACAATTTGACTGCTAATCGACGGTGACATGGCTTGCCGGATCAGACAAATATGAAGCCTACTGTATTTTATAAAGACTTACAATCAGGACAATGGATGGGTCCAGTACCCTTGTTGTCATGGGGACGTGGCTATGGTTGTGTTTCTTTATCCACAGGACCATACTGGTTACCTGCAAAAAATATCAAGCCTGACAACACTATACAGAAAGACGCGGAATCTGTTGAAGACGTCTCTCACGGCAAAGCTAAAGAGGAAGATTCTAATCTTCATCAGGTTTAATCATGTCACATGTGTTTCGCATTATCATATGTATGTTATGTAGCTCAGTAACTAGAGCTTATGTCTATTGGGCACATGTTTTAGACCTGCCTGCGTTTAGGTCTCTCACGTGGTGGGATCTAGTGTCACCTTTAAGTAATAATGACACGAGATGGATGAGAGGAGTTTGATTACCACCATCTTACGATGATCTTAACAATTCCTTTGAGACTAGCCAGATATTTTATAGTGACTTACATGTGTGTCACATGGGCCAATGTTGCTAGGCCCAAGAATCAATCTACTACTCAGTTACCTCTTATTGGATTAAAACTAAATGGCAAAACTAATTACACTATGGCCACTCTGCCAGGTCTAAGCAATACCGACGAGGAGGGTATTATCCCATATTCGTCCTATTTTCCAGCATGCAATCTGCAAAAATTGCAAGATTTACAACAATTGGCTCAGTGTCTGAGGTTGTATCCTTAAAGACAAAATTTGTCATTTGGGTTCGTTATTGACTGGGGCCCGCATGTCACCTTTTGCAATCAAAAATATAATTATTTGGCATTATCTTGTAGTGAGGATAATGCAAGCCTCATTTGGCATAATAGAGAAATGGCAGGACCTTTGATTCAATATGTTCATAATGACAATCATTCTAGCATTAAAATAGATCTATGGATGTTAGTTTTGCCAGGCTTAACACGAACTGTATATCAGTTGTATATGCAGAAAAATACTGCCTTAATTAATCTAATGGTTTTGCATTGTGCTAACATAACTGTGTGTACTACTCACTCATATGTATTCGCGTTAGCTCATAATCTTAATGCACCTTTAATGATAGTTTGTATTCATTAGAAGCACAATCCTTTTCTTTAAGAATTGTATTACACATGTTGATTTAGCATTAGGAAATTATATGACTATTGTTCTTTTAGAAGACGACCAGAAGTATGGATACCTGTTAATTTTACATGTGAATGGGGCAAGATGGTATAGGTTATTTAGTTAGACTTCTTAAGGATGAAGTTGAAAATAATAGAGGGTTAAGTGCTTTCTTGAGTGATTAACTTTTGCTATAGTACATGATTACAGGCCCTTGAAGTTGCTTTGCTCTTTTGTTTAATTTTCTTTTTTTGGGGTTCCTAGGTTCAGTTATTAATCAGACGCGTGGTGTTCAGTGCCAGGTTATGATGACCCTCGCTTTGATTTCTATTCTAACTAATAAAGGAGGGGGAGATGTGGGTTCAGTTAAAGTTCACTCACACAGCTAAGATTTACGTGCATCTGGAGCAACAGCGTGTGCCAGTAGCGACCTTGAGAGCAGGGGAGGAATGAGAAACACAAGTTTCACATCCTGAAGCTCATCCTGACAAAAACAGAACACAGTCTGGGAACCGAAACTTGTCCTGGTAGCAGAGTACCTGTTATTGTAATAAGATCAGTAGAAGGTAAAAAATATTTTTGTAAGTCCATGACTGGGCATTACTAGGGGAGTGGGTTTGTGTCTTAGCCTATATAAGTTTCTCTGTGTAGCAATAAAGTGGATCCGCTTACTGCACGATCTGCGAGTCCGTGATTTCTTCATACGCCACAAATACCTTGAGGGAAACTGGGGCTGTGATTTTGGGACCCTCTCTGAGGCTGGTGAATAAAGGAGAGGCAGCAAAATGGAAAGGAGTTACGGCACGGGTGACAAGGAAACAAATGTGGAATGATTTTGTGCAAGCTGGTATCCCACAACCAGGGATAGATGGGATCACATCAGAAATGTTTCCCCGGTGGCAAAAGTTAGCATTTACGCAAAAAAAGCCAACCTCCCCCAGCCCCACCACCAACTCCTCGCCTCCCCTCCACCCCACCTGACACCTCAGTGCAAGATGTTACCCGGCAACAAAAGCAATATACTTTACAAGTATTGCCTCATGGATACAAACACAGTCCCTCCATTTGCCACCTAATGATAGCAGCTGATTTAGCAGTGTGGTCAGTACTGTTACTGTTTACCATTCTATTGATGATCTATTGACTTTGGCAGAATCACAACAAGAAAGCGAAGCAGCTGCTGAATTGTTAAAAGTGCGTTTGCAGGACCGAGGTTGGGCAAATAATCCAAAGAAAATACAGGGCCCAAGTGCTACTCTACAATTTTTGGGAATAGTTTGGCATGGACAGATCAGAAAAATACCAAATCAGGTACAGCAAACAAGGCAGCCATTTCCTGTACCAATCACAGTAAAACAGTCACAGACCTTTGGAGGGCTTTTAGGGTACTGGAGAACTTTTATGCCACATTTGGTCATATTAATGTGCCTTTGGCAGAAATTAACTAGGAAGAAAGTTGTCTGGCAGGGGACCAAGCAACAGCAAGAAGCCTTTGATGCCTGCAAAGATGTTTTGATTGAGCATGCACAATTATACACTCCTAAGCAAGGATATTCATTTGAATTAGTAATAATTCCAGATGATACAGTCTCAGGATTGTGGCAAATGACTGGGATGAAAAATCAGAAAGAACCTGTAGGGTCTTGGCCCAAGGCATTACAAGGTTCTGCTATACATCATAAACCAACTTCTCCTCTTATTTTACATCCTTTGTTAATATCAGATTCTCAAGTTTTTGTATTTCAGGTGTCTTCGGTGAATACCTGTGCCTTATCTAGAGGAGATAGCATTGGAATGCTGTTATTGGTGTTGCAAACCCAACATCGAATTGAAGTTCAACCTGAAAAAGCACAAGCCATAGCTCTACAATCCGTGTGGGCAATTACCCCACGTCAGGTTATCAAACCCAAAGTAATAGTAGCCGAAGGAGCTGAAGCAGCACTTATGTATCACTGGAAGGAGATGTCACTGCTGTTTTCCTCCCCTGTCACAGGTTGGCTCATCATGCTTTGTAGTCTGGTACTACAAGCACATGCCCTGGATACATCTCTGCAAAATCAACATGTAAACACTTAGATTTGGTTAGCCTCTACTGCAACTAACTCGTCTCCCTTTTATATTAAGGGAAGATTAACAGCAGCAGATCTTTAGACAACTTGTTTCAGTGGTGCATCAACACCAGCAGCTGTATTATAGAATTATACTGTGCTAAGTGACTTTGATATTAGTGTCTCATTGCTGTCTTTTCTGAGTAGGTAATGGCCATATGCCAATGAAGATTACAAAATTGACTGACGGTAGACTATTTCCTCCCTGGACACCAGAAACGCTGCTTCGACTTTGAAAACATGTTGCTTCAACGTTAACTAATGAAACAGCCAGCATAGAGCACAAGATTCAGCATTCTCCAGGCCTGAATGCAACAAACGGAACAACCTACTGGTGGTGCCTGGCTGGTTGAGGGGTTTAATTCCTGGATAGGAGGAATGGGACACCTGATTCAAAGCCTTATTTTACAGATATCTTTATTCCTTTTTCTATATATGTTTATTGCCTCTGTAAATTAGTCTGTACTACACCCCGCAAGCCTAAATGAACATCTCCAGCTTTGCCAACCCCAGCAGAAGCAATAACTTGAGTGAGGAGGTGGAATGTGGGAAAGTAACGGAAGATTGGCGAAGAGGACTGTAAACATGCTCGAGTGACTCGCAGGTGGGGTGCTGGAAAACACATATATCACACTAATTGTTGTTTTTTTTTGTGTGCTCAATGAGTAGAACATCTGCACTTGGATAACGTAGGCCTGGGATTGACTCAGGGGCACCTTATCGAACATGCCCGAGATTCTTGCTCTGCTGTTGAAAAGAACAAAGCACAGCGGAAAACTCTGCCTGCCAGAATCACAGAATCACATGGGGTTGGAAGGGACCTCTAGAGATCATCCAGTCCAACCCCCCTGCCAAAGCAGGTCCACCTAGAGCAGGTTGCACAGGAACATATCCAAGTGGCTTTTGAATGTCTCCAGAGAAGGAGAATCCACCACCTCCCTGGGCAGCCTATTCCATTGCTCTGCCACCCTCAAAGTAAAGAAGTTCCTCCTCATGTTTAGGTGGAACTTCTTACGTTCAAGTTTGTGCTCATTTCCTCTTGTCCTGTCACTGGGCATCACTGAAAAAAGACTGGCCCCATCCTCTTGACACCCTCCCTTTAAGTATTTATAGGTGTTGATCAGATCCCCCCTCAGTCTTCTCCAGACTAAAAAGACCCAAGTCCCTCAGCCTTTTCTCATATGAGTGATGTTCTAGGCCCCTAATCATCTTTGTGGTCCTCTGCTGTACCCTCTCCAGCAGTTCCCTGTCCTTCTTGAACTGGGGAGCCCAGAATCAGACACAGTACTCCAGATGGGGCCTCGCCAGGGTGGAGTAGAGGGGGAGGATAACCTCTCTCAACCTGCTGGTCACACTCTTCCTGATGCACCCCAGGATGCCATTGGCCTTCTTGGCCACAAGGGCACATTGTTGGCTCATGATCATCCTGTTGTCCACCAGGACTCCCAGGTCTTTCTCCTCAGAGGTGCTCTCCAGCAGGTCAGCCCCCAGCCTGTACTGGTGCATGGGGTTATTCTTCCCCAGGTGCAGCACCCTACACTTGCCTTTATTGAAGTACATCAGGTTCCTCTCTGCCCAACTCTCCAGCCTATCCAGGTCTCGCTGTATGGCAGCACAGCCTTCCGGTGTGTCAACGAACCCTCCCAGTTTTGTATCGTCAGCAAACTTGCTGAGGGTACATTCCATCCCTTCATCCAGGTCATTGATGAATATATTGAAGAGGACTGGACCCAGTACTGAACCCTGGGGGACTCCACTTGTTACAGACCTCCAACTAGATTCTGTGCCCCTAATAACAACCCTCTGAGCTCTGTCTTTCAGCCAGTTTTCAATCCACCTCACTGTCCATTCATCTAATCCACACTTCCTAAGCTTACCTATGAGGATGCTGTGGGAGACAGTGTTGAAAGCCTTGCTGAAGTCAAGGTAGACAACATCCACCGCCCTCCCCTCATCTATCCATCCAGTCATGCCATCGTAGAAGGTTATATAGGTTAGTCAGACATGATTTCCCCCTAATCTTTCCAGGGATGGAGGTGAGGCTGACTGGCCTGTAGTTTCCTGGGTCCTCCTTCTTGCCCTTTTTGAAGACTGGGATGACACTGGCTTTCCTCCAGTCCTCGGGCACCTCGCCTGTTCTCCAGGACCTTTCAAAGATGACGGAGAGCGGCCCAGCAATGACTTCTGCCAGCTCCCTCAGCACTTGTGGGGGTGCATTCCATCAGGACCCATGGACTTGCGGGTATCCAGTGTACTTAACTGTTCCCTAACTTGTTCTTCCTCAACCAAGGGGAAGTCTTCTTTCGTCCAGACTTTCTCCGTTTCCTCCAAAGTGAGGGACTCCTGAGGGCTGGCCTGAGCAGTAAAGAGTGAAGCAAAGGCGGCATTCAGCAACTCTGCCTTCTCTGCATCCTCTGTCACCATGGCGCCTGTCTCGTTCAACAGCGGGCCCACATTTTCTCTAGTTTTCCTTTTGCCTCCAATATACTTGAGAAAGCCCTTCTTGTTGACTTTGACATCCCTTGCCAAGTTTAATTCCAAGGAGGCCTTGGCTTTCCTCATTTCATCCCTGCATACTCTAACGGCATTCTTGTAATCTTCCCAAGTGGTCAGTCCCTTCTTCCATGCACTGTAAACTTCCTTCTTCCCCTTGAGCTTTTTCAGAAGCTCCCTGATCAACCATGCAGGTCTCCTGCTTCCCTTGCCTGATTTTTCCTCTCAGGGATGCACCGATCCTGAGCTTGGAGAAAGAGATATTTGAATATTGACCAGCTCTCTTGAGTCCCCACACCTTCCAGAGCCCTAACCCATGGGATTTCTCCAAGCAGTTTCTTGAAGAGGCTGAAATTAGCCCTCCTGAAATCCAAGGTTTCAGTCCTACCTGTTATTTTGCGCACACTACCCACGATCCTGAACTCTATCTTTTCATGATCACTGCAGCCAAGGCTGCCCCCAACCTTAATGTCCTCCACCAGTCCCTCTTTGTTTGTCAGAACTGGGTCCAGTCGTACACCTCTCCTTGTTGGCTTTCCCACCACCTGAGTCAAGAAGTTATCATCAGTACACTGGAAGAACCTCCTGGACTGTACATGCCTCGCTGAGTAGCCTTCCCAGCAGATATCAGGGTGATTGAAGTCCCCCATGAGAACCAAGGCCTGCGACTGCAAAGCTACTTTGAGCTGACTGTAAAAGGCCTCATCAACTTCCCCATCCTGATCAGGTGGCCTGTAATAAACACCCACAACAGTGTCCCTCATATTGGCCTGCCCCTTAATCCTCACCTACAGGCTCTCAATTCTCTCTTCATCTGACCCCAGGGAGGGCTTTAGGGACATCTCCTCACTCTCTATCCATTCCTTAACATAGAGGGCAACACCTCCACCCCTCCTTCCTCACCTGTCCCTTCTGAACAGCTTGTAGCCCTCAATAGCCACACTCCAGTCATAGGATTCATCCCACCAGGTTTCAGTGATGGCCACTATATCATAGCTTTCCAGCAGCACAGTAGTTTCCAACTCCTCCTGTTTGTTGCCCATGCTGTGTGCATTTGTGTAGAGGCACTTCAGCTGGGCTGTTGGCTGTGCTGCCTTCTTAGGGGAACACCCCTTGAGGTGTCTCACAGGTGTTTCTCTGTTGACTTCAACTACCTCAGGAGCTTCTGGCTCATCTCCATAAGACTTTGACTGCAGTGCAGTGTCACCAGCCTGCCTCAGGGCTACAGGCTGAAGGCCCTTACTAGCATCCCATCCCTCTAACCCTGGTGAGATACTCCACAGCTTGTCCCAGACAAGCCTGATATTATTACCCCCCTCCCCCTTCATATCTAGTTTAAAGCCCTGTCAATCAGCCCTGCAATCTCTTGGGCAAAGACCCTCTCTTCCCCCTTTGAGAGAGATGTCTCCCATTTGATGTCAACAAGCCCGGTGCTGTATAGGCCATTCCATTGTCAAAGAAACCAAAGTTATGGTGGTGACACCATCCACGGAGCCATGTGTTAATCGACTGCATCTGTCTGTTCCTCCCAGCGTCATTGCCTGCAACTGGAAGGAGTAAGGAAAAAATAACCTGTGCCCCAGAATCCCTTACCAACCCTCCCAACTCCCTGTAGACTCTTTTTATTGCTCATGAACTGCAACTTGCAGCTTCCTCCCCACCTACATGGAAAATCAATAATGGATAATAGTCTGAGGACCTCACTAATCCAGGAAGTTTCCTGGTGACATCCTTAACACAGGCTGCAGGAAGACAGCAGGAGGGTCCACCCAGCATATTGGACCCTCTGTCCCCCTCAGGAAACAGTCACCAAGAACTATAACCCTTCTTTTTCTTCTTGTGGATGTGGTGGTGATCCGGGGTATACGCTTTTTTGACTGAGGAGGCATCTGTGATGTAGAGTGCCCATCAGCTACACCCTCACTCAACTGGCCTTCCTCAAGCAGTACCTCGTATCTGTTCTTCAGAGATACCGGACAGGGCGAGGTGGGCAAGGGGGGAGCTCATCTGCTGCCCCGACCATGAACCTGCCTCCATTCGCTCTTTTCGTCTAGGCTTCTGCTTTCAGCCTGACCGTGGCTGGGTACAGGCGTTACTAGACCCTGGCTGCTTTCCTCCCTAATACACCTCAACCTTTCAACTTCCTCTCTCACCTCTGCCACCAGGCTGAGCAGATCATTCACCTGTTCACATCTCACACAGCAGTTCTCATAGCTGCCACCCGTTACCAGTAAAAGATCCTGGCACTCCCTGCAGCCTGTGACCTGGACAGCTGCATGCTTCCTTGGGAGCTCTGTCTGGGTTCCCACATCCATTCTGGTTGAGGTTGAGAGCATGACTGTCCTCTGGGTGAAGACCATAGCCAAGCTCCTTCCGAGGGGGTGATGACCACCAGCAGGACTCACCTGTCAAGCTGACAGAGCTTCAGTTCCTTCCTGCGTGCCCTTTCCCTGCTCCCTGCGCCTTGTGGTGATGCTCCCAGGTAGCACTCTGGGTTACACCCACCCACTGCTTGCTTGCTCAGTGATCCCAAAGGCCTCTTTTATGAGGGAAGGGTTGGGGGGGAATCGGCCCCGGCAAGTTTATGCCTCTTTTAAATCTGCTGCCGGGGGGGTGTGTGTGTATGTGCTGGCTCCACCCCACACCGCCTCAGTAGCCTGCCCACAAGCTACCGACTTCCGGCACAGACTAGCCGCTTTGCCCGGCTTCAAAAAGCCCTCAAAAAGAGCTCCTTGCTGATCATTTTTGCTGCAATTCCCTCCCCCAGTGCGGACTTACCTACACTGGGGCTCGGTCTCCTTGGCGAGTGACCGTTGGCGCATTTACGCCTCGTTCAAATCTGCCGCCGGGGGTGCTGGCTCTGGACGCTTAGCTTTATGCTCTTTATAGGCATTCAGTATTACATGTCTCAAAATATTTTTCATGGATTATTACACTCCAAAAATCATGCACAGTAACATCTTTCTAAGAAATAATGGGAAATGTTTTCTACCAGAAAAATCAGGGTCTCTATATCAATGCCAGTATTATGGCAAAGGCACATCATTTTAACTTATGCTGCTATAGTCTACCCTGTGGTGATGAAGGATAACCACATCCTGGGGTGCATTAGCAAGGGTTTTTTCTGCAGTAATTATTCCCCTCTGCTTGTGAAGCCACATTTAGATTAGTATGTCCAATTTTGCCCCCCTCACCACCACCTAGTTATGAGGAAGAAATTCTTCACGATGAGGCCAGTGAAGTATGGGAATGGTTGCATAGAGAAGCTCTGGGATCCCCATCCCCCATCCCTAGAGATATTCAAACGTTGACTGGACAAGGCCCTGAGCAACTTGATCTAACTATAAAAGTTGGTCCTAGTTTTAGAAGGGGACAGGATGAAATGACCTGAAAGAGTTCCTTCAAATGTAAACTATTCCATTATTCTTTTGCACTGTCGCAGTGTTCTGCAGAAACCCTCTTGCAACCTTTAAGCTAGCTAGCTTTGAATGGAGGGCAAGCTATCTGCATCACAGGCCACACTGTAGGATAAATTCAAGCATGTTTGTGGTTTGTTCAGAGCATCATACTGGTGTACTAGACTGCAACAGAAACTGCTATTTTAAACATCTTCATTATGTCTACAGTATACTGCAGCCAGTGATGAGAAGGCATACCAATGGAAAGACTTCATCTGCATAGAGGAGACTCCCACAAGCCTTAATATACTTTTTCTGGGTTTTTTTCTGAACCTTTACAAGACTTCCAGGCACAGAAATGAGTGCGTTGGTTATATGTCTGACATCATTAAGTGCGTTTTCCTTTGATACTCTCCCTATTGTCAGAGCTTGATTTGTTTAAGAAAGCTGAGAGGAAATAACAGTTGAGTTATTTGAAAATAAGGTGCTGCTCACATGCTGAGAAAGAATGTCAAAAGGATAAGTGAATCTGGTGTGAGTGGCAGTCTGTGCACCAGCTACACACGAAGAGAGACAGTGACTCCTGCTCACAATAGGTGACGTCTAGACACCAAGAATACTGTCCAAAAGCAAAAGCCCCTGTCAACTGCACAGCTATACACCAATATGAAAAGTAGGAGGCCAAGACACATGAAATGCTAACGTGGTATCTTCACCTACTGCATTTAGAATTATCCTCTTTTATCTTGTGGATTAAAACCAGGTCAAATGCAGCTTAGTAAAAGATGAGGAGAACTTTGCTCTGTAAAATAAGGAATACTTGCTTTCTAGAATCATAGGAGACCATGGTAATACTTGGTCTTACCTTTCCTTTCAGGACCAGCCTCGTATGACTTATGAAGCAGCACCCCAATCATTCAGAGATCCATAAAACATCCTGTTTTCTGCTGGGTTCTCAAGTCCAGTTTCTGACACCCTCAAAGAGTGCTAATGAGCCATCACTATAGGATCTTCCATAATCTGTACTAAGCAATTTACTTCGTGGCTTGAGAGTTAAAAAGGAAAATGCCAAATAGTATCTGGTGCCTTCATATCTGTACAAGAAAAATATCACAAATGCCCTGCAGAGAGCTTTCAATATGATCAGGAAATGGAAAAATATACTGTTGATCTTATCTTTATTGTTGGTGGTGCTTGGATATATTTTGTGACAGAATTTTCAAGTGCGTTACTTTTTAATTAAAATAAATATGTATTTTGTCCCATTTTTATAGACAGCAAGGATCTGAGACATACCATCAGGTGTCCAAGAGGCAAGATTTCAAGAATCCACACAGATAAAAAAGAAACAAAAAGCTACATGTTCAAGGGGAGCAACTTCCAGCTGGAAGCACTGCTCCAAGGAACCACTTGTTTCTCTGCCTTGAGAGCAGCTCAGTGGACCACTTCATTTGTAAAGCTGCGGCAATTGCTGCGATTCCCAGAAAAAAAAAGCAAAAAACCTAGATGTGCTTGTGAGATGCAGATTACCATCCTGGAACAAAGCACATAACTAGACCCACACAGCCATGACCACAAAAATAACCTACTGAGAAGACAGACAGTTAAATGGGATGCTGCTTTATCTTTAAAAAAATCTTGCTGCTAGCAAGAAAACATGAAGCTACAGCAACACCATATTTTTCATGAGTCTCAGATCAATATAAAGCTATATGCCTTGGGTGCTGAAACAGCTACATTATGTAGTAGGTGTCATTCATATTTTCATTATGGTACATTTTTAGTTCAGTTAGAACTATTTGGATGGAATGCCCACCCAATCATGAAAGTCTCTGATGTTTTGTTGATGTGTGGCAAGTCTTTACTGTCAGCAGCCGGTCAGCAGAAATGCAAACAAACAGGTAAGAATTCAGCCTTAAAAACAAATCGACGTTACAATATCTTAATCAATAAATTGTATTACACCTTAAGCAATTTGATTGTTATGTCTGCAGCATTTAAACTTTTATTATTCTCTCTGGGTGGGGAAGTGACTGAGAGTTTGAACCACAGAGAAGGAAAGGATGTGCTTGGCACTGCTTTACCTCCCCTGTTTGGTTTTTTAATAAGGGGACAACAGCTTCAATAATAATCATGCTAAAGAAATCTGCATTTGATTGTATTTAATGCATATGCATTTATCTCTCACTGACATAAAAATGATAATTTGAGACCAAACCTGACTAACATATCACAGACTGGCAACATATATATTTACAGGAGACTAGGTACTCTGCATGTTTAGAATGTCTCTAGAAGAACCACGTAGTGATACACAAAATCAAAGATAAATGCCTGTGAGGCTCATTTTTGCAGTTATCAACCAGTGTTTTATGGAAAAAAGGCCCACCATGTTTTGTAACATAATTACCAAATAATATATCACATTTAACTTAAAAATGAACCAGTTTGCTAATTTAAATATGTTTTCTTCCCAGTGTCAATACTTTGAGCATAGTTTCAATTAATTTTTCCATTTAACCGCTTACAATTACTTAAAAGAAAAGAAGCTCTAAATTCAGTCCCCTATCATTTTAAAAAGGACTTTGATATGTTTTAAGAGGAAAATATTATGCACTACATAATATGAAGGTGGTGGCAGTAGCTATGGGTTACCTATCACAGATTTGCAAACACATTTAATCTACTTGAAGAGATTTTGTTTAAACAAGCATTGATATGCATCCTGTGATGCATATGGGTTGCAAAGATTCACAGCATCATACAGCCCAAGTGATCTGCCTGTGAGGCTGAAACAACTTTTATATGACTGAGAATGTGAAATATCTTCATTAATATTATTTTCATACCAAAAGAAATTTATGTAATTATATAGCTGGATTCATTCTGGTTCCCACTGAAATGTACAATACAATTCACACTGATTTTAATGGGAGTATCAGGACTACTGTGGATAAATGTTTGTCCTCTGTGCTTTGGAACACATAATTTTAAAAATTCATTTGAAATCAGCCATTACTGCAAGCAACTTATACAAGTTTATACTATCAAGTACATATAATCTCGATTATAGATTTCATGTTGTCACCATGCAAATATAACTGAATGCTTCATGCAGTCTTCCTCTGTTGCAAACATCTTGCATGTTGCTCAGAATTGAGAAAAAACCTAACTCCTTCATTTTACTATTATTAAAAATTAATTATATTTCTGAAATACAGAATCAGAAAATTCTTGGATTGATCTTATTCGGCTAAATAGAAATCTATTTTTCCAGAATGTAATGACGTGATTTTATATCAAGTTGCCATTGGAGAAAGGCTATGTTTAGTCTGTACCACTGATATTCAGAGTCATCTTTATTGAATTAGCAGTAGGGATACAGCTTCAGAAATATAGACATTAAACTATTGTTTCTTCTTTTTCTTCGAGTATTGTTTTAAGATGTTTGGAGGCACCATGTGTGTCAATAATGTTAATTGACAGACTGTCTTTTTGCAATATCTGGCCTATGCAAAGCTTTCCTCCAAATATATATAAAAGTCCACTTGGAATGCACTGTGACTATATTTTAGCGAATTCTGCATTTCTTTGGAATTCAGAAAAGCAATGCTTCCTATTCTCACATTACAGAAACAGATAAAAAACCCCACAAAATATGCACTGAAACAGTAAGATTTAATGCATGCTATCATTCAGTAAAATTGCAGAAAATAACTAGCTGAGGAGGAAGGAATGGTGTCTCTGGTTTACCACAGTGTCTTGTTCTCTATGAAAATGCTGAATAAATGCTTAAAAAGAGGGGAAAATGCTGAATATTGCATGAAACAGTACAACAGTAGTTTTCATTCCCACAAAGACCTCAATCCATTAAAAGATAATCCATTGTAAAACTTCAATAATTCAGGAGGACATATGGCATAGTTAAAACAGGGCTCTTTCTCATAGAGAACTCAGAGGAAAAACACTTCTGACAGAAATATACCATTTACAATGTTTCTAATCAGAGAACTTTATTTGGGTTTGGGTTGTTTTTTTTTTTTTTCCTAAAATCCTTTGTGGTTAATTGCAAATTCATCAGGAAGTTCCTTCCAAAGTCTCCTTACAGGACTACTTCCAGTTCTATCTACATTTCTCTTGCAAAGCAATAATCTTTGGCAAAGTTTGTGACACCTCCACAGATCAATTCAGCATCTCCCTCTCTCTTCTAAGGCAAGAGTCGCTGCGAGTTCCCTGCACTGCAGTGCAATGCAGCCCAAGTATCAGCAGTACCAATTGTGTTTGGGTAGGTTTCCCTTGTGTTGTACTAACCTCTGCAATACACACACACACGCGCACGCCTCCATCAGAGATACACTCATCAGCCTTCTAATCCTTTTCCGGGAAGGAGAGCTGGATACTATCAATCATAGAGGAGCCTCTGGATGAGACAATCTCCCTCCTTACCACCTGTCTTTATATGTTTCTTTCTCATTACTTCCTTCTCTCCTCAGCTTCCCCTTTGTATACAGATGTGCCATGGCTGCCCCAGCCAGCATGACTCAGCTCCCACCCTCGCCCCCCACCACTCACACCACACCCACAGTGCTTTGCAGGATTAGGCACCAAAAACTCAGTGACCTCCATGTTCAATTACCTCCATGTCACCTGGCCTTCAGGTCCCTGGGGTGTTCTGCCTCCACTCAGTACTGCTGGACCAGCCCCTTGGCCTCTTCTGCCTCATTAAATTAGAAGGTGATCACCTCAAAAAAACCTTGCCATCCCATGGCTCTTCCTAACCCTGGGTCCTGGACTAAAATTTTCCCCACTGTGACTTCAGTAAAGGTTGTGTCCAAGAAACCAGCCTTTCTCCATGCTCCCCTCCCCATGTACTGCCAGAGACATATTGGGGATTTAAATCCCCAAAGCACCGGGAAAGCAGTAACTTAGTGTGCTTTGGTAAAGTCCTTTCCTGAAGCTGTAAGGGAGTCCTTCCTCCCCCTTATGGGTTATAAATGTTAAACTATTCTCCGCACGTAGTCAATGATGTGAGCCATGATCCTTGAAGGCAACCTATACTGAGAAAAGGAACATAGTTTTCAAAAGCACTTAAATTGTTTATTTTCTTTTTTTTTCTCTGTTGTTTTCCTGTTTCTGTCTGAAACAGTCCTGAGTAGCATTCTCTAAGCAATCCTGCTTCAGCAGGGGAGTTGGACTAGATGATCTATACGGTCCCTTCCAACTCTAAAAAAAATTCAGTGAAATTCGGTGAAACCCTGTCTGTTCCCTTCTAAACTCATCTTAGAAAGTGTCAGTTCCCTAAGGTGCTGGAATCTCAACACCCTTCCTGCATCTTTGATTTTCCTCACCAGCCTTACCACTAGGACATCTGCAAGCTTGTTTTCTTCAAACATCCAGAGTCTCTGTAAACCTTAACACCTTTGGTTTTTGCTCCCCTAGCATGCAAAAGTTCTGCCAGCCTTAATATGCTAGTCAGCTTCAAAAGCCGAGATCAGACACTCATACCGCCTCGGATCTGTGCAACCTGCTCTCTGTGCAAAAGAGCAAGAGAGCTCTGGATAGAGCTGGAGTGAGCAGCAGCCGAGCAGACTGCTCCCGCTCACTGCAGAGATACGACTCTCCCCGGCAAGGAAAATCCCTATAAGTCCGGTGGAAAAGTCGAAGTCCTCCTCTGCCTCAAGCATGCAAAAAAAAAAAAGAAAAGAAAAAAAAGAAAAGTTGCCCAGGAGCAGCAGCGGCCGCCTCACTGCCCAGAGCATCACTTACCGGCGGGGCAGCTGGCGGAGAGCTGAGGAGCGGCCGGGCTGCAGGGCGTTCCCGGCTCCCTCCGCTCCCCGCTGCCGCCTGCTCGCGGCGTGAGGCTGCAGAAGGGAGCAAGGAGCTTCCCAGAGAAGGGGCAGACCAGAGTGGCTGCGTGGGCTTCGCGTTGTGGTGAAGCCTCTGCTGCAGTGCCGGAGAGAGAGAGGGAGGGAGCGGGCGAGCAAGGCGCGGCGCGGGCGGCGGCCGGCACCATCAATAATTGAAAGCGTGGGAGTGCAGAGAGGATGATCCCCGCCACAGGCAGCGGCCAGAGCCGGGCGAGGAGGAAGCACAGAACCCCTCCCCACGTGCAAGGCTGAGAAGCCTCTGTGAAAACAAGCCCCTTTTTCTCGGTAAAAGGGAAAAATAAAAATAGTGACACCCACACATGCACTTTATTTCAGAAGACAGTACTTTATGAGAGGCAGCGACAGGAGAGAGTGTATGAAATGGCTTGTTTCAGGAGGGGTTGCAACAGGCCCTATGGCCACCCAAAGACCACTGCATCCTTCATCCTTACTGTCTTTCCAGAGTGCAGACCACAAGCACTTTGCAGCAACAGTGTGAAGCTGTCTGCACTCCACATGCAAAGACTGCAAGTTAAGATCAGGGTGAGAAGAAGTGAAGTTGGTGTAGGAAGTCCCACAAAGATTCACTTTCCTGAGTGGAAAACTTCCTGACTAGAAGAGTGAAGCATTAGAACGGATTGCCTTGGCCAATGGTGGAATCCCCATCATTGATGGCCTTTAAGAAAACATCAGAAAAACAGAAAATCAGAAAAAACTTCAGATTCCACTGAGAAAGGGCCACTACAGCAGCCACCATCCTCCTCACCTACCATATTAGAGGGAGGTTCATGTGGGAGGTTTATAGGCATTTCATAGAAAACAGACAGATAGACTAAAGGCTAAACACAAGAATTTTATCCAAAAAAGTAAAAATGTGCAGTTTTGTGGTCAGATTAAACTGAAGTAACACTGTGTTGCTACTGCAGAGAACGGTTGCATGCCCTGCCACTTTCTCAGCATCAGCTTTATTGTTTGTGTGGCTTCAGGGTAAGATGGGTTGGTGAGTAGATCTGACTGAAGAATAAGCCTGGAAACCAAAGGAAAGTATGCCAAAGCCTGATGGGTTTTCAGTCAGACCAACAATTGACTCACTTGTCTCATTTAGGCTGAATTAAGCCAATCCTGAAGCTGCAGCACATGTATAGGACCGACTGCGCCAGCTTAGAAAGGTCATTGTGGGAATGTGAAGCATAATTTAAGTAAAACTGGGTAGTGTCTCCTTGCTCTATTTTCCATCCATGAGGAGTATATGTACGATAGGAGAAAATTCCTTCCCCCAAAATGTCCCCATTACAGGTTGGCAGGAAGCAGGTCTCATTCCTACCACCAGGAAACACATCCTGAGGTGGATTGCCTGCACACAGGCAACTCTGATGGAAATAATGCCTCTCAAGTTTGAGAATTTTACACAGACTACCTCTGTCTTCCCTGTTCCTGGATCTAATGGCTTAGACCTTCCTGAAATTTGCCCTCAAGAGTACTCATGTATCAGAAAATTTATTCTTTATATGCCTTCAATTAAGCTCATGAAATCTGTTGTTCTGTCAGTTTTCTGTAGAGACTACATGACACATCTGGACAGATTAATTTGCAGCTATCTCAGACTCAACAACACAAGGTATTTTGCTAGTGAGTGATCCTGGAATATGACCACGTATACATTGCATCCCTCTACCAACAGGACAAAAACAAAGACATTGTTTCTAGGTGGATGGAAAAAAAATAAAACCTTAGTATCATTGCTTTGTAAAGGAGTTGAAAAACGCAGACCTTGTGATTCTTCAAAATTATTCATTTCATACTGGTTTTAAAAGTAAATGACAAATAAATGTCTGTGATTAAATACTGTAGAATTGTGTCTGGGTTTTTTTAAATTATTATTTTATTTTAACTTGCACCTTAAATGTTTGTCTATGAGACATTAGCTTTGTTTCTCCAGTTTTTCCTTTTCAGGATAGAAATGCAGTAATATCTGGCTACAGAAAAAACCAGCATCCGGCAAAGATTTATAGCATTTCCCTTGAAACCAAAGTTAAATGTTTCATAGAATCAGTCTTACACTGTACTATATGTTCCCTTTGTACAAGTTCCACCTTTATCATGGATTCAATCCTGCAATTACTTTTGTTGACTTAAATGGGATGGGCTATGGGAAATGAATAGAATACAGATGTAAAGTGCACAGAAATGTTTCAAGTTAATCCTCAGTAAGGGGTCAGGGACCCACAGGGATCCTCTGAGCTGCCATGGTAAACAGGCTACTTCAAACACTGAAGCACTTCAGTATTTTACTGTATGCAGTGTATAAACATTTGAGATTATATCCATGCACAGTGACATAACAGAACAGGACCCAGTCCTGAATGAGATAATTGGACACCTCTTTATTTCAAATAAATAACAGCAAGAAAAGGCCACTTAAATGTGCAAAAGGAATTCACTATGGTTTCAGGTAACAGAGACAGAAAAAAAATTCCACAGTTTGTTTAAAAGAAAAAGAAGAATTAAGTTTTCTTTAGTTATATACAAGATACTTGTCTGAATTTGATCCTAAAGAATGTGTATCATAATGTCTAGTCATATCTAATTGGAAATACAAATACAAAGGGTAATACAGTGAAAGGGAAAAATCTGATACTTCTTTGCTGTCAAATGAAAATCACTTTTTAAATCAGTCTATATGGTACTGATTTATACACATAATATACATCAGACCATGTTTTCCTGTGACTTCATAAAAAAAAATAAATCCGTGACAGGTAAATGCTGCCATTGATAAAAAGATCCTCTACCTCTGCTAAAATTAAAGGTGAAGAGTCACTAAATAAATCCTTACATAATGTAAGCAGGAGCAACATTATCAGCTAAGTACTCTACCAACAGGAGGACTACTAATACCTGAATCCTTTTGGCCATGATACAGATAGGAAAAAAGAATCGTGGTTTGGGATGGGTTGGCCAATGACAAGATGACAGATGCTCTCCCCCACCTCTCGCTCCAAAGAGAGAAAGAAGAGAAATAAAGAGATTTATGAGATTAGAAAAAAACTAAACTACTTTAATGAAAATATAAATAATGAAATGAAAAGGAAATAATGAAATAGATAAAATATACACATATAAAACCGTATCAAGTTCCCAGGAAGATGTCACCAGCAGGCACTTGGGGAAGTTCCACACTGGACTCAGTGATGGATGAGAACTGGATTCCAGATCTGGCTTCAGGAACACATGGAGTGGGATCAAAGTGTTGTGTTAAAGGGTAAAGGAATTTGGCAGAAAATAACCCCCCTTGAGAGTAAGGCTTATTTCCACAAGGACCACTGCATGATCTTAAATAAGCACTATGTCCACTTGAAGTCCTGGGGAATACGCATTGTATAAAAGAGTCCTACTCAGTGCTGTAAATCTTTGCTAGATGAAGGCCTAAATTTGCAACAAGGTAAATCCCGTTTTTCTTCATGTAAATGATGGAATCATAGAATGGTTAGAGATGGAAGGAATCTTAAAGATCATCAAGTTCCAACCCACTGCCATGGGCAGGGACACCTCCCATTACACCAGGTTGCTCAAAGCCCCATCCAGCCTGGCCTTGAACATCTCCAGGGATGGGGCATCCACAACTTCTCTGGGCAACCTGTTCCAGTGCCTCACCACCCTCACAGGAAAGAATTTCTTCCTAATGTCTAATCTAAATCTCCCCTCTTTCAGTTTAAAGCAGTTACCTCTCATCCTATCACTGCACTCCCTCATAAAGAGTCCCTCCCCATCTCTCCTGTAGGCCCCCTTTAAGTATTAGAAGGCTGCTATAAGGTCTCCCTGGAGCCTTCTCTTCTCCAGGCTGAACAACCCCAACTCTCTCAGTCTGTCTTCATAGGAGAGGTGCTCCAGCCCTCTGATCATCCTCGTGGCCCTCCGCTGGACTCGCTCCAACAGATCCATGCCCTTATGTTGGGGGTCCCAGAGCTGGATGCAGTATTCCAGGTGGGGTCTCACCAAAGCAGAGTAGACAGAGGGAATCACCTCCCTCGACCTGCTGGCCGTGCTTCTTTTGATGCAGCCCAGGATGCAGTTGGCTTTCTGGGCTGCAAGCTCATGTCCAGCTTCTCATCAGCCAACACCCCCAAATCCTTCTCCTCAGGACTGATCTCAATCCATTCTCTGCCCAGCCTGTATTTGTGCATAGGATTGCCCTGACCCATGTGCAGGACCTTGCACCTTGCCTTGTTGAACTTCATGAAGTTCACATGGGCCCACCTCTCAAGCCTGTCCAGGTCCCTCTGGAAGGCATCCCTTCCCTCCAGCGTGTCAACCGCACCACACAGCTTGGTGTCATCGTCAAACTTGCTGAGGGTGCACTTAATCCCACTCTCCATGTCACCAACAGATGTTAAATAGTACAAGTCCCAGTACTGACCCCTGAGGAATGCCACTTGTCACTGGTCTCCACTTGGACATCAAGCTGTTGACCCCTCTTTGAGTGCGGCCATCCAGCCAATTCCTTATCCACCCAGTGGTCCATCCATCAAATCCATGTCTCCGATTTGGAGACAAGTATGTTGTGTGGGACAGTGTCAAATGCTTTGCACAAGTCCAGGTAGATGATGTCAGTTGCTCTCCCTTTATCTACCAATACTATAACCCTGTCATAGAAAGCCACCAAATTTGTCAGGCACAATTTGTCTTTAGTGAAGCCATGTTGGCTGTCACTGATCACCTCCTTATTTTCCATGTGCATTAGCAGAGATTCCAGGAGGATCTGCTCCATTGTCCCGGTTTGAAGTAAAACCGAACCAATTTTCTGTTCTGTAATTTTACATCTTAGCTAGGCCTCCTCTAACTCTCTGAAATTAACGGCATATTGTGGAGAAAACTGCTCGTTCTCAGAATGATAAGACCAATGTTTGTGCTCCATGCCAAGGAATGGTATGCAGAGAGGCCCTTGCTTATACTTATTGCCATAACAACCAAGGTCAGCCAATTTCATTATTTGCCCCCTTAGAGGGTCGGAAACGGAAAAGCGTAGAGGGGTCACATCGGTGGGGAGGAGTGGACAGGACAGGTGACCCAAACCTGACCAACAGGGGTATTCCATCCCATCTGCCCCATGCTCAGTATAAAAGCTGAGGGATCAAAGGGTCAGCCCTTCTTCCTGCGATGGCCAACGTCTGGAGAGGACTCTGTCTGTTCATCTGCCTTTGATCCCGATCCGTGCGTTCCTGACTCCAGAGCTGGAATCCAGTTCCCATTCGTCACTGAGTCCAGCCTGGGACTTCCCCAGTGCCTGCCGGTGATGTGACTGTCATCCTGGGAGCTTGATATGGTTTTGTATATATTGTATCTATTTAATTATTTTCTTCTTTATTTTTATTTTAATATTAATTCTTCATTAAAGTAGTTTAGTTCATTCTAAACTTCTAAATCTCCTTATCTCTTTCTCTTCCTCTCTCCTCTTTTAGGGGGGGGAGGGGGAGGGAAGGGCCATCTGTCGGTCTGGTTTTGGTAAATTTGGCCGAAACCACGACATCCATGATCTTGCTGCGCACAGAGGTGAGACTCACTGGTCTGTAGTTCCCTGGGTCCTCCTTTTTTCCCTTTTTGAAAATGGGAGTTATGTTTCCCCTTTTTCAGTCAGTGGGAACTTCACCGGACTGCCACGACTTCTCAAATATGATGGATAGTGGCTTAGCAACTTTATCCTCCAGTTCCCTCAGGTCTCTCATCAGGTCCCATGGATTTGTGTACCTTCAGGTTCCTCAGATGGTCTCAAACCTGGTCTTCTCCTACAGTGGGTGCTTCCTCATTCTCCCAGTCCCTGCCTTTGCCTTCTGCAACTTGGGTGATGTGGCTAGAGCACTTGCCAGTGAGGACCGAGGCAAAAAGTCTTTGAGTACCTCAGCCTTCTCAATATCCTGGGTAACCAGGTCTCCCGTTTCCTTCCGAAGAGGGCCTGCATTTTCCCTAGCCTTCCTTTTGTCACTGACATGCCTGTAGAAACTTTTCTTGTTGCCCTTGACGTCCCTGGCCAGATTTAACTCTATCAGGGCTTTAGCTTTTCTAACCTGATCCCTGGCTGCTCTGACAATTTCTCTCTATTCCTCCCAGGCTACCTGTCCTTGCTTCCATCCTCTGTAGGCTTCCTTTTTCTGTTTGAGATGATTGTCCAGGAGCTCCTAGGTCATCCATGCAGGCCTCCTGGTGTGTTTGCCTGACTTCCTCTTTCTTGGGATGCATCACTCCTGAGCTTGGAGGAGATGGTCCTTGAATATTAGCCAGCTTTCTTGGGCCCCTCTTCCCTCCAGGGCTTTATCTCAGAGTACTCTGCCAAGCAGATCCCCAAAGAGGCCAGAGTCTGCTCTCCTGAAGTTCAGGGTAGCAAGCTTGCTGTGCTCCCTCCTTGCCACCCTAAGGATCTTGAACTCCACCATCTCATGATCACTGCAGCCAAGGCTGCCGTTGAACTTCACATTCCCCACCAGCCTCTCCTTATTGGTAAGAACAAGGTCCAGCATGGCACGTCTCCTTGTCGGCTCCTCTATGACTTGGAGAAGGAAGTTATCATCAACGCATTCCAGGAACCTCCTGGATTGCTTATGCCCTGCTGTGTTAGTTTGTGGATTGCTTATGCCCTGTGTGATAGCTTAACTGAAACAATTTTTTACTAACTGATTATATTTGCATATATAATAATGTACATATACTAGTACATTGAACGTGAGATGAGTTCTGAATCATATTAGGTGTGTACTTTGAAATTTGCTTCTCTTTCAAACAACATATGGCTTCTGTGTTTCATCACTCTTGTTAAAGTGATTTCTGACACTGTCATGTGTATTCTGGAGAGGCTTATCCTTTTAGGTTTCCACAGTGTTAGAGCACAGATCATATTAGAGTACAGTTTATACTGGTATGTAGTGTCCCCAGTACCGGGGACAGCATGCAGATTCTAGGAAGAAGAGTTACTGACCACAGAACTCAGACATGAACTTAACCCAGAGAAGGGTGAGTTATTAAAAGCCATAAAAGTGAAAGATGGCTGCAAAAAATACAGAATGTCTCATGGTATTCAGTTATTAAATCATAAAATGGCAGATGAATTTAAAAGTTGATAAATACATACTGTGCATTGCAAAAACAATCTCTTCTATGTGCATGGTGATATGATCCAGAACAGCAAAACCTGCTATAATGTAACTCACCTTGTTATTATGTTACATTAAGTATCTCATACTGAATACCTTCAGAGATTTGTTTCTTTAACATTTGGGTTTTTTTAAAAAAGAACATGACTGACTGGTGCAGGCCAGTTTTAAAGCTGTTCTTTAACCTGTAACATGGCACATAGATTATGCCATGTTCCCATTTAAAGAAAAAATATTACACACCTTTTCATTTTTCTGAAAGCCAATGCTGCAGTATCTAAATATTACACAACAAAGCCATATTTTCATAGCTACATATTTGCACCTGCATTCTCTGAGGTTTGTTCTCTGGGACTAGATAAATGACATGAAGATACAATGAAATTATGCCAGGATTACCTTATAAATGAAGAATATCCTCAAGAGCATCTTTTATAACTTAAAATCTGTAAACAAATTGTGTAAATAATCTGACAATTCAATCATGAATCCACAGTATTCCTGCAAGTATCTCAGTCATGCATATGATGCCCCAGAGAGTTGAATCTTGCATACATATTTAAGGAATAATGAAAAGCTATGTAAATCACAAGTTGACTGAAGTTTCCCTATGGCCTGTATGAGCATCTGAAGAGACTTGCAAGGACTGTTTGTAGTACAAAGCTGTAACATCACATAGATGAAATGTGAGCTGATATGCCAGTTTCACAAAGAATTATGGAAAAATAACTAGTTTAGTGGACTACATTTGAACAGTGTTATTTATTCATTGTTTCCTTTCTGAAAACTTTCCAAATAAGCAAGTGAAACAAGTGTATTTGTCCTACTGAATTTCTAAGAGAAAACAAATTAATCCTGAGATCAATACAAATTCCACAAATGACTCTGGAGTTCTTTTCATTACATATGTTGCTCCATTCTTTGAAGCCATGCATAATCTGATCAGAGATCAGAATCAAGCCAAAAGAAACTTAAATTCTGAAGATAAAACAGTAACAAGAATTAACAAATAGATCTATACAAAATACACAGCAGTGCAAATGAATAACTCACTGTGGACTACAATAAAGTATTTTATAAGTGTCCTGGGTTGAGAGACACAGGACTAACTTTTCTTCTAATGCTGGGGAAAATTGCACTTTTAGAAGACTCTAGTGTCTGAATTTGTGAAAATATTTACTTTATAGCCAGCCAGGCTCTGTGGGATTCAAGGTTAGTGTTTTCGAGCCTTGCCAGGGGCAGGGACAAGGAGGAGCAAGGCCTGGGCATTTGACCCAGGCTGGCCAACAGGAGTATTTCATACCATGAACGTCACACCCAATATAAATTAGAAAAGTTTGCTGCGTAGCGGGCTCTCTCCCCGATGGCAGCAGTCCAGACAACTCCTTGCCCCGGTGCCGGAGCCCTGAGGCCTCCCCTTCCTCCTGAAGCCATTGCGCTCGCAGTGTCCGATACTTGCTATCCACTGCTGGGAGTGCACAGCTTCCTACTGATATAGATGGCTGAGTATAATTCCTGTATATCTTATATCAGTATTGGGATTAATACTGGTTCTTTAGTATTATTGTTAATTATTTAGTCTTAGTCTATTAAATCTATTTATACTTCAACCCTTGTGTTTCTTTGTGTTCTCCAATTCCCCTTTCCGGGTGGGGAGGGGTCATCGGGTGATACAATAATTGTCTAACGACAATAGATTGTTATGGGTTCTCTCAAACCATAACAATAAGAAACAGAAGAAAATAAACATCAGTAAACACATCAAGTGTGCTTTCCACAGGCATTGCTCATTCTGGATTAAGTTGATTGAAAGAATCTGATTTTCCTGTGTCGTAGTTTTGACCGGATTGACCAATCAGAATGACAGATGGCCCCTCCCTCCCCCCTCTAAGAAAAAGAGAGAAGAGGAAAAGATAAAGAGATTTATGAGTTTAGAAAAAAACTAAACTACTTTAATGAAAATATTAATAAATAATGAAATAATAAATAATAATAAGAAAATTTTAAAAAGGGAAAAAAAGTATACAGTATATACAAAACCATATCAAGCTCCCAGGATGACAATCACGTCACCAGCAGGCACAGGGAAAAGTCCCAGGCTGGACTCGGTGATGGACAGGAGCTGGATTCCAGATCTGGAGTCAGGAATGCACGGATTGGGATCAAAGTTAGACGAACAGACAGGGTCCTCCTCAGACATCGGCTATTGAAGAAAGAGACCTGACCCTTTGATCCCTCAGCTTTTATACTGAGCATGATGCAGATGAGATGGAATCCCCTGTTGGTCAGTTTTGGGTCACCTGTCCTGTCCGCTCCTCCCTGCAGGTGTGACCCCTCTATGCTTTTCCGCTTCCGATCCTCTAACGGGGCAAATAACAAAGTTACCTGACCTTGGTTGTTATGGCAGTAAGTATAAGCAAGGGCCTCTCTGCATACCATTCCTTGGTATAATCAGGTCTTATCACTGTGAGAGTGAGCAGTTTCTGAACAATATGCTGTTAATTTCAGAGTTTAGTTAGTTAGAAGAGGCCCAGCTAAAAAAGTAAAATTACTGAACAGAAAATTAGTTCTGTTTTACCTCAAACCAGGACATCCTGGAGTTGTTCTAATCAGCTCAGCAGCTCTAGGAGTCTTTCCTTGATTTTTTAAAACCCTGAGTGTAAAGGACTTCAAATCCTGGACCAGCTTCTTTTTCTAGTATATCTTCAGAGCCATCTTGGCAGGTTTTGAACCTTTAATAAATTCATATCTAAAAGGTTCTTTTGGGACCACATTTCTGAAAGTATATTAATTTGGGCAACCTAATCTGTATCAGAAGGCAAATTATTTGATGATTATTTGGTGCTTCAGGAACTCATCAGCTCCTCTCTCTCTCCTTCTCCCTCTTTATGAACTTACAAACACTAACAGTACTAAATCACCAAGAAAGAATATATTGTTTCGATGTTCCTCAGTGGCCCAACTCATGGGTACGTGGGCATCTACATGGTGCACCTTTCTGACTACTTTCCCTAGCCAGTCAGTAATATCTTGCCATAATTCAGCAGCCCAGATGGGTTTACCTTTGGGCTGCCAATTGCTCTACTTCCACTGCATCAACAATCCCCACAGAGCATTTGCCACCATCCATGATTCAGTATAGAGATAGAGTATTGGCCACTTTTCTCCTTCAGCAATGTCTAAGGCCAGCTGGATGGCTTTTACCTCTGCAAATTGACTCGATTCACCTTGTCCTTCAGCAGCTTCCACGTCTCATCATGTAGGACTCCATACAGCAGCTTTTCAACTTCAATGCTTTCCTACATGTCCTGGTTCCGGTGGGGATAGAGTTAATTCTCCCCAGGATCTAGCAGGGACACAGGTATTCCATACCATGTGATGCCATACCCAGTGGGTAGTTGGGAGCTGGCCAGGGGAGGGGGCAGGAAGTAGCCACTTGAGAGCGGGCTGGGGTATTCTGGGTCCAGTAGGTGAGCAGCGGTACCATAATCGTGTTTCTACATTCCTCTTGACGTGCGGAAAGCAGACTCCACAACCTGTGAGGTTGTAAAGTAGGTATGTTTATTCGGCGCCAGGCAGCACGGGGGGTCACCCCACCACAATCGTGCGCACCCACCGTGGCAGTTAGCTTAGGATTTATACAATCAGATCTTACATATTCAAGGGGCATCTATACATATCCATAACCTTTCCCCGAAAAGGCGGTCTTTATTACAATGAGTTACGAGAAATCATTTCCATAGCCTCCGCCTTTAACTCCTCCCCATTGCACATGCGCAGTGTCTCCTGGTGGTCGTGGGCCTGTGTACCTCTCGCTTTTAATGTTAATGTGTTGCTCCAGGCCACGGGGTTGGGAAACCAGATGATCGCTCTGTCAGGACAACTGAGAATACCAATTGTTCCCTTATCTCCCATCGAGGCCGATGTGACCACTTTATGGTTTCAACACATCCTTTCTTTGCCTAAACACCTTGGCAATGGCTTTAGGCTATAGATACACAGTTTAAGCCAAGCAATGGCCCTGCTATTAACCCTTGAGTGTTATTTCCCCTTATCACTCTATCAGTGCTATTGTTGTTTTTTTCTTGTTCCCTTTGCTGTTCTGTTAAATTGCTTTTGTCTCAACCCATGAGTTTTGCCTTTTTCTTTGATTCTCCCCTCATGGCGGTGGGGGTGGTGCTGAGAGAGCGGCCATGTGGTTCATTGTTGCCATCTGAAGCCAAACCACAACAGTCCTTTTTGGCGCCCAACGTGGGGCTTGAAGAGTTGAGATAACGACAGATCTGACCAGAGCATGTTAAAACAAATCTGTTATATGCATTTATTATATTAGCTAAAAAGTTGCTGATCATAATGTTGCTTTCTTTGTTCTCATGGCTGTGTTATGTAAATTCTTATATGCTCTATGTACTCCCCATGATGATGTTTATCACCTCTGGGAGAGGGATCAGGATCATAATTTTCCTGTCCTGTGTAATATCAACTTATGATAACATCACTGTTCAGACAGTTATGTTGGGGTGTTTATGCGGCATTGCTCTCCTGCCCATACCTTGGGCAATGTCTCTCAGAATTTATTAATAATCACACTTAATCTATGGGGGAAACAGGGGGGGATACTTTCCCCAGCTCTTTCGCCCTCCTTTTCTCCTTCAGGCCAGGTATGACAGCTTTTTATGAATTTTGAATACTCTTGGGACATGCAAACCAGCCTGGTCCTATTGCTAGGTCTCCTACTGCAACCCCTGCGACAGACACTGCGGCTGAACCCTAAAACCAACCCGTGTCCGTATCAGTTGCCCCTATCCAGAAGAAGAAATACACCAAGAAATCATTTCACTTAGTGAGGGATGATGATGAACCAGAGCCATCACAAGAACAGGAGGAAGAGGCAGAACCAGAGAGAATCACTCGATCCCTGTCCCTGAGCGAGCTGCGGGACATGCGAAAAGATTTCAGCTGACTTCCAGGCGAGCACATTGTCACCTGGCTGCTCCGATGCTGGGATAACGGAGCCAGTAGCTTGGAATTGGAGGGTAGGGAAGCCAGACAGCTGGGATCTCTGTCTAGAGAAGGGGGCATTGACAAGGTGATTGGGAAAAAGACACAAGCCCTCAGCCTCTGGAGGCGACTCCTGTCAGGCATGAGGGAAAGGTATCCCTTCAGTGAAGATGTTGTATGTCATCTGAGCGAGTGGACCACCATGGAAAGAGGTATCCAGTACCTGAGAGAATTAGCCGTGCAGGAGATGATTTATTATGACCTGGACAACACACAGTTACCCACAGATCCTGATGAGGTCCAGTGTACAACTCATTGGCAGTAATGGAATGGAAAGGCAAAGAGGGACCAATGGTAAATGAGGTGGCTGGCCAGCTCTGGTGATATGAAGAAAGTCTCTCTTATCCCCTTGTCTCAGCTGTGGAGAAACTGTCCCGGAAGGTCCAGCAACTTGAAGAGAACGTCTTACTCCCCACCTGTACGGGCCAGTGTCTCAGCTATTGGGAGCAGACGTTTCTCCACTCAAGACAGAGAATACAGAGGGTACACACCACAAGGCACCCTGTGGTTCTACCTGCGTGACCACAGATAGGATATGAGGAAGTGGGATGGACAACCTCCTTCAATCCTATGGGCATGGGTACAGGAATTGCAAGGAAGAACAACCACAAAAGGGGATCCCTTCAGGAAAGGTGCCACCCCAGTTTCCAATGTGCAGTTCCCCAGACAGAATAGAAGGCCTGAGCCTACTTCTGATCCCCTTGAAGGAACTTCCAAGTCATTTCTGCAAGACCTCCTATGACCAGTATTAGAGGGGCCCTGCCTCCAGCCAGGTGGGGGAAAGGGACAACCGGGTTTATTGGACAGTGTGGATTCGATGGCCTGGCACATCAGAGCCACAGGAGTATAAGGCTCTAGTGGACACAGGTGCACAGCGTACCCTAATACCATCAAGCTATAGAGGGGCAGAACCCATTTGTATTTCTGGAGTGACAGGGGGATCCCAAGAGTTGACTGTACTGGAGGCTGAAGTGAGCCTAACTGGGAATGAGTGGCAAAAGCATCCCATTGTGACTGGCCCAGAGGCTCCATGCATCCTTGGTATAGATTACCTCAGGAGAGGGTATTTTAAGGACCCCAAAGGGTACCGGTGGGCTTTTGGCATAGCTGCCTTGGAGGCGGAAGAAGTTAAACAGTTGTCTACCTTGCCTGGTCTCTCAGAACATCCTTCTGTTGTGGGGTTGTTGAGGGTCAGAAAACAACAGGTGCCGATTGCTACCACAACAGTGCATCAGCAGCAATATTGCACTAACCGAGCCTTTCTGATTCCTGTAAGACCTCCTAGTGTATTTTGGTCTAAATTTGGATCTGATGAGGATTGGGTTTGTCAGACTTTAAACATGTATGTAAATAATAAGGAACCACCTTCATTAGAAGAAAGTGAATATGCTTTTTGTTGGGTTATGATGAGTAGATTTAGGACTTGAGGGCCCTCCAAATGCGTTTTATATGCTCCCAGTCCAGACCGTTAGTAATATCTTAACCGATAAAGAAGTTGAAACCCCCAAGAGGGACCCCTTAGATTGTTTACCCCCTCCCTATAACTCCTGTCAAGAAGAAACTGCCAGCGCTCCCCCCCCTCCAACTGCCAGCACTCCCCCTCCTTCAATTGCCAGTCCTCCCTCTCGGCAGTACTCCAGATTACAAAAAGAGATAGAACAGTGCCACCGGGATGTAGAAAACCTCCCCTTCCCTCCAAGAAAAGGACAGACAGAAGGGAATGAGAAAAGGTTGACTGTGTACCCTCTGAAAGAAGTTCCCACAGCGTTAGGAGACATAAGTTATGTGAGTGCTCCCTTTACTAGTACCAAAGTGAGGGCATTTAAGAAGGAAATGAAGTCTCTGAAGATCCTATTGGGGTGTCAGAACAATTGATCAATTTCTAGGACCAAGCTTTTACTCCTGGAGTCAATAATGTCAATAATGAACATCTTGTTTACGTGAGAAGAGAGGGGAATAATTAGAAGGGCCACTATGCAAGAGTGGGAGAGATGAAATCCACCTGGTCATGGTGTAGTGTCAGCCAAACAGAAATTCCTGAATGTGGATCCCCAGTGGGATAATAATGATCCTGAACACACAACAAATATGAATGACCTGAGGGAAATGATAATTTTGGGCATTAGAGAAGCTATCCCTAGGTCGCAAAATCTTATTAAAGCTTTTGAAATACAACAAGGAAAAGATGAGACACCCTCTGCCTTTTTACAAAGGCTGAGGGATCAAATGAGAAAATATTCAGGCATGAATCCTGATGATCCAGTAACACTGGGGTTATTAAAAGTTCAGTTTATTATGAAGGCCTGGCTGGATATACAAAGGAAATTACAGAAAATGAAAGAGTGGAGTGAGAGACCCTTAGAAGATTTGCTGAGGGAGGCCCAGAAAGTATATGTCAAAAGGGAGGAGGAAAAACAGAAGCAGAAAGCAAAAATGATGGTATCTACTGTAGATCAAGTGGTAAAACAAAGGATTGATCCTATGATAACTCAAAGGCAAGAAACTTGGGGATGAGGAAGAGGGGTGAATAACAGGGGAAGAGGATGGGGAAGGGGGTTCCCCCATCCACTCCCACCAGCATCTCGAGTGTCACCAGCAGGGTGTTATCATTGTGGCAAAGTAGGCCATTTTAAGCGAGAGTGCCCTGACTGGAGAAAGGAAGAACGAGTGTTGTCGTTAATGAATTTTGATGATATAGCATAGGGAGGTCAGGGGTTCCCCAGCTCGAGGTCCCACCCGGAATCCTTGATAAATTTGAAGGTGGGACCTCTAGGAAGAAGAAGTGGTCTTCTTAGTTGATACCAGAGCTTCTAGAACTTTGAATTTTATACCCCAAGGGGCAAGATGATTGTCTAATCAGCGAATAGTTGCATCAGGAATAAAGGGTGAAGGTCTCTCGGTCCCTGTGTTTGAACCCATGACTGTGGGAAGCGAAACTGAGAAAGTGATGGGAACTCTGTTATACATACCAGAAGCTGGGAGCAACCTCTTAGGTAGGGATCTTATTGCTGGTTTGGAGTTAAAGATAGAAACTTTAAAAGGACAGATAGCAGTATCTATGAAGTTGCTAACAGAACAGGATGAGCAAAAGATAAGTCCCGAGGTATGGGTGAGTGAAGGGAACCGAAGAGGATTAAAAATAGAACCCCTCAAGGTAAAACTCAATCTGCATTTGAATGTGATTCAACAAAAGCAGTACCCAGTTCCCCTTGAGGGAAGGCGAGGGCTGCAACCAGTAATACAAGTACCAGCCAAAGATGGGTTAATAGAACCCTGCATGTCCCATTTTAACACTCTGATCCTGCCAGTACAAAAGGCAGATGGTTCTTACTGCCTAGTGCAAGACTTGAAAAAAATTAATTAAATAGTGCAGACATGACATCCAGTAGTTCCAAATCCCTATACTCTCATGAGTAAAATTCCTCACCAACACAAATGGTTTAGTGTAGTTGATTTTAAAGATGCATTTTGGGCTTGTCCCCTAGACGAGGGAAGTAGGGACCTGTTTGCATTTGAATGGGAGGATCCAGACATGGGAAGGAAACAACAGTATCAATGGACCCCAAGGATTTACAGAATCCCCGAATTTGTTTGGGCAAGTGTTAGAACAAGTGCTTGAACAATTCAAACCTCCATCGGGAGTAGTCCTGCTTCAGTATGTGGATGACTTATTGGTATCTGGGGAGGAAGAAGGCAGGGTAAAAGAAGCTACGAATGAGTTCTTGAACTTTTTGGGCCAGCAAGGTTTGAGGGTCTCAAAAACAAAATTGCAGTATGTGGAAATGGAAGTAAAGTACTTGGGACATCTAGTCAGTGAAGGGAGTCAAAAAATAAATCCTGAAAGGGTCAAAAGAATAGTAGACTTACCTCTGCCAGAGACCAAGAGGAACTGAGAAAATTTTGGGGGCTGACTGGGTACTGTAGACTGTGGATAGAGGGGTATGCTCAAAAGACTAAAGGACTATATTCCAAACTGTTAGCTGAAGAACTGAATGTATTGGTTTGGACAGAAGAGGAGAAGGATTTAGTGGAAGATTTAAAACAGAGCCTAATTAGAGCTCCAGTTTTAGCCTTACCTTTTTTAGAGAAACCTTTTTAATTATTTTTAACTGTAGACAAAGGGGCTGCATTAGGGATATTAACTCAAGAGTGGGGGGATAAGCGGCAGCCAGTGGCCTATTTATCTAAACTTTTGGATCTGGTCTCCCGAGGGTGGCCGGAATGTGTACAAGCAGTAGCAGCAACCGCTTTGTTAGTGGAAGAAAGCAGAAAGCTTACCTTCGGGGGAATGATAGAAGTTAGCACCCCTCACCAAGTAAAAACCATTTTAGCCCAAACCGCAGGAAAATGGCTAACCAATTCAAGAATACTAAAGTATGAAGCAATTTTAATTGAAAAGGATGATTTGATTTTAACTACCAGCTCTTGCCTCAACCCAGCGAGCTTTTTGTGAAAGGGAAAAGTAGAGACAAAGGACGAAGAACTTACACACGAATGCTTAGATGTAATCGAGTACCAAACCACGATCCGACCTGACTTAAGGGAAGAACCCATATTCGGGGGTCTTCATTTGTTTGTAGATGGTTCTTCAAGAGTGATAGAAGGAAAAAGGTTTAATGGATATGCGGTGGTGGATGGAATGTAAAAGAGTCTGAAAAATTACCTAGTGCATGGTCTGCTCAAACGTGTGAGATGTATGCCTTAAACCAGGCACTAAAATTAATTGGAGAAGGGGAAGGAACAATATACATAGACTCCTGCTATGCCTTTGGGCTGGTGCATACCTTCAGTAAAATTTGGGAAGAACGAGGGCTAATAAATAGCAAAGGGAAAGAACTTGTACATGAAGAACTCATAAAACAGGTGTTATCTAATATATTAATACCAAGTGAAATAGCAGTTGTACATGTCAAAGGTCACCAGAAAAGCAATTCAATTACTGCAAGGGGAAATAGATTAGCGGACAAGGTGGCAAAAGAGGCATCCTTGGGGCAGGAGACAATTGAGATTTATAATCTTGTTCCTCAAGTACTGACAGTAACGATCCCGTTGATATTCACAGAAAAAGAAAAGAAAGCAATGACAGAAATAGGGGCAGTAGAGAAAGACGGTAGATGGATTATGCCTGATGGAAGGGAAATGGTTAACAAACAAACTATGAGAGAAATAATGGCAGTGTTGCATCAGGGAAGTCATTGGGGAACGCAAGCAATGTGTGATATAGTTTTGCGGAAGTATGGGCATTTTGGCATTTACACAGTAGCAAAGCAAATCTGTGAAAGATGTATTATTTGTAAGAAAATAAATAAAAAGACCCTTAGAAAACAACTCCAGGAGGACGAGAACCAGGGCTAAGGCCATTTCAAGGTATACAAGTCGATTTTACTGAACTACCACCGATAGGCAGATTTAAGTACCTTTTAGTCCTTGTAGATCATCTTATTGGATGGGTGGAAGCTTATCCCTTAGTCTCTGTGACAGCTGCAGGAGTGATAAGAGTGATGCTGGAGAAAATAATTCCCAGGTATGGAATAGTGGAAAATGTGGATTCAGATCAAGGAAGTCATTTTACCTCCAAGGTGTTACAGGGGGTAATGGAAAGTTTAGGGATAACATGGAATCATCACACTCCCTGGCACCCCCCATCATCTGGAAAGGTTGAAAGAATGAAACAAACCATTAAGAAACAACTATCTAAATTAGTTCTTGAAACTAAATTATCATGGATTAAGTGCTTACCAATAGCACTATTAAGGATCTGGACCTCCCCTAGAAAAGATATTGGTCTTTCACATTATGAAATGCTTTTTGGACTACCTTACACTGGAGGTAGAGAAGGTGTGCCCACATTCGAAACTAAGGACACGTTCCTTAAGAAATATATACTGGGGTTGTTGTCTTCTTTCTCTTCCCTCAAGACTAAAGGCCTTCTTGCTCAAATTCCGCTGTTGGAATTTGTTGTCCATCCGTATGGACCAGGGGACTGGGTACTAGTCAAATCCTGGAAGGAGAGTAAGCTCCAACCGGAGTGGGAAGGACCGTTCCAAGTACTCCTCACTACTGAAATGGCAGTAAGGACAGCTGAAAAAGGTTGGACTCATTACACCCAGCTAAAAGGATCAGTTGAACCCCCGCCGACAGATTCAGTAGAACAGTGGACAGTACATCCTACTGACAGCCCGCTTCGACAGTGTGGATTCGATGGCCTGGCACATCAGAGCCACAGGAGTATAAGGCTCTAGTGGACACAGGTGCACAGCGTACCCTAATACCATCAAGCTATAGAGGGGCAGAACCCATTTGTATTTCTGGAGTGACAGGGGGATCCCAAGAGTTGACTGTACTGGAGGCTGAAGTGAGCCTAACTGGGAATGAGTGGCAAAAGCATCCCATTGTGACTGGCCCAGAGGCTCCATGCATCCTTGGTATAGATTACCTCAGGAGAGGGTATTTTAAGGACCCCAAAGGGTACCGGTGGGCTTTTGGCGTAGCTGCCTTGGAGGCGGAAGAAGTTAAACAGTTGTCTACCTTGCCTGGTCTCTCAGAACATCCTTCTGTTGTGGGGTTGTTGGGGGTCAGAAAACAACAGGTGCCGATTGCTACCACAACAGTGCATCAGCAGCAATATTGCACTAACCGAGCCTCTCTGATTCCCATCCATAAGCTGATGGGAAGGGGTGTCCAGGACACCTGGAACCGACTGCCCCAGGGGTGGAAACAGCCCCACCATTTGCCATGGACTGATCCAGACTGCACCAGAACAGGGTGAAGCTCCGGAACATCTGCAGTACATTGACGACATCATCGTATGGGGCAACACAGCAGAAGAAGTTTTTGAGAAGGGGAATAAAATAATTCAAATCCTTCTGGAAGCTTGTTTTGCCATAAGATGAAGTAAGGTCAAGGGACCTGCACAGGAGATCCAGTTTTTAGGAATAAAATGGCAAGATGGATGCCGTCAGATCCCAATGGATGCGATCAATAAAATAGCAGCTATGTCTCCACCAACTAGTAAAAAGGAAGCACAAGCTTTCTTAGGTGTTGTGGGTTTTTGGAGGATGCATATCCCAGATTACAGTCTGATTGTGAGCCCTCTGTATCAAGTAACCCAGAAGAAGAACGATTTTAAATGGGGTCCTGAGCGGCGACAAGCTTTTGAACAAATTAAACAGGAAATAGTCCATGCAGTAGCTCTGGGGCCAGTCCGGGCAGGACAAGATGTTAAAAACGTGCTCTACACTGCAGCCGAGGAGAACGGCCCTACCTGGAGCCTCTGGCAGAAAGCGCCAGGGGAGACACGTGGTCGACCCCTAGGGTTTTGGAATCGGCGATACAGAGGATCTGAAGCCCGCTATACTCCAACAGAAAAGGAGATACTGGCAGCATATGAAGGGGTTCAAGCTGCTTCAGAAGTGGTTGGTACAGAAGCACAGCTCCTCTTAGCATCTCGGCTGCCGGTGCTGGGTTGGATGTTCAAAGAAAGGGTCCCTGCCACACATCATGCAATGGATGCTACATGGAGTAAGTGCATTGCATTGATCACGCAGTGAACTTGAATGGGAAACCCCAGTCGCCCAGGAATTCTAGAGGTGATTATGGACTGGCCAGAAGGCAAGGATTTTGGAATGTCACCGGAGAGGAGGTGACACATGTGGATGAGGCCCCACCGTATAATGAACTACCAGACAATGAGAAGAAATATGTCCTGTTCACTGATGGGTCCTGCCGGATTGTGGGAAAGCATAGAAAGTGGAAGGCTGCCGTGTGGAGTCCTACAAGACAAGTTGCAGAGGCTACTGAAGGACAAGGTGAATCAAGCCAGTTTGCAGAGGTGAAAGCCATCTAACTGGCTTTAGACATTGACGAGCAAGGAAAATGGCCAGTACTTCACCTCTACACTGATTCATGGATGGTGGCAAATGCCTTGTGGGGGTGGCTACAGCAGTGGAAGCAGCGCAGAAGCAAACCCATCTGGGCTGCTGAACTGTGGCAAGATATTGCTGCCCAGATAGAGAATCTGGTTGTGAAAGTACGTCACGCAGATGCCCACGTACCCAAGAGCCAGGCCACTGAGGAACATCAGAACAACCAGCAGGTGGATCGAGCTTCTAAGATTGAAGTGTCTCAGGTGGATCTGGACTGGCAACATAAGGGTGAATTAATCATAGCTTGGTGGGCCCATGACACCTCAGGCCATCAAGGAAGAAATGCCACATATAGATGAGCTTGTGACCAAGGGATGGACTTGACCATAGACACTATTGCACAGGTCATCCATGAATGTGAGACATGCGCTGCAATCAAGCAAGCCAAGTGATTAAAGCCTCTTTGGTATGGAGGACAATGGCTGAAATATAAATATGGGGAGGCCTGACAGATTGATTACATCATGCTCCCACAAACCTGTCAAGGGAAGCATCATATGCTTCACCAGGAAGTCGCTGCTTGGGAGCAGGCTGGGGGTGAGCAGTGGTACCATAATCATGTTTTTACATTCTTCTATCAGCGTTATTGTTGTTTTCCTGTTCCCTTTGCTGTTCTGTTAAGCTGCCTTTGTCTCAACCCACAAGTTTTGCCTTTTTCTTCCGATTATCCCCGTGGGTGGTGGTGGGGTTGAGAGAGCAGCCACGTGGTTCTTTGTTGCTGTCTGAGGACAAACCAGGACAACAAGCAACAGAAAAAATATACAACACTTTTTGTTTCATCTGCATGCTAGGTACAGAATATCATCCTGTTCCTACTACTGTTCCAGAATAAAGTATCCACATTAGGGAGTCTTACCGGCACAACCATATATTTAAATTTATTATTCTCCAAACAATACTGGGAAAATAACTAGGGCAGACAAGTCTTCTTGAAGGATATATATTCGGGAACAGGCATGAACAATAATTCACTGGGGACGTACAACTCAGACATGAATTTGATCCAGCCGTGTGCCATGGTGTCCTGTTTTGGGCCAGATTGGCCAATGACGAGACCTCAAACCAGGACACATGGTAAGTTGCCATATCCCTACAATGGCCCCAACAGACTAGTATGGAAGCTGACAATCATTGCAGTGTTACCCTGTTTGCTTTGGTCATCAAAATTGTACTCTGTCATCAAAGGAAACTTGTATATTGTAGTAATTTGCTTGTGAATGGCTACAGCAATTTAAGGTCTGCCTCATATCAGCAACATGCTGTTTACAGGCTCTAGGCCACAGTGAGTATCAACAGGCACAAAAGGAAGTTGGACATTGAAGAACGATCTGTCATATGAAAAAAAAAGTCCTCAGTCTACATCTGTAAGACATACCTAAAGGAGGAGCTGTGAAATTCCTGAAACTGCATTTAACATTTCTGAGTCATAGCATCCACGATGCAATCTGGACTTCTGATAACAGCTCACTAGCTAATCTACGTAATTATTTTAAAAGACAAGTCAAGGTATTGATGGAAACTAAAACCACAAGTAGCAAGTTAAATACATCCATCATATTGTCAGATATATCAGGGAGAACACCACTGTTGTTTGTCTTATCAAACCAGCAAAAAAAATAGCCTGGTAAATGCCCAAAGTATTTAAATATTTGTAAGGTATTGCAGAGAAGTCCATTGGAGCAGAATGTGACTACTCTTACTTGACAGTATATTATTACCCTACCACACACTATGACATTACAGATTGTCCATCAGTAACTAAATAATATCAGAGGATGCCTAACAACTACTATTATTTTTTGAATTGCAAGAAAAACAATGTATAATATGGAAAAGTAGGTCTCTATATATGTAAGCTGCTGTGCATACAGTTTTGACAAATACTTTAAAAAGTCAAACACTATTATGAGATTTTTTTTCTTTCATTACTAGTAAGAATATGACTAAATGGGCAGAAGTCAAGAAACTAATTTCATACATTTGATCCTTTATGCTAGATAAAAGTGGCATAGGAAGAAAAAAGGAAATAATTATCTTGCTGAGTACTTGCCTAAAATAAATTTATAAACAAATATATTGCATATAAACAAAATTTGTGGGTTTGCTGTTCATTTTCATTGTCTGATGCTTACTTCAGCATTTTGTAATATTTACCCAGTTAAGAGTTATAGTTATTATGCACTTAGTTCCTCTAAACTGGGGCAGCTGGAAAGCACAGGGCTAACTTCCATCGTTAATGATATCCTGATAAACTCTGAGATGATACCAGAAGGGTGGCTACCAGTTGTAGTTCCATGTGGGGCTATGCTTCAAAATCCACACAATCAGACCATGCCCTCCGTAGTGTAGCTTTCATTTTAAGCATTTGTTTAACTTTCAGTGGCAGCATAAATACCACATACTTCTGCAGAATCAGCCGCCTTTGACAATCTTCCTCCAAGGAACGAACACAGACTGATATTGATGATTCCAATTAATTGCATTTTATTTTCATATTTTGGTGAGAATTATTTGGGGACATAGACTGGACATAATTTTGATCTGAATGTAGGAGTATGCAATCATGTAACCATGACCAGTTCATATGACCAGGAATGTTTAACTTTTCTAATGAGAGGAATATCATCACCCTCTTATATTCCTCCTCCTATAAATCCATACATAGTTCAGGACAGAAAATCTCCTTTTGAGATTTGCCATTGGAAGATAACTTATCAAGATACATTAACATAACAAGATGCCCAAAAGCTCAGAGTGATTAGACTTTTCCTACAGGAAACTTTCATATAATGATTATTTAATGCAGAAAACACTAAAACGTATTCAGTTTTGTAACAGTGACTCTACAAATATTTTGTTGATACAGCTATATACAATGATACAGTTATGGTCATATAGATAGGCACTTCTAGAGATAGAGCTACAACAAATTAGCTGTGATTTTCTGTGTGTCACTTAAATGACAAAAAAAGGTTGGAAAAAAGACATAATCTGTATCTATATGAGATTTTTGCAAGCATAAATAAATTGTTTAGGTGAGGTGATTTCTTTCAACATATCTAATTGACATATGCAGTTCAGCAATATTTTATAGTCCAGGCTTCCAGCAATGTTTTATAGTGTAGGTTTGGGATAATTTTTTTTTTTCCTTTTTAAGCACAGGCATGCAAATTTATCCTTGTACCTATAAAGACAGAGAGTAACAGAACTGAACTTAATGAGGAAACAGGCAGAAGTCTAAAATGATTGATTCTTTTCATGTTCATAAAAGATGCATGACAAACCTTTGAGATATATCCTCCTAAGAAAACTATAGTATGGAATTCAAATGGATATTAACGTAAGTGGTCCCATATCACGGAATCACAGAATTGTCAGAGTTGGAAGGGACCTCTCATCATCATCTGGATCATCTAGTCCAACTCCCCTGCTAAAGCAGGATTGCCTAGAGCACATTACTCAGGACTGCATCCAGGCGGGTCTTGAAAATCTCCAGAGAAGGGGACCCCACAACCTCCCTGGGCAGCCTGTTCCAGTGCTCTGTCACTCTCACCGTAAAGTTTTTTGACATATTTGAATGGAACTTCCTATGTTGCAGCTTGTGCCCGTTGCCCCTCGTCCTGTCACTGGGAACCACTGAAAAGAGTCCGGCTCCATCCTCCTTCAACCCACCCTTGAGATACTTATAAGCATTGATAAGGTCTCCCCTCAGCCTTCTCTTCTCCAGGCTAAAGAGTCCCAGCTCTCTCAGCCTTTCCTCATAAGGGAGATGCTCCAGTCCCTCAATCATCTTTGTTGCCGTATGCTGGACTCTCTCCAGTAGTTCCCTGTCTCTCTTGAACTGGGGAGCTGTCCTGGTTTGAGGTAAAACAGAACTAATTTTCTGTTCAGTAATTTTACTTTTTTAGCTGGGCTTCTTCTAACTAACTAAACTCTGAAATTAACAGCATATTGTTCAGAAACTGCTCAATCTCACAGTGATAAGACCTGATTATACCAAGGAATGGTATGCAGAGAGGCCTTTGCTTATACTTATTGCTATAACAACCAAGGTCAGGTAACTTTGTTATTTGCCCCGTTAGAGGATCGGAAGCAGAAAAGCATAGAGGGGTCACACCTGCAGGGAGGAGCGGACAGGACAGGTGACCCAAAACTGACCAACAGGGGATTCCATCTCATCTGCATCATGCTCAGTATAAAAGCTGAGGGATCAAAGGGTCAGGTCTCTTTCTTCAATGGCCGATGTCTGAGGAGGACCCTGTCTGTTCGTCTAACTTTGATCCCAATCCGTGCATTCCTGACTCCAGATCTGGAATCCAGCTCCTGTCCATCACCGAGTCCAGCCTGGGACTTTTCCCTGTGCCTGCTGGTGACGTGATTGTCATCCTGAGAGCCTGATATGGTTTTGTATATACTGTATACTTTTTCCCCACCTTTTTTATTTTCTTTTTCACTGAATTTCACTGAATTTTTAGAGTTGGAAGGGACCATAAAGATCATCTAGTCCAACTCCCCTGCCGAAGCAGGATTGCCCAGAGCATGTCAGAGCATGTTACTCAGGACTGCATCCAGGCGGGTCTTGAAAATCTCCAAAGAAGGGGACTCCACAACCTCCCTGGGCAGCCTGTTCCAGGGCTCTGTCACCCTCACCGTAAAGAAGTTTACTGAATTTCAGTAAAATTTTTATTATTTATTATTTCATTATTTATTAATATTTTCATTAGTTTAGGTTTTTTTCTAAACTCATAAATCTCTTTATCTTTTCCTCTCCTCTCTTTTTCTTAGAGGGGGGAGGGAGGGGCCATCTGTCGTTCTGATTGGTCAATCTGGTCAAAACCACGACAGGAGCCCAGAACTGGATGCAATATTCCAGTTGTGGCCTCAACAGTGCAGAGTAGAGGGGGAGAATGACACTCTTCCCTATGCAGCTTCCTATGCTACACTCTTCCCTATGCAGCCCAGGATTCCATTGGCCCTCTTGGCAACAAGGGCACATTGCTAGCTCATGGATAATTTACTATCTACCAGGACCCCCAGATCCTTCTCCTCAGAAGTGCTTTCCAGCAGGCCCACCCCTAACCTATATTGGTGCCTGGGGTTCTTCCTCCCCAGGTGCAGGACCCTACATTTGCCCTTGTTGAACCTTGTTAGGTTCTTCTCTGCCCAGCTCTCCAGCCTGTCCAGGTCACGCTGGATGGCGGCACAGCCCTCTGGAGTGTCAGCCAGCCCTCCCAGTTTGGTATCATCAGCAAACTTGCTGAGGATACACTCTGTCCCCTCGTCCAGGTCATTGATGAATATGTTGAACAGGACTGGGCCGAGTATTGACCCCTGGGGGACACCACTGGTTACAGGCCTCCAACTTGACCCTGCTCCATTAATCACAACCCTCTGAGTCCTGTCACACAGCCAGCTCTCAATCCACCTCACTGTCCCCTCATCTAGCCCACACTTCCTCAGTTTCCTAACGAGGATGTTATGGGAGACAGTGTCAAAAGCCTTGATGAAGTCAAGGTAGATGACATCTGCTGCTCTCCCCTCATCCAGCCATCCAGTTATAACATCATAGAAGGCTATCAGATTGGTCAAGCATGATTTACCCTTGGTAAATCCGTGTTGACCACTCCCAATAACTTCCTGTTCTTCAACATGTTTGGAGATGACATCCAGAACAAGTCGCTCTATTACCTTCCCAGGGACAGAGGTGAGACTAATTGGCCTGTAGTTCCCTGGGTCCTCCTTCTTGCCCTTTTTGAAGACTGGAGTGATATTTGCCTTCCTCCAGTCTTCAGGCACCTCTCCTGTTCTCCATGACCTTTCAAAGATGATGGAGAGTGGCCCAGCAATAACATCTGCCAGCTCTCTCAGCACTCGTGGGTGCATCCCCTCAGGGCCCATGGACTTATGGATGTCTAGTTTGGCCAAGTGGTCTCTAACCCAGTCCTCCTCTACTGAGGGAAAATCTTCTTCTCTCCAGACCTTCCCCCTTGCCTCCAGGGTCTGGGATTCATGACAGACAGTTTTAGCAGTGAAGACCAAAGCAAAGAAGGCATTCAGTAACTCTGCCTTCTCTGTCTTCCACCACTAAGGCGCCCACCTCATTCATCAGTGGGCCTACATTTTCCCTAGTCTTCCTTTTTCTATTGATATACTGAAAGAACCTCTTCTTGTTATCTTTAACCGTGGTGGCCAAGTTAAGTTCTGCTTGAGCTTTGGCCCTTCTAATTTTCCCCCAGCATAGCTTCACTACATCTTGGTATTGCTCATAAGTTGCCAACCCCCTTTTCCAAAGACTGTAAACTTTCCTTTTGTTCCTGAGGTCCAGCCAAAGTATCGTGGCCACGAATATTGCTAAACCCAGTCTCTCAGCTTTATAATAAATCCTCATAAACTATCCTCTTAATATGAATATAATATTCTCATAATAATGAAATCAGTTTACCAAAAAATGGGACTTATGCAAAATTGTAAATTTGTGATTCTTCTTATATGCTCTCTAATTTATATACAGGTTTTGAGTTTAAAATTTGTTCCACAAACATGCAGACTAGAGTATGTAATTGAAAAGGAAAGATCAGACACTTATAGAATCACACTTTAAGCATTCAGTTAAATACCAAATTCCAATAATAATCCATCTGCTGATATCACTTTAATAGAGAAATTATAGGTAATAGCTGTCATATTTAACACAATGCTGAGGTCCATTTTCATCACCATTTTCACAAGCAGCACTGTGTCTGGCTAGAATTGCAAAGTCCACCTAAGTGATCTCTGTGATAGGAGCTGGAGACTACTCTAGCAATCAGACAAAATGTTTGAGGCACATTCTGCAGAACTCATATGTACTTTGCGATAAGCTGGTTGATTCAGAAGTTCAGTCTACCTGGTTTGAAATACTCTTTACTGCCACACAATGCATGCTATGTCAGGGACAGCTGATTAGATACAGATGTACTTTTGCAGTATACAGTTCTGGATGCCCTAGGAACATTTTCACAAACCCACACAATTTACTAGCATGTTTTCTGGTATTATCTATTTCAGTAACAGCTCCTAACTTTACTCTGCATATTGCACAAGCATATACAGCCATTTCAAGATAACACTTTTCTCTGCCTCCTAATCAGTCCCCATACAGTCCTTAATTTATCCCTATTGGAAAAGATCAATTTAAAAAATAATAATAATCTGGGACAGTCTGTAGATATCCTTTGAAATCTTGAAACTTACTGATGTGTCATGACCAATACTAAAATATTAGGAACAACTGCTGTCTTTTTTCAAAATGCCTATTTTTGCAGTCCTAAATGGTGACTCCTAGGCACAATGGTAATAAAAGTAGATAAAAATTGTTTGCAGATGTGGCTTACAATTTGTGGGATGACATAAAATTTCACCTTCCTTTCATCTAATATTTCATCAGCTGATTAGTGGGTAGGAGCACTTAACATCAGGGAACACTAAGGTAATAGGTTCACAACAGAAATGTTGAAGTATTCAAACAATCAGTAGCTAGAAGCAGACAGCAACAAAACAATTTCTCAGTCCCTGAAACAGACAATGAGATGTGATAAATTCCATGGTCCACATTACAATGAAGCCATTTATGTAGTAAAAAGAAAAGGAGTCTTTCTGTCAAATGTATTAACCCCCCAAATGTGCCACTGGAAGAGATCTAAGCACTGGTGATTTCTCTAGGTTTTTGTACCAGTAAAATATTTAATTTATAGCATTTTATTTCTAGGTACTGCTTACTTAGCAAAATTATATGTAGAAACTTTATTTGCACTGATATCAATTAAAAAAAAAAAAAAAGATTTCCATTGATTTCCATGTCATCAAGAATATTCTCAAAATATCCAGAGTGCAGACCTTAGCTGACGCAAACTGATGGAGTTTTACTGAAGTCTATTTTCCATATCCTGTTAAAATTATTGTGCCTCATGTCCCAGAGTTTACCCCTATATTTTCTGTGTACACAACTGAATTAGTTTTGTAACTAAATGAATTTATACTTTGGAAGTGCTTCATCTTAAAGCTTTTAACATATTCTCCATCAACTTAAGCAGTTTTTCCTCAGTTTTCAGAGTTTACTTCCAAGCTTTTTAACCTGGTGTCTTAAAAGAGAGCATACGTCATTCATTTGGTGGCCAGCCCAGCCTAAACCATGACACCTAACATTTACAATAGAGTGCAAATCTGTCTATGGCTTTGTGTTCATAATAATATTCATGTAGATAACTGGTGAACAAACTTGATTTATAAATAGAAGGGTGTTTGCAAACATTTCACAAAAACAATCCTGAGTGTAGTAATTTAAAAGTTCAATGTATGCTATATATAATCTCTCCTTGAGTGAAAAAATAAATCTGATTATGATAAAGTCCATACTAACATTTATTAGATGACTTGCCTTAAAATGTCCAAGAAGATTAATAGTTTGAAATTTCAAATAGCCTCCCCTCTATTTATTGAGATACTTAGAGGAGTTAAAGGCAAATGTATTGCTTCAACATCAAAAGAAATTAAAGAAAGCAATGCTTTTCTGAAGAGAGGCAATTACTTCTAAGAAAGTAAAAAAGACGGTTTCCAAGCAACTATGTTCAGCCTAAATACATTGTGAATTCTTAATCTCCAGCAGAGTACATGAAATGACAGGCTGTCACTATAGAACAGAGACATGCAGAATTATGCCATTTCTTTCCTGTGTTACCCCCTATAGGAGAGAGATCAATTAGGTTAAATAACTGCAGTAAGTTTGAAATATTAGGATGTCTCAAAGTAGTCACATAATGCAATGAGAATGCTTCCAAGAATATAGCCACTTACCTCTGAAACTCTCTGAAATTAACAGCATATTATAGAGACACTGTTCGTTCTCAGAGTGATAAGACCTGATTATACCAAGGAATGGTATGCAGAGAGGCTCTTGCTTACGCTTATTGCTATAACAACCAAAGTCAGCTAACTTTGTTATTTGCCCATTTGGAGGGTCGGAAGTGGAAAAGCATAGATGGGTCGTACCTGCAGGGAGAAGCAGACAGGACAGGTGACCCAAAGCTGACCAACAGGGTATTCCATCCCATCTGCATCATGCTCAGTATAAAAGCTGAAGGATCAAAGGGTCAGTCCTTTTTCTTCAATGGCTGGCATCCGAGGAGGACTCTATCTGTTCGTCTACCTTTGATCCCGATTTGTGCATTCTGGAATCCAGCTCCGGAATCCAGCTCTTGTCCATCGCTGAGTCCAGTCTGGGACTTTCCCTGTGCCTGCCAGTGACACGAATATCATCCTAGGAGCTTGACACAGTTTTGTATATATTGTATATATTTCATTAATTTTTTATTATTATTTCATTAATTTATTAATATTTTCATCAAAGTAGTTTAGGTTTTTTCTAAACTCATAAGTCTCTCTCTCTACCTCCTCTCCTTGGAGAGAGAGGTGGGGGAGAGCATCTGTCATTTGCCTTAGTGGCCAGTCCAGCACAAACCATGACACTCAGCCTCACAAATTATGTGCTTCAAATTAAAACAATTTGTTCCTAAACAACAAGACACATTTTTTATACAAATAAAACACAATTATCAGAAGGTGGAAGATGTCAATATCATTGGCCTAGTGACTGCTATCTTGTGTTCCAGGATCAGCTGCTGGGGATTTTTTTTCTGAAATGACTCTTTCACAACTCGTATTTCAATTCTCATTTTGATCTCAAGTAGTATGGGCTGAAATCCTCCTGTTGCAGGAATTTTATATCTGATATTGTCCAGTCTGCTCTTGGGCATGAGGTACTAGCCTAGACAGGTCTTTGACTGATCCAATAATGCAATATTCCTGTTCCCACAAGAGAAAGTAAGATAATACTATGAAAATTTGTATAGTTTACTCCATATGCTGCTTTCTTCTGATGTCATGAATAGATAAAGCCTGGAAGAGCACTGCTTTTTTTTTCTTCCTAAGTTCTATTCCTCATACTTTTGGTGTGCATGATGCTCTAATGCTCAACCCATTTCCCAAACCCATGACATTACTACGAGACATGAGGGTTGAAAGCATAGGCTGCAGCTGACTTCTTAGCATCATCTTGATGTTAAATTTAAAATTTCCTTGACACTGTAGTGACCCAGATTGTGAAAATGCTGTCTATCTTGTCTGTTGGCTTCCTAAAGTATGAGAGTGATGTTCTCCCCTTGCAACATCAAGATCTGGAAAATCCTTGTCTGTAGGACTCTAGATCACATACTGTCTTCTCATGATTGGAAGTCAAAAGCCCTCAAAGTAATAAGGGCTACTTTCTGACATGTTATCCATCCATCCATCCATCCGACAGACAGATTTCACTCTGTGTCTGGCTCAGAACACTTCAACTTGCAAAGTCTCCTTCTGATGGACAGGCAATAAAAATAATTTGCTACATTTACAAGAATTTTTAAAAAATCCTTTAGATGATTCATACTCTCTTCTAACAAATTTCCGAGCTCAGGGACCACCCCCCTCACAGCCGGAGCCCCAGCGGGAACCAGGAAGTCCGCAGCAACCAATCAGGCGCGGAGGGGGCGTTGCCAGGAGCCGCGCGGAGATTTGACGCGGTAAGAGCAGGCCCTCAGTCGGTCGGCGAGGCGGCAGCAGCAGCGGTAGCACCGGCGGCAAGGCCTGAAGTAAGCCCGAGGTGAGGGTTGGATCGCGCTGTACAGAGGGGTTTCCGAGCTCAGGGACCCCCCACTCACAGCCCGAGCCCCAGCGGGAACCAGGAAGTCCGCGGCAACCAATCAGGCGCGGAGGAGGCGTGGCCAGGAGCTGCGCGGAGATTTAAACGCGGTAAGAGGAGACACTTGATTTGGTGGGGTGATTGTAGAGTGTGGTGCGTGATGGGTGGGTGCGGGGGAAGGAACAAGGGGAGGGCAGGCTAGGTTGACTAGAAAGAAAACATCCAGAGATGGTCTCCACTCGGTCTGTAGCCACAGTCAGAAGGAATAAAGTGACCCAAACTGGCCTATCACAGAAACATGCAGCTGTCCAGGTGATGGGCTGCATGGAATGTCTGAGTCTGTCACTCTTGCAGGAGGACAGCAAAGACAGCACCTGTGTGTGCTGTGAGCAGGTAAGTGATCTGCTCAGCCTGGTGGCTGAGCTTAAGGAGGAAGTGGAAAGACTGAGGACCATTTGGGAATGTGAAAGGGAAATAGATTGATGGAGCCACACCCTGCCACCCTTAGGGAAAAGGGAGCAGGTGGAGGCTCCATGAGAGGTAGAGGATCCTCTGCCCTCTTGTCACCAGGCAGAAGGAGGGGAACTAGGAGAGGATGGGGGGGATTGGAAGCAGGTACCTGCTTGGGGCAACAGGAGAGTCCCCTCTAGGCCTCCCTTGTCTTTCTAGGTGCCTGTACAAAACAGATATGGGCCTTTGGAGATAGATGATGAGGGAATTGAGGATACTGATAAAGGCTTATCCAGGGAGTTGCTGAAGCAGCCAGCTCCACGTATTAAGACTGCTTCTGTGAAGAGCAAGAGGAAGGTGATAGTTATAGGTGGTTCCATTCTGAGGGTCCCATATGCAGGCTGGATCCTTCCCACAGGGAGGTCTGCTGCCTCCCTGGGGCCTGTGTTAGGGATATAACCAGGAATCTTCCTGGCCTGATATGGCCCTCAGATTATTACCCTCTTTTGATCTTACAGGCAGACAATGATGATTTAGAGAGAAGTCTGAGAGCAATGAAGAAAGACTTCAGGGCCTTGGGATGACTTGTCAGGGGCTTGGGAGCAAAAATCGTGTTCTCCTCTGTCCCTCCAGTTTTGGGGACTGATGAATGGGTGAATAAGAAGATCAGGCAGATCAATGTCTGGCTCCAAAACTGGTGCTATCAGCAGGGCTTTGGGTTCTCTGACCATAGTTTGATTTACAGGACACCGGGCCTGCTTGCAAAGGATGGGAAAACCCTATCTGGAAAAGGGTACTAGGCCAAGAATTAGCAAGGCTCATGGACAGGGCTTTAAACTAGAATCGAAGGGGGAAAGGGATAAAACCAGGCCCACTAGTAATGAGCCTAGGGGTAAACAGCCAAGGATGGGGGTGAAATCGGGAGCCCAGCTCAAGTGCATCTACACAAATGCACACAGCATGGGCAATAAACAGGATGAGCTGGAAGCCATTGTACAGCAGGACAGCTATGATGTAGTTGCCATCATGGAAGTGTGGTGGGATGACTGTCATGACTGGAATGCTGTGATGAATGACTATAAGCTCTTCAGGAGGAATAGGCAAGGAAGGAGAGGTGGGGGTGTGGCTCTGTACGTGAGGGAGTGCTTTGATTGTGTATAGCTATATTCCAGTGATGATAAAGCTGAGTATTTATGGGTAAGGATGAAGGGGAAGGCAAATAAGGGAGATCGTGTGCTAGGAGTATGTATGTATTGTGCTAGGAGTATAGACCACCCAACCAGGATGAGGAGGCGGATGAAGTATTTTGTAAGCGGCTGGCTGAAGTCTCACAATTGCCAGCCCTTGTTCTCATGGGGACTTCAACCTTCCGGATATCTGCTGGAAATATAACACAGCAGAGAGCAGGCAGGCTAGGAGGTTCCTTGAGTGTATGGAAGATAACTTCCTGACACAACTGGTAGGTGAGCCTACCGGGGAGGTGCCTTGCTAGATCTACTGTTCACAAACAGAGAAGGACTAGTGGGAGATGTGGTGGTTGGAGGTTGCCTTGGGCTTGGTGATCATGAATTGGTCAAGTTATCAATTCTTAGTGATGTAAGGAAGGGGGTTAGCAAAACCCCCACCCTGGACTTCTGGAGGGTGGACTTTAGCCTGTTCAGAACCCTGGTTGGGAGAGTCCCTTGGGAGATAGTCCTGAAGGGCAAAGGGGTCCAGGAAGGCTGGAGGCTCTTCAAGAAGGAAATCCTGAAGGCCCAGGAGCAGGCTGTCCCCATGAGGCGCAAGATTAAAGGGTGGGGAAAATGGCCAGCCTGGATGAACAAGGAGCTCTTGATGGGACTTAGGGAAAAAAGGAGGGTTTACCACCTTTGGAAGAAGGGACAGGCAACTCAGGAGGAGTACAGAGATCTTGTTAGGTTATACAGAGAAAAAATTAGGAAGGCAAAAGCCCAGCTGGAACTCAACCTGGCCATTAATATAAGGGACAACAAAAAAAGTTTTATAAATACATCAACAAAAAGAGAGCCAGGGAGAATCTCCATCCCTTACTGGATGCGGGGGGGAACATTGCGACCAAGGACGAGGAGAAGGCTGAGATACTTAATGCCTTCTTTGCCTCTGTCTTCAGTAGTCGGACCAGCTATCCCCAGGGTGTTCAGCTTCCTGGGCTGGAAGATGAGGATGGAGAGCAGAACAACCCCCCCATAATCCAGGAGGAAGTAGTTAATGATTTGCTTATGCACCTGGACACGCATAAGTCTATGGGGCCAGATGGGATTCACCCAAGGGTACTCAGAGAGCTGGTGGGAGAGCTCACCAAGCCTCTCTCCATTATCTATCAACAATCCTGGTCAACAGGAGAGGTACCAGATGACTGGAGGGTGGCCAATGTGACGCCCATCTACAAGAAGGGCCGGAAGGAGGATCCCGGAAACTATAGGCCTGTCAGTCTGACCTCGGTACCGGGAAAGATCATGGAGAGGATCATCTTGAGTGAGCTCTCACGGCAAGTGCAGGGCAGCCAAGGGATCAGGGCCAGCCAGCATGGGTTTATGAAAGGGAGGTCCTGCTTAACCAACTTGATCTCTTTCTATGACCATGTGACCCGCCTTCTTGATGCGGAGAAAGCTGTGGACGTTGTCTACCTGGACTTTGGTAAGGCCTTTGACACCATCCCTCACAGCGTTCTCCTGAAGAAGCTGGCGAATCATGGCATAGACAGGAAGAACAGGCCAGATTATTATTATTATCTTTTATTATTATCTTAATTATTATGTCTGTTTCACAGTTAAACCATGCTGCAAATTAAATGCCTTGAAATCAAAGCTTAGATTTAAAAGGACACTGTCAAAATATTTTCATAAAATAGGCTTTTCTCTTTTGTTATAAAGAATTGAATACTGACAATTGAAAAATAATTTTTTTCACCAAATCTCTTGGGACTCTGGGCTAATAGCTTGCTGGCAGGTATTCATTCTTTTTATGAAACACCAGTAAAGCATTTATTTTGGGAAGAAAAGAACAGAAAGATACTGCAATTTGATTCTGCTTAATTGTATAAACCCAGAAATACCTATAGCAACTCCCCATATATTATCTTTAGAAGCTCCTTTCCACCCTGTAATAACCAATACTCCTCAAGAGGGAGTACAATGCTACTCTGAGAATATTGTTAACAGTAAAAAGAGCATGGAAAAAACAGTAGAAATCTACTTCTGCTGCTCTCAGCTGCTGTGATTAGACAGGCTACTCAGGTGACATCCATTTTTGAGAAGCTTCATCCCTCTACACTGAGAACACATTGAAAAATCACATATGGCTGCAGCTTTAATCTAATATCCTTTCTTACTGTATTTATTATTTATCTTAAATCTAACAATAAGCTTATGATCTACCTTGCTGAAATCAATTGAGTTCAAGTTGACCAAAACTGGTTTGATGTGGCAGAAATATATCAGGTCTTCAATGTACAGAGACAACCTTTTAGTTAGTGAACTCGGTTATCTCTGAAGTTAATATGAAAGGATTTTTTTTCTGGCTTCTCTTCATGGTGTGCAGATTAAGTTGGTGATCAAGAACACTAATGAGTTAATATAGGAATATTTCAGATACAGTTTTGCAAAAAAAAAAATCTACTCAAGGGTGGGGTTGAGTTTTTGGTTTTGGTGGTGTTTTGGGGGCGTTGGGGGGGAGATATTGGTTCTTTAATTGGGCAAGTAAAACACTTTCAAAGTTTTCAGGAAAATTATCATCACTCTAAAGGGAAGGCAAGCGTATATTTTGCCTGGATTGGTAAACCTTCATGACAATTTTGCAAGGCTGCTTAAAGATATTTTTTTTTCCCCTCACACACACACACAATTACAGTATCACATGTAACTGGGAACAATGACTACAGGGAATAGAGTTTAATGGACTGTGATTACTGTTCTGGAATGGACTGAATCCCTTTATAGCCTATGAGAAGACAATGTGAACTGACAATGGATTTTACTGAAAGCTACACAGTTAAAAAAGACACTCTCGTGATTCACAGTCATGGAAGGTATCTCAAAGCAAAAAGGGATTTAAAATAAATAAGAGATGTATTACATGTAAAACAACAGACTTACACATTTTATCTTTATATAGTACTCTACTTCCAAGAAAGGAATATAAAAAATATGCTTTACTTTCATTTTAAATATTGTCATTAATTGTGTTGTGTTCCAGCTTTTTTGTACTAATATAGTAACTGTCCCTTCTTGCTGTTCATGCGGTTCTGTTCATGTTTCTAACATGTCCCTACTGCTAACATAGCAAATCAAATCAACTGTACTTCAACCAACACTAAAATAAAGCATATTTCATGTCAGCGATTCTGTTTTGCTCTACTTCTTACTTCAAATTAACTATCCAGACATTTTCTTGTTCTCCCATCAACGAGATGGAGAGGTGATTTTTCAGCTATATATAATGATCCTTCTTGACTTGCTCACAGCATGGGGAAGTGCCTCATACCTACATTTGTGACTATAGACATTTCTGATGTGCTATCCTTGGTGTCTGTTTTCTTTAATCTGGTATCTCTCCAAGTAGTGGAGGAGTAGGCTGCCTGTTTCTGAGTAAACAGCTTTTGAATTTTAGTCAATAGATGAGAAAATCAATTTAAAATATATTTACTGTTGTGCTTTCTGCTTCAATTTCTACCTGTCACACAAGGAGGGTAACCCTATTTATAAACCAGAATATGCCCTATTAAATGTCTTACCAAGTGAGACTGAAGGATTAAACCAATGAATAACAGTTGCCATGCTGTTATCAATAGGACTGATGAGTTAACCCATAAAAATCACCAACATTACTAGCAACCCATTTTTGGATTTCTGAGACACATTTTCAAATACTATTTCACTAATGTCTGTCATAAGAACTGATTCAACTGGGCCCCAAATCTACCCTGAAATAAATGAATCTTCATGGTCCTTTTTCACTGTATTAAAGAGGATTAGTTCTGCATATGAACAATCATTTCCATACCTTGAATTACATTATGCAAATATTTTACAATGGAAATATTGGCGAGTTTGTAATAAGCAAGATCAAGCTGAAGTTTTTTTAATAGGTATTTTTCCTCTAACTTTGAATCCTCCCACCGGATGCCCACATTCTCCTAGTCTTTTTGTACTGCCTGCGTAACAGACATCTCCACTAGAAAAGAATCAAGCAGTTACCTAATGGTGCAGAACTAGCATGACAGCCCTTGTTGCTGTGCACCCCATTACAATGAGGACATGTTTTGTATGACTCAGAATGAATCAGACTGAGGAAAGAGAACTGCAGTCCCAGAAATAATAAACAGCAGCATACAATTTGGAAGAAAGATACTATGCTGCTTAATCATCACTGTCCCATAGCTAATTGCATTGTACATTATATTGCATGCCTAAATAGGATAAGTGTGGATGTATGATCATGCTTCTAAAGATCTCTACAAAAATTAATCAATGCCCTCTGTTGAAAATATCAAGCCCTAATCAATCAAAACTGGGTATTGATATAAAGCTAGATGCATTAGCAAAAGACATTAAGAACTCCATTCCCATACCCATGCTTCTGTCCCCACAAGCCAGACTAGTGCCTACCTTATGAGCACAAAAACACTGCTTCCAAGTATCCAGCAAAAGGCCAGGCACAATGAGCTGTGGACTTGAGGTACTCCAAAATGGACAATGCTTACATATACAGCCCTTTCACACAGTCAAGTCTCAAAGCTAGCAAAATGCTTACTGCTTTTAGAGGGTCAGCAGAGCTGTCCTGCCAAGTCCCCCAAAGAGACAGTGAGATTGCTACTTATTTAACAAAGCTCAGGTGTCAGGTCTTCACAGCAAAGCCACACACATATTATGAGGCACTTAACAGTTTCTTCCCTTAGCCACATGTGTTCAATTGGGGCACAGCTCTTGGAGAGAGCTGGGGAAAGGCACTGGCAGACCCCTACCACTGCAGTGGAAACATAGAATCATAGAATATCTCAAGTTGGAAGACACCCATAAGGATCATCGAGTCCAACTCCATGCTCCTCGCAGGACTACCTAACACTAAACCATATGACTAAGAGCATCATCTAGACACTCCTTGAGCTCTGACAGGCTTGGTGCTGTGACCACTTCCCTGGGGAGCCTGTTCCAGTGACTGACCACCCCCTCAGTGAAGAACCTAATGTCCAATATGAACTTCCCCTGATGCAGCTTCATAGAATCATAGAGTAATAGAATGGATAAAGTTGGAAGGGACCTTAAAGATCATCTAGTTCCAACCCCCCTGCCACAGGCAGGGACATTCTCTCTCTGATTATCTTCATGGCCCTCTGCTGGACCCTCTCCAACAGGTCCATGTCCTTCTTCTGCTGATAACTCCAAAGCTGGACACAGTACTCCAGGTGGGGTCTCACGAGAGCCTTCCTACCTTTCAAATTACAGATGTTCCTGCTACAAAACAGGCATGTTTTCTATCAAAAGCATCTCTCTAGCAAAATATGTCTTTACATAAGAAAACTGCATTTCTTTTGGAAGCCCAAATAGCTGAAATTATTTTTTCATCTACTGTTGTAAGAAAACCATAAAATGCTCTGTTGGGTAAAAATGCTCTGTTGAAAAAAAACCAGTGAAGACCATAGCAGCTTTTTCATCATTCTTTTGTTGAGGAATTGGACTGAAACAATTAAAAAGCATGCAGCAATTACATCAATATAGAAGAAGAAAGAAACCCAGGTCTGAGTCTTGTCACAGCCAGCTGTATGTTGCTGGCTGTTGTTCACAGCCAGTTGCTCCACTGCAGGTATATATATCAGCAGAGATCTGGCTCAAAATCAAAGCAGCTAACAGGAACTAAGAAAAAGATTATGCTGAACTGTCACTGGGCTAGCTAACTTTACTCCTGATGAACAGCAATAGGATCCCTAAGAATCTTACTGGCCAAGCTCTGGAACTTACAGTTCCTTCACAGAATACTTTAAGACTAGCTATTTGTTAAGCTATAGAGTGCCTGTTCTACATGAGAGAAGGAAGGGAATGACTTGTGATTAGTAAAAATTTCCAAGTATCCAATAATACTAGCTGACAAGCAAGTTCACATGTACTATTCAGCTCCACATGTAGTGAACACTTGCAGCTTCTACTGCTTTCAGAAAGACCTGAGAACACATTTGAAGAAAAACGTGAAGTCCTATCCTCAGTGACCTTTCTATCAAATTCTTTCTTGTTTATCTTGTAGTCAGCACATCCAAAACAGCACATTCAAAATTAACAGTTGATTTGAAAACTGTAAGATTGAACTACATTTCAATTTCATAGTTTCTTAAAGACCAACAACAGTACTGATGAATGATATTTAGCTACTTCATAATTAAATAATATTTGAATACAAACCACGAATAAGACCCATCAGTTGTAGGTACACAAGGCTGTCCTAGTTTGAGGAAAAACGGTACCAATTTTCTGTTCAGTAATTTTACTGTTTAGCTAAGCCTCTTCTAACTAACTGAACTCTGAAATTAACAGCATATTGTGCAGAAAACTGTTCCTTCTCAGAGTAATAAGACCTGATTATGCCAATGAATGGTATGCAGAGAGGCTCTTGCTTACGCTTATTGCTATAACAACCAAGGTCAGCTAATTTTGTTATTTGCCCATTTGGAGGGTCAGAAGCAGAAAAGCGTAGAGGGGTTGCACCAGTAGGGAGGAGCGGACAGGACAGATGACCCAAAGCTGACCAACAGGGTATTCCATCCCATCTGCCTCATGCTCAGTATAAAAGCTGAAGGATCAAAGGGATCAGCCCTTTTTCTTCAATGGCCGTTATCCCAGGAACACTCTGTCTGTTCGTCCACCTTTGATCCCGATCTGAGCAATCTTGACTCCAGATCCGGAATCCAGCTCTTGTCCATCGCTGAGTCCAGTCTGGGACTTTCCCTGTGCCTGCTTGGTGACGTGATCATCATCCTGCGAGCTTGATACAGTTTGGTATATATTGTATATTTTTCATTATTTGCTTTTTTATTATTATTATTTCATTAATTTATTAATAGTTTCATTAAAGTAGTTTAAGTTTTTTCTGAGCTCATAAGTCTCTTTCTCTCTTCCTCTCCTCTCCTTGGAGACGGGGGGGGGGAGAGTATCTGTCATTCTCATCAGCCAATCCGGCCCAAACCACAACAGATTTATTGACGCCCAACATGGGGCTCGACCAGGGCTCTGATAGATTGTCTGAATAGTTTGAATTTCAGCTTGCTCAGTGATTAAAACAGACAGCTCACATCATGTTGGTTTTGGACAGAATATTGTATCGTTTCTTTATAGGGATTTGTTTAAAGTTAGTTGATAAAGCACTGCTTAACCTGCCGTATGTGTTGTATAATTTATTTGCTCTTTGTGTCTGTATGCAGTGGTTCAAATGTGCTATTCTGCTGCTATGTTTAATTCTGATCCATACTGTGATTGATTGGATAGCTTCTTTACCTGCATACCTTGGGCATTATGTAATGGATTCTGTTACTAATCACACTTTCAATTTTACCTTGGGAATGTTTACTTTGCCCTTTACTGCTCATGCCAAATTGTCATCATCAAGGCCAGGGGATGGATCCCATTCGGATTTCGAAAATGATGGTTGCTTTTTTGAAATCATGGTTTTATTGTCTGCTTTCCTACGTGGGTTGCAGGAGTGGTTCTTATTAAATCTCAGTGCAGGAGTAGGTGTTTTTAAGACATGCACTGCAACTACTCAGACTCCATCAGCACCGGTACAAGTTGCCCGAGTGACCAGAAAGAAAACAAAGCGGTCAGTTAGTTCCCCTGTCCCTTATGACAAAGACCAGATAAAGCCAGATAACAGGGGAGAGGACTCTTCTGATGAAGATCCAGGAATATGTCCTTCTAAAGAAGATCCAGGACAGAGTCCCTCTCAGGCAGCGTCAGTGCAGGAGGAGGAATCAGACGTAGAGGTAACTGTTAAATCCTTCTCTATGAAGAATTTGCAAAATATGAGAAAGGATTTTAGCCATTATGATGGTGAAATACTTGTCTCCTGGTTGCTCCGATGCTGGGATAATGGGGCTGATATCATGGATTTAGACAGTAAATCTGGCATCAAGCCAAGGTCAACCCACCACACAATGGTAGGCATTTCAGAGACTGGCTAGATCTTACCATAAATAAACAACTTATTTAACACCTACTTATTAACTTTGCTATTACTCTAAAGCAAAAAACTGTCCTTTCTCTTCTGTGGTGCTATACTCCACAGCTGTGCTTGCAGCACTAACAGTATACTGGCCTCAGATTTCCTCTGCTAAACATGATACATTATCACAGGGAAAAACTTCTCAATTCACATATTTTATACCAAAATCAGGATTGGAGGAATTTATTAATTTATTAGCAACATGTAATTAACCAGCAATCAGCAAGCTATATATCCAGGATTCAGCAATACAAGTAAACCACAATATTATATGCATTCAAAATGCTAATAACCAGAATATTAGATGCATAGGAAATGTTTATTATAAACACATACAAAACCAAGCTCCTATAACAACCCCCCCAAAGCTCTAATTACAAACACACGAACACAGTTACATGATGTCCTGGGTCTGGTGGGGATAGGGTTAATTCTCCCCAGGATCTAGCAGGGACACAGGTATTCCATCCCATGTGAGCCATGCCCAGGGGGTAGCCAGAGCTAGCTGGAGAAGGGGAGGGACAGGAAGTCACCACGGGGGAGTGGAGCCGGCTGGGGCGTCCTGGGTCAGGTAGGCAAGTGGCGGTATCGTAATCGTGGTTGTATATTCCTCTCTCAGTGTTATTGTTGTCGTTGTTTCTTGTTCCTTTTGCTGTTCTGTTAAATTGCCTTTGTCTCAACCCACGAGTTTTGCTTTTTTTTTTTCTTCCCATTCTCCCCTCACGACCGTGGTGGCGGTGGGGGCTCTGGTCTGAGCGAGCGGCTGCCACGTGGTTCTTTGTTGCCGTCTGAGGCCAAACCGCAACACGTGTGCGCATCTCTCTTCTCACAAGATCTGTGAGTATTTACAAGCACACACCCCTTTTGGGAGCGTTGGTTTCCCTCCTTATACATCTCCTGCTAGAGGTGTGGGTACTCTAGCTTTTTGTGTATCTGTGCAGCTACTTACAACCTGCTTAATCACACACCAGTGTGAAAGCATCCTATGACTTCATACACGCATACCCCAAGCGTGGGTATGTATTGTTGTACCCTATACTGACAGCTCACTAGCTGGATGCAAGCACCTCCCAGCGTCCGACAGGGAGGATGCTGCATCTTGCTTAGGCAGAGGTTTTGATGCCAGCAGAGTAACCTCACAGTGTCAAACCACGCTCTGACTACTGTTGTTTCCAGTCCAAGATCTCTTCCCCCACATTACAAATTTTCATGCTTCTTTTATATTTATTTGTAGGCTGACTCCTTCTTTCAAAAGTCAATAAATGCAAGTACAATTCTGTTAAGCTAAAAAAGCTATAGTGACCCATCTCCCAATATAACATTCTCATGAAAACAAGATCATGAATATTGTGTCTCCTGAACTTGAAATCTGAAAGAGAAACTTCTTTTCTCCCCACTTATCCCCCTCTTCCCATACAGCAGCACAGTAAGGGCACCCTTACGTTGACACCTCTTACAATCGAATACTTCTCACTTAGCTTTAGATGTCAGCATCTGAACTAGTCACCTGAGTCCTGTAACAGGTGCTTTAGGATCAAATAAATCACACTTTAAATGTGCACATTTCTCTCCACTGATGGGAAAGGGAGTTTCAGCTTCTAGCTCAGATGTAAGTCTGAGTTTTATAACTAAATTTAGGCAAGCGGAATCTCATCCCAAATATTTATGATCTCTTCTAAATTGGCATGGAGCACCTCCCTTTTTTTTTTTCTTTTTTCTTTTTTTTCTTTTTTCTTTTTTTTTAAGGGAGAGATTGTTTGATTGCTTCTGTCTTTGTCCAGACTAAAACAGTTATAATTTTTAAGGTTTGCTAGTCCTCTATTGCATCTCCTCCATTTTTTCCTCCTCTGCCCCTAGCCACCATCCAAAGTCAACTTATATCCCAAAAAGAGACACATTACTGAAACTAATTTCTCTATTCAACCCAAGAAGAGTTACTCAACACAAGAGCTCACACATTTGAGGCATTCTTTAAAGGTCTCTTTCCTACTGCTATCTCTGAATCACTGATGACTATGCACACTTTGACAAAGACACTTTATATGCTATTTTTTTACGGGTTGCCTGCTGAAAAAATCTTTTTCAACATAACTTTGAGTACTGACTAATTATGTAATGGAAAAGAAAGCTGGGAGAACTTTAATGCCTACCTACAAATGGGTGGTATGTTTCCACGTACTGCAAAAGGAAATTCTCACATGACTGTATCATGATAGGCTTTAGTGAGTATGAGCTTGATGGTAGAAAAATTTAAAGGTGTTCTAAATTATTGTCTTCATATTAATAGATATATGTAATAGAATATAAGCAGTTCACCTTCAGTTGAACTCCATATGGTAATTCTGTCTTTCTGTATCATACCAGATACAAGACTTTAGGGCAGGTAATGCTAACTACTTTTATGCTCACACATTCAAAAAAATCTGTTAAAATTAATATGCCTTTTTCCTCTCAAGTCTCCCATATATTGCCACAATACCATCAAAGCAAACAGTTGTTTGCTTCCCTTTGCTTTCTTCTTCCAGGTCAAATTTCTCATTAGTATGCCGTTCTTTCCCCACAAATAGAGGAGCCACCTGTATTCACATAACATGCTAGAAATTGTATAATCTGCAATCCTGAAGCAGGGAAGTGGGAAAATGTGAGTGATGGCAGCACTTACCACAGATTTGGTACTACTGAGTAGATCTGCTCTCCCATAAATGGAAAAGAAACACACTGATAAAAATGGAATATAGGAAGTGAATGTTCTTGGTTTTGGCACAGCTACACTTACCACTCTTCTAAAGCAAGCAGAAGATAGCAAATTAAACAAAACCTAGCAAACTAGACCAAAAAGAGCAGCAAAATATATATTTATGAGGAAGAAAACTAGAAAACAGCAGAGTTAAAGGTAACGTCCCTTCACCATTTATTCTCCTATTTATCATTTTCACTGGTTTTGCTAACTTTTTCTTAAGCACATTCCTGAAATGACAGTAAGTACCACTGTTATTCACACACAGAATAAAAAGCATTCACTCTACCTTAAATGGGACCTGAGAAATTTAGTATATTTATCTGAAAATGATCTCAATATAAATTACGTACTTTTGCTGTAAATCTATTTTAACACATTCAATTAAATCCATTATTATTTAAAAACAGTACTGTTTCTAACAAAACTGTGATTCCAGGTCAGAGAAAAGCTTAGTGGTTCATCAAGCTTAGTATCCTGCCTCCAAAAGAGCACCCAAACTAAAAATAGAATAATATGGCACATAGTGGCACTTCACCTGAACAATTTCCTGACCTCCAAAAATATGTCACATTGGGACTTCCTCAGCCAGAGATAATGTCTTTGTATTCAATAGGTATCAGTGGATTTCCCTTCCATAAACTTGACCACTCTTCTCCTGAATGCATGTAAACTTTGTAGAGTGAATTTTAGTTCTTGCAAAAGATGTTATAGATACTAAAGGATGATGAAGAACCGAGTCTTATTTGCTTTGAACAAGGCTTCTGTTACCTTCAATTGATGCTCCCCTACTTTTTTATTAGAAGAGAGAGTAAACAAGAAATCCCTAATGCACCACCTTCACAGCTGTCCCAGTTTGAAGTAAAATTGAACCAATTTTCTGTTCTGTAACTTTACATCCTAGCTAGGCCTCCTCTAACTCTCTGAAATTAACAGCATATTGTGCAGAAAACTACTCATTCTCAAAGTGATAAGACCAATGTTTGTACTTCATGCCAAGGAACAGTATGCAGAAAGGCTCTTGCTTATACTTATTGCTATAACAACCAAGGTCAGCCAATTTTGTTATTTGCCCTGTTGGAGGGTTGGAAACAGAAAAAGCGTAGAGGGGTCACACCTGTGGGGAGGAGCAGACAAGACAGGTGACTGAAACCTGACCAACAGGGTATTCCATCCCATTTGCCCCATGCTCAGTATAAAAGCTGAAGGATCAAAGGGTCAGCTCTCCTTCTTCAGTGGCCAAAATCCTAGGAGGACCCTGTCTGTTCATCTGCCTTTGATCCTGATCCGTGTGTTCCTGACTCCAGAGCTGGAATCCAGTTCCCATCCATCGCTGAGTCCAGTCTGGGACTTCCCCAGTGCCTGCCGGTGATGTCATCCTGGGAGCTTGATATGGTTTTGTATATATTGTATCTATTTAATTATTTCTTTATTTTTTTAAATTTTAATCTTAATACTTCATTACAGTATTTTAGTTCATTCTAAACTTGTAAATCTTCTTATCTCTCCTCCTCTCCTCTCTTTTTTGGGGGGGAAGGGCCATCTGTCATTCAGATTGGCCAATTTGGCCCAAATCACACCACCACCTCAACCTTCAATCACTGTCTCAAAGTCTTCTTGTAAAGATAACCAGAGATGGTCTGTGAGTGCTAGGCAGTGTTTATTTTACCCTGTGCTGCTAGTCTGCTTGAAATAAGAAAACTTTGCTAAGTAGTAGCTTACAGGTTCCAAAAATTAGTAAGTAAACCCCAGTTATTCTTGAAGGATTTCCAGAACAGTAGCCTCTGACTTTGTTGATTAATCAATTAATTGTAAAGTAGTCCCATACAAGCTTATACTCCCCTGTCACTGAGTCTGGCTTCACCCCAATGTCAAAGCTTTTGACATTCTGCCATAAACGTTGTTGTTTATCTACACACACATGCCTTTATCTTCCTCCCTCTCCTCCTTCTCCTTTAATTTAAGGGTGCAAAAATTTCCATAAGCACTTTTATTCCCTTAATTTCAGTTGACACTCATTTGGTCTATATCATTTCTTTCATATACCCTTTATCTTCCCATTCTCTTTCATAATACTGTCTTTTGTAAATGTCTGTAAATTGTCAATTTACTCTTATTTGCACTTTAAATACTTCACAAGATTTTATTTAACCACAGTTACATTTTGCTTTTCACATTTGTTGTACAAATCTCACAGAATAAGTCATTTAAACCTTGAAGACTCTTCTCTTACATTGCTTTTAATATGTTTTTATTACATTAACATAGTGCTCTAGAACGGAGTCAGACAGGCCCTACCAGATTCATCCCTCACCTAATATAATGGGAATTATATCTACTTACTCCAAAAATGGATTAGAATTACTCAGATCAATATTTAAGCCACACTTGCAGAATATGGGTGCCAAACTAGCAAATTCTGTGTTCAGTAATCACATCCTCTGAGAGTCTCTAGTTCCATTTGAAGTACAATTAAATTCCAAAGATAGGAATCATACGAGCAAATGCAAATGTCCAAAATGTAGATATCTGAACTAGTTATCTAGACTCTCTTTATAGTCACAACAGAGAGGTAAGCACTTTTGTGGGTGATTCATCTGACCTTTTAGAAATATATGAGATCAACTGAACCCTGCAGGCACTTGTTTCTCTTCTAGGACTATAAAAGGACTAAAAGATTTTTCAGATGAGGATATCTCAGATGTCCCTTAAAGGGAATCCAGAATGAATAGCCCATAAGAAGATGTCTGCAATAAAAAGGCCTTAAGTTAGCAGGATGAATACTACTCAAAACATTTCAGCCTGAATGTCACAGACACATACTGATAGGCAGCCTTTCTGTACACTTGTTTAAGAGGCATTTTTAACAGCAATCTAAGTTTTTATTAGTCTGAATTGGGGGTGCTAGTCCTTCAAAGACTAGGAATTTTTCTGTATTAGCAGAGAACTTTTTTATTAACTAGGTGACCGAAAATTTGAAAGAAAAAACTGTCATAATGTGTATAGTATTTTGGATCTTAAAATGAATACCAACAATCCTCTCTAAAACTTAAAAAGACATCTTAGGTGTACACTCTTACACCATCTAGATCATCTAATTAAATTACTTTCTTACTTTCAGTTAATGGCATTCCATCAGTTTTTGTCAACATTAATATAATATAATATAAATATAAATTCCAGAAACACTTAATCTGATTTCCAAAAAAAGGAAGGGTTAGCAGAGTCAGGCTATTGCTACTATGTTCATGATGCTAGGAATGATTAAGAACAGTTGCTTATATCAATATCAAGTCTTATCTTGTGACTGTCAGAAGAGCAAAGGTTTCCACTAAGTGCCAAATTCTAGACATTTCTACAGCTCTAAAAGTTATCCAAAACACTTGATCATATTCTGTGTTGTGACCCAAGGGAGAGGGACCAAATTGACTAAAGTGATCTTTGTCGCCTTCTCATCCTGGTGAGCACAGTGGGACAACAGGTTATGGCTTTTAGACAGCTTTGTATTTCTACACATCTTAAACAATGCAAGCTCAAGCTTCAGCCTAGTATATTTTCATCCATTGAGTCCTGGGACATGTCTAGAGAGCTGTCCTATAGCTGAATGTCATGACATCTCTTGTGGAAAATCTTCTCAAGCTGATCGGAGAGTTTTCAAAGCTCTTTAAAATGACAAAGCTCCTTTAAAGCTGAATATAGGAGCCTTGGTGAGAGGATAAGCAGGAGACAGAATATGAACAAGTGAGGATTCAACAGAAAGGATTTTTCCTTTTTGTGCTGACTGAATTCTACAGACTGCTGTATGTTAGAAGTGCTTGTTTATTTAAATCCAGCTCACGAGCAGAGCAGCATGATATGTTGCCACCTAGTGTAGAGGGGATGTAAAAAATCCTTGCCGACTCCTGTATGAGCAAAGGCTGCATCACTGCAGAGACACATCTCTGTGCCGATAATTTCGGCAATGTCATCAGATTCCTCGCTTGCTGACTCACATCTTGGGAAGAGATCATCTCTGAGGAAAGAAACTGCCCTTCAGCCTGCGATGATGTGGAGCAGGCAAGCACAGGGACTGCAGAACTTGCCTGAGAAAGGGAAGAGAGGGAGTGATGGCTACAGGCAAAGGAGCTGGAAGCATTAAAACCGGAATGCAAATGGACATGCTTACGGCTGACAACAGCTAATGTGTTGATCCTGCCATAAGATGCTGCAGAGATGCTGAAACATTATGACTGTTACACACTCACTCATGTAAATGGGCTGCTCTTAGAGGGAGGATGAAAGTCTGCTTCACATCAATCATTTCAAGCTTTTTTTGCACATCATTTGCCAAACAGATCTGTGCTTTTTAATGGAAACCTCATTCAAAGAATGAGCATTCCTTTGCACAAAGAACCTCTTAGAAGTGGTAAAGCAAGTACAATGCAGAGATTTTTTTTTTAAAGACAGCAATAAACATCACAACTGTTAAGACTGTGTTTTGATTAGGAACAGATTGTTAAAATAATTAAGCTTTGGAAATCTTTTACTTATTTTCATAGAAAACAGTTTAATTGTTGCCAACTGCTTTCTATAGACTTCTGTAAGAAATATGGTTTTACTTTTCTTTAAAACCCTATATGCTGCTGTGAGGAACAATTACAAAACCAGTGTTCTTTCTTCAGATAGGATTTTCAGTAGCAGATTTGTGGACAGCCTTAATGCTAGTCTTGAAAGATGTTGATGCTGTGCATTTTAAGGTCATACAATACTCTATAGCACAGTGGTGGTCTACTGCCCCTGCAGCAGAATATGTCACGGAATCACGGAATTGTCAGAGTTGGAAGGGACCTCTAGAGATCATCTAGTCCAACTCCCCTGCTAAAGCAGGATTGCCTAGAGCACATTACTCAGGACTGCATCCAGGCGGGTCTTGAAAATCTCCAGAGAAGGGGACTCCACAACCTCCCTGGGCAGCCTGTTCCAGTGCTCTGTCACCCTCACCGGAAAGAAGTTCTTCCTTATATTTAAATGGAACTTCCTATGTTGCAGCTTGTGCCCGTTGCCCCTCGTCCTGTCACTGGGAACCACTGAAAAGAGTCTGGCTCCCTCCTCCTTGAACCCACCCTTTAGATACTTGTAAACATAGATAAGGTCTCCCCTCAGCCTTCTCTTCTCCAGGCTAAAGAGTCCCAGCTCTCTCAGCCTTTCCTCATAAGGGAGATGCTCCAATCCCTTAAACATCTTTGATGCCCTATGCTGGACTCTCTCCAGTAGTTCCCTGTCTCTCTTGAACTGGGGAGCCCAGAACCGGACGCGGTATTCCAGTTGTGGCCTCACCAGTGCAGAGTAGAGGGGAAGGATGACCTCCCTCAACCTACTAGCCACACTCTTCCCTATGCAGCCCAGGATTCCATTGGCCCTCTTGGCAACAAGGGCACATTGCTGGCTCATGGAGAGTTTACTATCCACCAGGACCCCCAGATCCTTCTCCTCAGAAGTGCTTTCCAGCAGGTCCACCCCTAACCTATATTGGTGCCTGGCATTCTTCCTCCCCAGGTGCAGGACCCTACATTTGCCCTTGTTGAACCTTGTTAGGTTCTTCTCTGCCCAGCTCTCCAGCCTGTCCAGGTCATGCTGTGTGGGAGAATGGCTAGCTGAGAAGGGTCACGTAGACATGATCCAGCTGGCCGAGCAAAAGCTTGAGAAACATCGGATTCAGCCCCCGTAACTACTGGGCTGGTAAAGACACCTTGTCCTTGACTATAATTGTTGTATGATAACAGAGAGGTTGCAGCTGCTCAGGCATGGGAAAAGAGGATGAAAGTAACTGTAAAGAAGGAACCAAGGGTGGAGTTGATCTTTCTAAGAACTAACCAATCATGAGCTTAACTTTTGTAATATGTATGAGCTAATTATGTTAGAACATAAAAGGCCACTGTGTGAATCAATAAACGAAGCTTGCTGATCACTCATATTGAGTGGCCCTGTCTTCCCTCCGTCGCGACAAATGGCGCCCGAAACAGGGACCCTACAGAGGGCTGAACCTGCGAGCCACGGTCAACGGAGTCTCAGTGCTGGTCCTGTAAGCAGCGCAGGAGGCGAAAGGGATTAAAGGAAAAGGTCCCCGCGCCCGAGAGCGAAAGGGATTAAAGGAAAAGGTCCCCGCGCCCTGGAGCACCTATAGAGAGTGTCCTGCCGGCTACGCGCCGCCGAAGTCTGGAAGGCTGCAACAGCGCGCTGACGAAGGTATGGATAGACAAGCGGCGTATGATTTGCTCAAATGCTTTTTAGAAAAGCGGAGCATTTAGGGTATAGATAACGAAGGTATGAACAGACAAGCGGCGTACGATTTGCTCAAATGCTTTTTAGAAAAGCGGAGCGTTCAGGGTATAGATTGTAAAAGGGAGTTGCCTGGGTTATCAGCGTATGGAGTAGCGAGAGGTTGCTTTGATAATCCAGATACGGTTTTTGAACACGAGGAATGGCGTAAATATGAGGATAAATTGTTTGACGAAGTTATATGCGATAATAAATCAGCCAAAAAGTTGATAAAGCCGTGGCGGGCAGTCGCTAACGCCCCGTTGCAAACCGAGCTGAGGAAAAAAAAAAAAAAAAAAAAAAAAAAAAAAAAAAAAAAAGAGAGAGAGAGAGAAAAAAAGCCGTTCACTCAAAAAAAAAAAAAAAAAAAAAAAAAAAAAAAGAGAATCCCTTCATATAGGGGTATTAAGCAAGGAAGAGAGGAACCATTTGGCCTATTTATAGATCGAGTAGTAGACGCCATACAGGCGGCCGGGGTGCCCGATTATCTCAGAGGCACTATACTAAAGCAGTGTGCTATACAAAATAGTAATCCGGCCACACGCAACATCTTGGCTACATTGCCAGGGACATGGACTATCGAGGAAGGACTAGAAAGGATGGCTCAGGTACCGGTAGGGCCACAGGCAATGTTAGTTGAGGCAGTAAAGGAACTAGGGAATAGTTTAAAGGAACACGCGCAGGCTACGCAGAGTCAAGTTCTTGCAGCCCTTGCTCCTTTGCAAGCCTCCGTTCAACGATTAAATGCTACTGGATCACCTCGCCCACGATGCTACCGTTGCGGCGCTGCTGGACACATCAGACGGAACTGCGACGCCGGCTCAGTATGGTGCAGAAACTGCTGGTCGGACAACCACAATGAGACTGCATGTCGCGCTTCCAAACCGGGAAACGGACGATTCAGCGGGAAGAGCCGCCCCGCGCCGACACAAAAAGCGGCTGCATATCCGGCAGCACTCAATCCCTTCAGCTCAGACCAGCCACAAGCGGAAGCCTCGGCTTGGACCTGGCAACAGCAGTAGATTGTACCCTGTTGGACTCAAAGCCTGTCAGCATTGCTACCGGCACACAGGGACCAATCTGTATCAATGGACAAGCTGTCGGAGCACTACTTATAGGCCGTTCATCAGCCACCATGCTGGGACTTAATGTGTTGGTGGGACTGATTGATAAGGATTACCACGGTGAGATCCAGATCATGGCCCACACGTTATTTCCACCGCTCTTCATCGCTAAAGGCACCAAGGTGGCGCAATTAATTCCCCTACCACATCTTGCGGGAGCCCTTCCACCGCTGCAAGAGCAGCCACGAGGGCAAGGAGCCTTTGGATCTACAGGACAAATGGCCTTACTAACTGTCGGCTTGCGCCAAAGGCCACAACGCCCGGTTGCTGTGCAATACGCCAACCTAACTATATCACTTGTTGCTCTTCTAGACACTGGCGCTGACATTTCCATAATCAGCACGCATAAGTGGCCGGCTCAATGGCCGACCTACGCGAGCAACGCCACGGTCGCGGGAGTAGGAGGATTGACCCTTGCTCGCAAATCACCCCTTTTACGATGGACCATAGGGGACAAGGTAGTGAACTGTACTGTTTCTATTGTCCCATTGCCTGAGGGGGTACATGCGTTGATAGGGCGTGACATCCTTGCACAAATGGGAATGGTCCTTACTTCGGACCCCCCTTTTTAGGAGCGGCCATTGCTTGGACTTTCCCGATCCCGCTTCGCTGGAGAACAACAGAACCAGTGTGGGTAGAGCAATGGCCACTAAAACGGGAAAGTCTGGAACAGGCGCATACACTCGTCCGGGAACAATTCGAACAAGGGCACCTAAGGCTATCGACAAGCCCTTGGAATACTCCCATTTTTGTTATCAAGAAGAAATCAGGGAAATATCGACTGCTCCATGATTTGAGAGCTGTAAATAAACAAATGTATGACATGGGAGCATTACAGCCTGGTTTGCCCAACCCAGCTATGATACCGGAAGGCTGGCACCTGCTTATTGTGGATCTAAAAGACTGTTTTTTCACTATTGCTTTGCATGAAGATGATAGACAAAGATTTGCTTTTACCCTTCCCGCAATTAATCGGGAGGGGCCAGACCAACGCTTTGAATGGACAGTCCTTCCGCAAGGAATGCGAAATTCGCCCACACTGTGCCAAATCTACGTTGATGCCGCCCTGCAGCCGCTGCGACAAAACTGGGCCCGTACTCTAATCTATCATTATATGGACGATATTTTGCTGGCTCAACCGACACCCTTTTCTCCACAACAAAAGCAGGAGCTAGCAGAGCAGCTCAAGCAGAGAGGCCTGGTAATAGCACCCGAAAAGGTGCAGGAATCAAGCCCCTGGAAGTATCTCGGGTGGCGCATCACTGATACGACAATTCAGCCTCAAAAATTATCACTGCACCTGGACATTCGGACTCTTCATGATGCTCAGCGACTGCTAGGTGATCTACAATGGCTTCGACCTATTACAGGCATCCCCAATGAACTACTGAATCAACTGCGCCCCCTACTGCGAGGAACGGATCCTGCAACGCCAGTGCAGCTTACTGAGCAACAAAGACAAACACTGCAACAAATAGCTTCCATGGTAACTACGCGTTCCACGCATCGGCGTGTTGAAGGTCTGCCCATTGACTTGACTGTTTTATGTGGTGAGCAGTACCTTATGGCAGCCTTAACTCAGCAAAAAATAAAAACGGGGGAGAAGCAGGGGTTCACCACTATCGTATTGGAATGGATAGCCCCTCCACTACAACCACGGTGGACAATACAGGAAAAAATTGCCACGCTGGCAGACTTGGTCAAGAAGGGCCGGTGCCGTATTCTACAGATAGATGGTACCCCTCCAAACACGATATGGGTGCCAATGAAGCAGACTGATTTAGAGTGGTACTTGCAGAATTCTGAAGAATTGCAAGCAGCACTACTCTATGATGGAGCGGCGTTAATAATTAAGCCGCTACCATCGCCCATCCTATCGTGGATGGAGAACATGAGCTGGATGGTTAAGCCAAAGCGATCCAGCCAGCCTATTTCACAGGCTCTCACGGCCTTTACCGATGCAGGCCGACGTTCCAGAACTGCCGCTATAACCTGGAAGGATGAGCAAGGATGGCAGCATCAAATCCTACAGGCACAGCCACAGGACTCTCTACAAACGCTGGAACTTTTTGCAGTGGTCTGGGCCTTCATCAGATGGAAAGATATTCCACTAAATATAGTCACAGACTCTCTCTACGTTGCAGGCATAGTTAATCGCATTGAAGATGCGAGCCTGCGAGACTTGAAGAATCGACGCTTAACAGAATTACTAGTCAGCTTGCAGCTCGCAATCACGCAAAGAAATGACCCGTACGCGGTGATTCACATCCGGAGTCACCAGTGGGGAGAAGGCCTCGGAGAGGGCAACGCTCGAGCCGACCGCCTAGTTACGGTCACCACAGAGCCTCCGTTGGCACCGCACTGCCGAGCCCGAGAGGCTCACTCTGTCTTCCACCAAAATGCGAAGGGGCTAGCTCGGACTTACAAACTCTCCATAGAGGAAGCCCGAGCCATTGTTAAAGCTTGCCCCATATGCAGTCATCACAATTCGGGATTAGGACTCGGATGCGGAGTTAACCCTAGGGGATTGAAATCTAATGAGGTTTGGCAAATGGATGTTACCCATGTTTCTGCGCTTGGCCGATTGAAGTACTTGCATGTAACTGTAGATACATACAGCCATATGATATGGGCTACCCCACAGCCGGGGGAAAAAGTTCGCGATGTAAGGCGACATCTAACGAGTTGTTTTGCTGTCTTGGGAGTTCCAGGTACGATCAAAACTGATAATGGCCCAGCGTACAGCAGTGGGTCGTTGAAGCAATTTATGCAGCTATGGAACATCACTCACGTTACTGGCATTCCCCATTCCCCGACTGGGCAGGCCATAGTAGAAAGAGCCAACGGGACAGTAAAGCGTTACCTGGAGAAATTTAAAGACATTGTAGACATAAGGGAAAGGGTACAAAAGGTTCTCTTTGTGCTCAATCATTTATGTGTGTTTGGAGATAGCAATGATCCGCCAATCGCGAGGCATTACGTGATGTCAGAAGCCCCCCAGTCACCGCACATGAGAGTGCTATATAAAGATGCTAAAACAGGTCAATGGACAGGTCCCGCAAAAGTGGTTTATGTGGGACGTGGCTATATCTGTGTTTCTACCGATACAGGTACCATCTGGGTTCCCAGCCGTTGGGTAAGGCCCGCCATCGACCACCCTGAAGTCGCCGCTGAAGGTGACCCGACTAATCACCGTAAACCAACGGACTGAGACCGCTGCGCCTGAGTGTGAACCACGAGGTCGCAAAGACAGAAATTAATTGTATAGTCTGTGGGGTCTGTAACCCCTAGGTATTATGTGCATGCTATTTGCTTAGAAGTTGAAACAGAGAAAATGGTTAATTTAGGTATAGAAAGCTTTATAGTAGTTGCCTTAGTTGTAAGCATAAGAGCCATCCCATATAGCGAGATGTTTGACCCACGAGAAAATGTGTGGATAACTTTAGCTCGGTCACTCAACACGACCAGCTTTTGTGCAAGCCTAGCAACACCCCGCTCCCCATTTACTACGTGCCTTATAGGGGTGCCCTTGACCAGTGTCACCTTTAAGGTATTTTATGAATCCCTCTCAGTATTAAGACAACAGTATAAGGTGACAAGCAAAATCCAATTCATGTGGAATGACATTGCGGAAATGTTTGAAAAGTATGACATTTGGGATGATAAGCTCCCTGTAGGTCCCGAACCACAGGAGATTGATCTAGCGGACTCCCTCAACGCCAGTTATTGCATATATATTGGCACTGAGAGTTGGACCGGGGAGCAAAAGGAGGGACGCATGGTCAGGGAGACGGCCCCTACAATCCTCTCTCCAATAGAAAACCATACTAGTTGGAGGAAAACCTGGTGTCAAAGAATGGCCCGTAGTGAGAGTTCTCCAGCTCCTGGCACTGTACTGCCCAGGCACCTTCCAAAAGGATTCTTTTTAATCTGCGGCAACCGAGCATGGTCAGGAATCCCTTCAAACCCTCAGGGAGGACCATGTACTATAGGCCAACTTAGTCTAGCTGCGCCACTAATGCACCCTAATAGCACTCACCGATATCGATTTACAAGAGACACTTCCTACAGCCTGACTAGCGATTGTTCCGACCAAATTAGCCTCTGGAATAAATGGGAAGTTATCTTTGCATCCCTTTTTACGCCAGGTATTGCCGCAGCACGAGCACATAGAAATTTGAATAGTATAGCATGTTGGGTGGCAAAGCAAGCCAACGCAACAAGCAGAGTCCTGTCCGAACTTGCAGATGATTTATCCACAGTGCAACATGCAGTATTACAGAATAGAGCCGCGATAGATTTCCTTTTGCTAGCCCACGGACATGGCTGTGAGGATTTCGATGGAATGTGTTGTATGGATCTGGAGGATCATTCAAGATCTATCCATAAAGAAATTCAATACTTAATGACACATACTCAAAAGATACAACAAGATTCAGGATTCTTTGGCCTGGGTGCTCTTGGAGACTGGTTGGGTCTGTCCGGATGGCTGAGAAACCTTTTACAGACGGGATTGCTAGTCTTAATCATTGTACTAATAGCATTGCTTTGTGTGAGTTGTGTGTTGTCTTGTATGAAAACCCTTGTGTTACGGATGTTTAACCAAGCTTATGTCATTCAAAATAAAAACGGGGGAATTGTGGGAGAATGGCTAGCTGAGAAGGGTCACGTAGACATGATCCAGCTGGCCGAGCAAAAGCTTGAGAAACATCGGATTCAGCCCCCGTAACTACTGGGCTGGTAAAGACACCTTGTCCTTGACTATAATTGTTGTATGATAACAGAGAGGTTGCAGCTGCTCAGGCATGGGAAAAGAGGATGAAAGTAACTGTAAAGAAGGAACCAAGGGTGGAGTTGATCTTTCTAAGAACTAACCAATCATGAGCTTAACTTTTGTAATATGTATGAGCTAATTATGTTAGAACATAAAAGGCCACTGTGTGAATCAATAAACGAAGCTTGCTGATCACTCATATTGAGTGGCCCTGTCTTCCCTCCGTCGCGACAATGCTGGATGGCGGCACAGCCCTCTGGAGTGTCAGCCAGCCCTCCCAGTTTGGTATCATCAGCAAACTTGCTGAGGATACACTCTGTCCCCTCGTCCAGGTCATTGATGAATATGTTGAACAGGACTGGGCCGAGTATTGACCCCTGGGGGACACCACTGGTTACAGGCCTCCAACTTGACCCTGCTCCATTAATCACAACCCTCTGAGTCCTGTCACACAGCCAGCTCTCAATCCACCTCACTGCCCCCTCATGTAGCCCACACTTCCTCAGTTTCCTAACGAGGATGTTATGGGAGACAGTGTGAAAAGCCTTGATGAAGTCAAGGTAGATGACATCTGCTGCTCTCCCCTCATCCAGCCATCCAGTTATAACATTATAGAAGGCTATCAGATTGGTCAAGCATGATTTACCCTTGGTAAATCCATGTTGACCACTTTTGATAACTTCCTGTTCTTTAAGATGTTGTACGTGTGCAAAATTGTTGACAGATCTTTTTTGGACCAGTTCAAGAGTGTTTCTTACAGTAGGAACATATTCATGACCCCATGACTTATAGTGCCATTCTGGTTTATGCAGAGTATTCACTGCATTGTAAAATTTTATCAAGCTTGACACAGTCTACCACAGCATCCTCATAGGTAAGCTTAGGAAGTGTGGATTAGATGAATGGACAGTGAGGTGGATTGAAAACTGGCTGAAAAACAGAACTCAGAGGGTTGTTACTAGGGGCACAGAAACTAGTTGGAGGTCCGTAACAAGTGGAGTCCCCCAGGGGTCAATACTTGGTCCAGTCCTCTTCAATATATTCATCAATGACCTGGATGAAGGGATGGAATGTACCCTTGTGGGAGAATGGCTAGCTGAGAAGGGTCACGTAGACATGATCCAGCTGGCCGAGTAAAAGCTTGAGAAACATCGGATTCAGCCCCCGTAACTGCTGGGCTGGCAAGGACACCTTGTCCTTGACTATAATTGTTGTATGATAACAGGGAGATTGCAGCTGCTCAGGCATGGGAAAAGAGGATGAAAGTAACTGTAAAGAAGGAACCAAGGGTGGAGTTGATCTTTCTAAGAACTAACCAATCATGAGCTTAACTTTTGTAATATGTATGAGCTAATTATGTTAGGATATAAAAGGCAACTGTGTGAATCAATAAACGAAGCTTGCTGATCACTCATATTGAGTGGCCCTGTCTTCCCTCCGTCGCGACAAATGGCGCCCGAACAGGGACCCTACAGAGGGCTGAACCTGCGAGCCACGGTCAACAGAGTCTCAGTGCTGGTCCTGTAAGTAGCGCAGGAGGCGAAAGGGATTAAAGGAAAAGGTCCCTGCGCCCAGGAGCACCTATAGAGAGTGTCCTGCCGGCTACGCGCCGCCGAAGTCTGAAAGGCTGCAACAGCGCGCTGACGAAGGTATGAATAGACAAGCGGCGTATGATTTGCTCAAATGCTTTTTAGAAAAGCGGAGCATAGAAGGTTTACATTGTAAAAAGAAATTACCAGAGTTATTAGCTTATGGGGTAGCTAGAGGATTCTTTGCCAATCCCGATACAGTTTTTGAGGAAGAGGAGTGGCGGAGATATGGGGATAAATTATTTGATGAAGTAATAAGTGATGAGAAGTTAGCTAAGAAACTGATGAAGCCTTGGCGTGCGGTTACGAACGCTCTGGTGATGCATAAAGCAGAGCAGAGAGCTGCTGCTGCTGCGTCTGAAAGGTTAGGGGGATCAACTGGGACGGGTGCAACTGCCTCGCAACAAAAGCCAGCTACCCTTCCCTCAGGTTGCCCGTTGCCTCCCTCGGTTCGCACTATAGTCGTCCCTCAAGGGGTAGCGGGAGCGTGGGAGTACTCGGTCTTTGTTCCATCTCCTCCCGAGCCACCTGGAGATAGTGAGGACCCATCGGCCCCCCCAATGGAAACAGAAAAGGGAGAGAAGTCAGAAGAAAGTTATGCAGGGAAAAGAATGAGTCATAATCCCTCCACGGAGGGGCAGAGCATTACCACAGAAAGACAGAGGATGTGGCAGCAAATTGCAGAGGAGGCGATGGCCTCCGGAGATAGAGAATTTGCCTCGAGCATTGTACACGAGGCATTCCCGGTAACTTACCAGCCAGATGACCAAGGGTGAATAACTGCCACAATTCAGAACCTAGATTGGAAGTTATTAACTCAGTTGCGATCCACAGTGAGTGACTCAGGGATCAAAGGAGAGCCCACAAGGCAAATGCTAGACTTTATCTGGGGCACCAATATATTACTCCCGGGGGATGTACGTAGTATTATGAAGCTGATTTTGACACAACACCAGCAGCTGTTGTTTAATGCGCATTGGCAGGCTGCTTGTCAGCAATCAGTTGCCACAGTAAGGCAACCGGGAGATCCGTTACACGGAGTCACCCTTGATGAGCTATTGGGGGTGGGACCGTATCTGCGGCCAGAAGCACAGGCACTTATGGGACCGGATAAAGTAAAAGAATCAATGACATTGGCAAGACAGGCTTTTGATCGTCTTAAGGAACCTGGAGGTGTGCCTTCATATATGGGTATTAAGCAAGGAAGAGAGGAACCATTTGGCCTATTTATAGATCGAGTAGCAGACGCCATACAGGCGGCCGGGGTGCCCGATTATCTCAGAGGCACTATACTAAAGCAGTGTGCTATACAAAATAGTAATCCGGCCACACGCAACATCTTGGCTACATTGCCAGGGACATGGACTATCGAGGAAGGACTAGAAAGGATGGCTCAGGTACCGGTAGGGCCACAGGCAATGTTAGTTGAGGCAGTAAAGGAACTAGGGAATAGTTTAAAGGAACACGCGCAGGCTACGCAGAGTCAAGTTCTTGCAGCCCTTGCTCCTTTGCAAGCCTCCGTTCAACGATTAAATGCTAGTGAATCATCTCGCCCACGATGCTACCGTTGCGGCGCTGCTGGACACATCAGACGGAACTGCAACGCCGGCTCAGTATGGTGCAGAAACTGCCGGTCGGACAACCACAATGAGACTGCATGTCGCGCTTCTAAACCGGGAAACGGACGATTCAGCGGGAAAAGCCGCCCCGCGCCGACACAAAAAGCGGCTGCATATCCGGCAGCACTCAATCCCTTCAGCTCAGACCAGCCACAAGCGGAAGCCTCGGCTTGGACCTGGCAACAGCAGTAGATTGTACCCTGTTGGACTCAAAGCCTGTCCGGATTGCTACTAGCACTCAAGGACCAATCTGTATCAATGGACAAGCTGTCGGAGCACTACTTATAGGCCGTTCATCGGCCACCATGCTGGGACTTAATGTGTTGGTGGGACTGATTGATAAAGATTACCACGGTGAGATCCAGATCATGGCCCACACGTTATTCCCACCGCTCTTCATCGCTAAAGGCACCAAGGTGGCGCAATTAATTCCCCTACCACATCTTGCGGGAGCCCTTCCACCGCTGCAAGAGCAGCCACGAGGGCAAGGAGCCTTTGGATCTACAGGACAAATGGCCCTACTAACTGTCGGCTTGCGCCAAAGGCCACAACGCCCGGTTGCTGTGCAATACGTCAACCTAACTATATCACTTGTTGCTCTTCTAGACACTGGCGCTGACATTTCCATAATCAGCACGCATAAGTGGCCGGCTCAATGGCCGACCTACGCGAGCAGCGCCACGGTCGCGGGAGTAGGAGGATTGACCCTTGCTCGCAAATCACCCCTTCTACGATGGACCATAGGGGACAAGGTAGTGAATTGTACTGTTTCTATTGTCCCATTGCCTGAGGGGGTACATGCATTGATAGGGCGTGACATCCTTGCACAAATGGGAATGGTCCTTACTTCGGACCCCCCTTTTTAGGAGCGGCCATTGCTTGGACTTTCCCGATCCCGCTTTGCTGGAGAACAACAGAACCAGTGTGGGTAGAGCAATGGCCACTAAAACGGGAAAGTCTAGAACAGGCGCACACACTCGTCCGAGAACAATTCGAACAAGGGCACCTAAGGCTATCGACAAGCCCTTGGAATACTCCCATTTTTGTTATTAAGAAGAAATCAGGGAAATATCGACTGCTCCATGATTTGAGAGCTGTAAATAAACAAATGTATGACATGGGAGCATTACAGCCTGGTTTGCCCAACCCAGCTATGATACCGGAAGGCTGGCACCTGCTTATTGTGGATCTAAAAGACTGTTTTTTCACTATTGCTTTGCATGAAGATGATAGACAAAGATTTGCTTTTACCCTTCCCGCGATTAATCGGGAGGGGCCGGACCAACGCTTTGAATGGACAGTCCTTCCGCAAGGAATGCAAAATTCGCCCACATTGTGCCAAATCTACATTGATGCCGCCCTGCAGCCACTGCGACAAAACTGGGCCCGTACTCTAATCTATCATTATATGGACGATATTTTGCTGGCTCAACCGACACCCTTTTCTCCACAACAAAAGCAGGAGCTAGCAGAGCAGCTCAAGCAGAGAGGCCTGGTAATAGCACCCGAAAAGGTGCAAGAATCAAGCCCCTGGAAGTATCTCGGGTGGCGCATCACTGATACGACAATTCAGCCTCAAAAATTATCACTGCACCTGGACATTCGGACTCTTCATGATGCTCAGCGACTGCTAGGTGATCTACAATGGCTTCGACCTATTACAGGCATCCCCAATGAACTACTGAATCAACTGCGCCCCCTACTGCGAGGAACGGATCCTGCAACGCCAGTGCAGCTTACTGAGCAACAAAGACAAACGCTGCAACAAATAGCTTCCATGGTAACTACGCGTTCCACGCATCGGCGTGTTGAAGGTCTGCCCATTGACTTGACTGTTTTATGTGGTGAGCAGTACCTTATGGCAGCCTTAACTCAGCAAAAAATAAAAACGGGGGAGAAGCAGGGGTCCACCACTATCGTATTGGAATGGATAGCCCCTCCACTACAACCAAGGCGGACAATACAGGAAAAAATTGCCACGCTGGCAGACTTGGTCAAGAAGGGCCGGTGCCGTATTCTACAGATAGATGGTACCCCTCCAAACACGATATGGGTGCCAATGAAGCAGACTGATTTAGAGTGGTACTTGCAGAATTCTGAAGAATTGCAAGCAGCACTACTCTATGATGGAGCGGCGTTAATAATTAAGCCGCTACCATCGCCCATCCTATCGTGGATGGAGAACATGAGCTGGATAGTTAAGCCAAAGCGATCCAGCCAGCCTATCTCACAGGCTTTCACGGCCTTTACCGATGCAGGCCGACGTTCCAGAACTGCCGCCATAACCTGGAAGGATGAGCAAGGATGGCAGCATCAAATCCTACAGGCACAGCCACAGGACTCTCTACAAACGCTGGAACTTTTTGCAGTGGTCTGGGCATTCATCAGATGGAAAGATAGCCCACTAAATATAGTCACGGACTCTCTCTACGTTGCAGGCATAGTTAATCGCATTGAAGATGCGAGCCTGCGAGACTTGAAGAATCGACGCTTAACAGAATTACTAGTCAGCTTGCAGCTCACAATCACGCAAAGAAATGACCCGTACGCGGTGATTCACATCCGGAGTCACCAGTGGGGAGAAGGCCTCGGAGAGGGCAACGCTCGAGCCGACCGCCTAGTTACGGTCACCACAGAGCCTCCGTTGGCACCGCACTGCCGAGCCCGAGAGGCTCACTCTGTCTTCCACCAAAATGCGAAGGGGCTAGCTCGGACTTACAAACTCTCCATAGAGGAAGCCCGAGCCATTGTCAAAGCTTGCCCCATATGCAGTCATCACAATTCGGGATTAGGACTCGGATGCGGAGTTAACCCTAGGGGATTGAAATCTAATGAGGTTTGGCAAATGGATGTTACCCATGTCTCTGCGCTTGGCCGATTGAAGTACTTGCACGTAACTGTAGACACATACAGCCATATGATATGGGCTACCCCACAGCCGGGGGAAAAAGTTCGTGATGTAAGGCGACATCTAACGAGTTGTTTTGCCGTCCTGGGAGTTCCAGGCACGATCAAAACTGATAATGGCCCAGCGTACAGCAGTGGGTCGTTGAAGCAATTTATGCAGCTATGGAACATCACTCACGTTACTGGCATTCCCCATTCCCCGACTGGGCAGGCCATAGTAGAAAGAGCCAACAGGACAGTAAAGCGTTACCTGGAGAAATTTAAAGACATTGTAGACGTAAGGGAAAGAGTACAAAAGGTTCTCTTTGTGCTCAACCATTTATGTGTGTTTGGAGATAGCAATGATCCGCCAATCGCGAGGCATTATGTGAAGTCAGAAGCCCCCCAGCCACCGCACATGAGAGTGCTATATAAAGATGCTAAAACAGGTCAATGGACAGGTCCCGCAAAAGTGGTTTATGTGGGACGCGGCTATATCTGTGTTTCTACCGATACAGGTACCATCTAGGTTCCCAGCTGTTGGGTAAGGCCTGCCATCGACCACCCTGAAGTCGCCGCTGAAGGTGACCCGACTAATCACCGTAAACCAACGGACTGAGACCGCTGCGCCTGAGTGTGAACCACGAGGTTGCAAAGACAGAAATTAATTGTACAGTCTGTGGGGTCTGTAACCCCTAGGTATTATGTGCATGCTATTTGCTTAGAAGTTGAAACAGAGAAAATGGTTAATTTAGGTATAGAAAGCTTTATAGTAGTTGCCTTAGTTGTAAGCATAAGAGCCATCCCATATAGCGAGATGTTTGACCCACGAGAAAATGTGTGGATAACTTTAGCTCGGTCACTCAACACGACCAGCTTTTGTGCAAGCCTAGCAACACCCCGCTCCCCATTTACTACGTGCCTTACAGGGGTGCTCTTGGAGACTGGTTGGGTCTGTCCGGATGGCTGAGAAACCTTTTACAGACAGGATTGCTAGTCTTAATCATTGTACTAATAGCGTTGCTTTGTGTGAGTTGTATGTTGTCTTGTATGAAAACCCTTGTGTTACGGATGTTTAACCAAGCCTGTGTCATTCAAAATAAAAACGGGGGAATTGTGGGAGAATGGCTAGCTGAGAAGGGTCACGTAGACATGATCCAGCTGGCCGAGCAAAAGCTTGAGAAACATCGGATTCAGCCCCTGTAACTGCTGGGCTGGCAAGGACACCTTGTCCTTGACTATAATTGTTGTATGATAACAGGGAGATTGCAGCTGCTCAGGCATGGGAAAAGAGGATGAAAGTAACTGTAAAGAAGGAACCAAGGGCGGAGTTGATCTTTCTAAGAACTAACCAATCATGAGCTTAACTTTTGTAATATGTATGAGCTAATTATGTTAGGACATAAAAGGCAACTGTGTGAATCAATAAACGAAGCTTGCTGATCACTCATATTGAGTGGCCCTGTCTTCCCTCCGTCGCGACATACCCTCAGCAAGTTTGCTGACGATACAAAACTGGGAGGGTTCGTTGACACACCGGAAGGCTGTGCCGCCATACAGCGAGACCTGGATAGGCTGGAGAGTTGGGCAGAGAGGAACCTGATGTACTTCAATAAAGGCAAGTGTAGGGTGCTGCACCTGGGGAGAAATAACCCCATGCACCAGTACAGGTTGGGGGCTGACCTGCTGGAGAGCACCTCTGAGGAGAAAGACCTGGGAGTCCTGGTGGACAATAGGATGATCATGAGCCAACAATGTGCCCTTGTGGCCAAGAAGGCCAATGGCATCCTGGGGTGCATCAGGAAGAGTGTGACCAGCAGGTCGAGAGAGGTTATCCTCCCCCTCTACTCTGCCCTGGTGAGGCCCCATCTGGAGTACTGTGTCTGATTCTGGGCTCCCCAGTTCAAGAAGGACAGGGAACTGCTGGAGAGGGTACAGCAGAGGGCTACAAAGATGATTAGGGGCCTAGAACATCTCTGTTATGAGGAAAGGCTGAGGGACTTGGGTCTTTTTAGTCTGGAGAAGAGAAGGCTGAGGGGGGATCTGATCAACACCTATAAATACTTAAAGGGAGGGTGTCAAGAGGATGGGGCCAGTCTTTTTTCAGTGATGCCCAGTGACAGGACAAGAGGAAATGGGCACAAACTTGAACGTAAGAAGTTCCACCTAAACATGAGGAGGAACTTCTTTACTTTGAGGGTGGCAGAGCAATGGAATAGGCTGCCCAGGGAGGTGGTGGAGTCTCCTTCTCTGGAGACATTCAAAACCCGCCTGGACACGTTCCTGTGCAACCTGCTCTAGGTGGACCTGCTTTGGCAGGGGGGTTGGACTAGATGATCTCTAGAGGTCCCTTCCAACCCCATATGATTCTGTGATATATTTTTTTCATTTCAGAAGTTTGCAACTGAAATTATTATTTTAATTAGTAAAAATATTAGCAATGCATTGCTATTAAATACTTGGCACAGATTATTATTTGACTGTAACAGTGTATTCTAGTCACTGTAGTGCTACCGTTATTTGCCACAGAGCAAGAGGTGATTACTGAAGTTATATATAGCCACAGAAAGGAATTCAGAGTTCAGCGAACAAGCAAGAATATTCAAGCTTCTTCCATTCCAATTCTGTTCAATATTCAGTACAGAACAATCATTGAAACACCTTACTTTGAATCATCTGGTCTCCTATTTCTTCTGCTAAAGACTAGGCACAGCAGAAGTTGATGGTATTATTTCTCTAGCATGGGGAAAAAATTCTGCCAAAGGAAGATCAATCTTGAGGGAAGCATTTTCCATACATTCAGCCAAAGCCTACAGATCTGGTTTCATATATGGTATCACATGGAAAAAAAAAGTTAGATGCTTGAAAAACAGGTTAATATATTGTTACTCACTCCACTGTAAGAGAAGCACTTGTTTCCATGTAACTGAAAATCTTTATCTAACGTGCCATTAAGTCATTATTGCAGAAGAACCTTACTTGAAATTTGTGCAACATCCATTGGTAACTTTAGTCATGATAGTTTCTGTTACTGATGGGGAAAAGGCTGACCAACCAATGTAGAAAAGCTTACTCAAATGAAAAAATTCAGGTGCTCTAGGATAAACTTTTGAGTATATATGAACACATTCACCAGGTCTATAGCATGGATAGGCTCATCAACAAACACTGTCCTGTGTTGGAGTGGAAGACGGACCCGGAGTAACAATGGAATCTCAATATGAGTATGATCGTTCTCACAGAGTATATAAAGACAGACAAGCAGAGCACGCGCTACCGACAGCTATACGATTGGCTTACAGTCTCTGTTCACGTGCCTAGAGCGCTCACACAATTAGTGCAGACCTCTTGTCCACGCGCAGCAGATGTTTCTCTATCTCCCGGAGGCAGTACCGCTTATCTCTTGTTTATCATGTAGCTACTTCTTCATACTTCTGTTTCTCAAGGAGAGTTCACAGCCTCCTCCAAGCTTTCATCCCTATCAAAGACTGGGTTGCTCATTGCAATCCAGTCGTGCCCCTTTTCACTCAGCCATTCCTCCACAATTCCCCCTTCTTGTTTTTGAGCAATCCAGGCTTGGTTTACTACTTTTAACATAGCTCTCTTAATACAACTAAGCACTAAACATAAGCACAGACCTATGATCACAAGGGTTATTATAATGCGCAAGCCTTCAACAAGCAAGCCTACTAACCATTGTGGCATATTCCCAAACAAGTTAGTCAGCCACCCATCTAAAAACCCATGGTTTTGACGAATTTTGTTTGCATGCTCTTTTAACCACTGCAACTGTTTATGAATTGATTCGCTGTGATTGGACAAATTCATACAGCACATGCCTTCAAAATCCTCGCAACCATGACCTTGAGCTAATAGCAAAAAGTCAATTGCCGCTCTACTCTGCAAAATTGCATGGCGTAAGCTATTTTGATCTCCTAACAGAGTTTCTATTACCTCAGTGGTGACTTTAGCTTGTTTTTCAGCCCAACAAGCTAACCGTCCTAGCTCCTTCAAAGCTCTGCCTGCTGCTGCCCCAGGCACAAACAAGGATAAAAACACTCTCTCAGTGGGACTGAGTAAGGTAACGTCATCATTGCAATTTGGTGGGAGACCCGTGACCGCCCGTTTTGTACGTGCGGCGTTTTCTCCCTCGGTCACATTTTTCCACCAGTTTTGATTTGGGGCCAACAACGTTAATTTGCCAAGATAACATGGAGCACCTATCACATTTTTCGGAATTCCCTGCCATGCCCTGTCACCACATATCAAAAACACGTCTGGCGGCAAGGCTTTTGGGGTGCCATTGTTCCAAATTTGCTGTCCCCCCCTCGTTTCAACCCCAAGAGCTCCTAGTCCTTGTTTTGATGTGTCATTTGTGCCACAAAATGCGCCTGCATTGTTATAGTCATAATAGGTTGCTTTTGGAGTGACGTTTGTCTATCCTGACCAATTAAATGATCAATAATAATTTACGCCAGTAAAGGCAGGTCCTCCAAAAAATATGCAGGTTTGAGTCCAGTTCTGGGAGACATTTCCAATTCTCATTGATCCTAACAGTTCTAATTCTTGAGGGTCCCAAGGCAGCGTAACATTCAAGCTAATAAGAAGCGTGGCACTACAATTACTAATGCTCTGGGAATTAGTGCAGTTCTGCTCACTATACTTGCTAAAGTCTTCTACCTTAAAACCAGGTACTCCTATCAAACATGTCCAAAAAGGCTCTGTAGCAGAGGCAAGCGATAGACAAAAGGCTTGTTGTCCTTTCTTGTTCGCCCAGGTGACCCACATGTTTTCCCTAGGTTCAATCTTGTGGAGGGTCATTACCGCCGGGATCAATATCCCCAGGGTCAGGATCTTGAACATCTTGGTTGTCAGGCGGATCATGTCGAATCAGAGCAGGTTTTACAGCTCGACTGGGCACCCACACTGGACCGCGATCACAGCGGAAACAATTCCCACGGAAGGGCTGTCCAGGCGGCCGTACTTGCTTCTGCTGGACAACTGCAGCAAAGGGCTGCATGACTTCTCGGACAGCTCCTTGAACTGCTGCAGCAACTGTGGTGCTTTGTTTTTGAGCTTCAGTCCTTTCTACTCTTAACAACATCTCTACAATGCCTACTCCTTTTGGTAAACTGGCTAGAATTTGCTTGGTGGTCTTATTGGCATTGTCAAAAGCCAATACTTTGAACATCTGTTGTTTGCCGCTGTCATCTAAATCAGGGTCATTCATGATTGCTTCCCACAGTCGGTCAACAAAGTTACTATATTTTTCTGTAGTTCCTTGCATCATGGTACCAAATGACGGAATAGTAGATCCTGGGAGGCCGAGAAACGCCTCCAGGGCAAGTTGCGCTGATCGCTGTAAGAGGTTTGCTGGAAACGTCAACTGTACTTGCAAGTCACTAAATTTTCCGTGCCCTGCGAACATCTCTGCCGTGACTCCACGGAGGGGGTCTCCCTCCCCTTGTCTTCGAGCTGCTGCATTCATAGCTCATTGTTGCCAGGAGGATTCCCACAACAAATATTGTGTTGGAGTAAGCAACAGTCTCATCAGGTTACGACAACCATATGGACACATCAGATCAGCAGAAAAAATCCAGCTGACAATTTGTCGGGTAGCCTCAGATTTTACTCTATAAGTTGAGATGGTGGTGTGAGCTTGTTGTAAAATTTTCCAATCATGTGGTTCCCATTTCCCAGTATTGTTTACATGTATGACGGGACACGCGAGAGGTGGAGTTCCGCCCAGACTAGCGGCTGCTCCCCACTGTCCTTCTAATATAGCATCTCTAATAATGCCACTGTCCCGGTTTGAAGTAAAACCGAACCAATTTTCTGTTCTGTAACTTTACATCCTAGCTAGGCCTCCTCTAACTCTCTGAAATTAACGGCATATTGTGGAGAAAACTGCTCGTTCTCAGAGTGATAAGACCAATGTTTGTGCTCCATGCCAAGGAACGGTATGCAGGGAGGCCCTTGCTTATACTTATTGCTATAACAACCAAGGTCAGCCAATTTTGTTATTTGCCCCCTTAGAGGGTCGGAAACGGAAAAAACGTAGAGGGGTCACATCGGTGGGGAGGAGCGGACAGGACAGGTGACCCAAACCTGACCAACTAGGGTATTCCATCCCATCTGCCCCATGCTCAGTATAAAGGCTGAGGGATCAAAGGGTCAACCCCCTTCCTGCGATGGCCGACGTCCAGAGAGGACTCTGTCTGTTCATCTGCCTTTGATCCCGATCCGTGTGTTCCTGACTCCAGAGCTGGAATCCAGTTCCCATTCGTCACTGAGTCCAGTCTGGGACTTCCCCAGTGCCTGCCGGTGATGTGACTGACATCCTGGGAACTTGATACGGTTTTGTATATATTGTATCTATTTCATTATTTTTCTTCTTTATTTTTATTTTAATATTAATTCTTCATTAAAGTAGTTTAGTTCATTCTAAACTTCTGAATCTCCTTATCTCTTTCTCCTCCTCTCTCCTCTTTTTGTGGGGGGGAAGGGGGGGGAAGGGCCATCTGCCGGTTCGGTTTTGGTAAATTCAGCCAAAACCACGACAGATTTATTGGCGCCCAACGTGGGGCACGACGACTGTGGTTTGATAAGATTGCCTGAATAGTTTGAATTCCAGTTTGCTCAGGGAGAACCGATAGCTTTCACCATGTTGTACCTACAGAATATTGTATATGGTATTTTTAGAGAGCTTTGTATGAAGTTCATTGACACAGTGGTGTTAAACTGGCCGAATATATTGAAAGGTTTATTTGTTTTTTGTGTTTGGATGCGGTGGGTCAAGCGTGCTGTATTCGTGTGGATGTGCCTCCAGATGTATAATGTGGTCAGTTGGATTGCTATGGTACCTGCATATCTTGGGCATCATGTGATGGATTCTGTTGCTAATCACACTTTCGATTTTCGCTGGGGAAAGTTTACCTTGCCTCTTAGTGATTATCCCAAAGTGATACCAACGGAATTAGGGGATGAAAAACCTGTGGGCTCTTTGGAGAATGATTGTGATTATTGTTACGGTCACTTAATTGTAATAGTGGTGTCGATTTCACTGAATGTAATGCAGGCAGTACTTGCTATGAAATGTCAGTGCAGAAGTGAGCGTTGTGTGACATGCACTATTGCTACTCAGACACAAACAGAACCAGCCCCGGCCCCGGCCCAAGCCAAGCCAGCGGCACCGGCCAAGGCCACGCCGACACCGGTGCCAACGGCATCGGCTGCTCCCCCACAGCCACCGGCACAAGCCAAGGCTCCGGCCCCGGCGAAAGCCACGCCCCAGCCCGTCCCGGCCCCGGTCACTCCGCAGCCGGCGGTAAAAGTGGCTCCGCCGCCCGCACCCCCCGCATCTTCATCGCCAGCCCCTCCTCCGCCCGCAGCTGCACCGGCCGCTCCGGCCCCGACAGTCAGCGCTGCCACTGCTCCAGCTCCCAACCCGAGCACTGCCGCTCCCCCAGCGCCAGCAGAACCGGCACAAGTTGCTCCGGTGACCAGGAAGCAGAAAAAGAGGTCGGCTCGGTCCCCTGCTCCTTACGACAAGGACATGCCCAAGCTAGAGAGCTCGGGAGAGGGTTCCTCTGATGAAGATGCAGGACAGGGTCCGTCTGGTGTAGATAAAGGAAAGCACCCTCTTACAACACAGTCAACAGCCCCTTCTCAGGTAGATAGGGGAGAGGGTCCTTCTCAACCAGCCTCGATACAGGATGATGCCTCAGATGTAGATGTAATTATTAACTCTTTGTCCTTAAAGGATTTGCGAAATCTGAGGAAGGATTTTACTCGTCATGATGGGGAGCCACTTCTCTCTTGGTTGCTCCGATGCTGGGACAGTGGAGCTAATTCCATAGACTTAGATGGTAGAGAAGCCAGCCAGCTGGGAAATCTGGCCAAAGAGGGAGGTATTGATAAAGCGATTGGGAATAAGGCAGAGGTTCTCAGTCTCTGGAGGCGACTGTTATCAGCTGTAAAGAGCAGATATCCCTTTAAGGATGATATCCAAAGCCGTCCAAGGCAATGGACCAGCATGGAGAAAGGTATTAAATACCTGAGAGAACTGGCTATTCGAGAAGTGATTTATGGTGATTGGCAAGTGACTATAAATCCTGATGAAATGCCATGTCAACGACCTTTGTTGAAAAAGTTTGTGCAGAGTGCACCATCAGTGTATTCCCACACTTTGTCAACAATGGTCTGGGGAGCATCTGATACTGATACACCAACTGTAAATGAGGTCGCTGATAGGGTGCGACAGTATGAAGATAGTCTCTCTCGTCCCATCGGTGTTGCAGCAATAGAAAACCTGACTAAGAAAGTGGCTGAACAAACTGAGAAAGTGGCTGAACAAACTGAGAAGATGGCTGAACAGAATAAGACACAGAATGAGACAATAGAGAAAATGACCAAGGCAATAGTTGAGCAAAACGACACAATTTTTCACAAACTGCTTGAAAAACTTGCTGAGATTGGGAGAGAATCTTACTCTTCTCCAGCTCAGGCTCAAGTTGCAGCTCAGGCTCAAGCTCCTGCTCAGATCCAAGTTGCAGCTCAGACTGAGGTGCCTGCTCAGACCCAAGCTGCAGTTAAGACCAGAGTTGCAGCCATTAAGAAAAAACGCCCTCCTATGAGACCAACCAAAGGGAAACAGGACTCGTTCCGAGGTTTCCTGTGGCTTTGCCTCTGCAATAATGGAGAGGACATGAGGAGATGGGATAAAAAACCTACTTCAGCCCTGCAGGCACGAGTGCTTGAGTTGCAAGGTAAAGCAAACAGAAGAAAGGATGGTTACATGAATATGGCTGCTCCAGTTCAGAATATGCACTGCCCCTGTCCAGACAGGAACTCACCTTGCAATTGGAGATGCTGTCCTCAGCATTAGGGTTGCCCTGCCTCCAGCCAGGAGGAGGAGAGGGATAACCGAGTTTATTGGACTGTGTGGATTCGATGGCCTGGCACATTAGAGCCACGAAAGTATAGAGCCCTGGTGGACACTGGTGCACAGTGTACCCTAATGCCATCGAATCATAAAGGGACAGAATCAGTCACTATTGCAGGAGTGACAGGAGGATCTCAAGAACTGACTGTACTGGAGGCCGAAGTGAGCCTGAATAAGAATAAATGGGAAAAGCATCCTATTGTGACTGGCCCAGATGCTCCGTGCATCCTTGGCATAGACTACCTCAAGAGAGGGTATTTCAAAGACCCAAAAGGGTATCGGTGGGCTTTTGGTATAGCAGCTGTAGAGACTGAGGGTGTTACACAGCTGTCTACCTTACCTGGCCTTTCAGATGACCCTTCTGTGGTAGGATTGCTGAAGGTTGAAGAACAGCAGGTACCACTTGCTACTTCCACGGTGCATCGACGACAGTATCGCACTAACCGAGATTCTTTGATTCCCATTCAGAACCTGATTCGTCGGCTGGAGACTCAAGGAGTGATCAGTAAGACTCGCTCACCCTTTAACAGCCCGATATGGCCAGTGCGCAAGTCTGATGGTGACTGGCGTCTAACAGTAGACTATCGTGGCCTGAATGAAGTCACACCCCCGCTGAGTGCTGCTGTGCCAGACATGCTAGAACTGCAATATGAACTAGAGTCGAAGGCAGCCAAGTGGTATGCTACAATTGACATTGCTAATGCCTTTTTCTCTATTCCTTTAGCAGCAGAGTGCAGGCCACAGTTTGCTTTCACCTGGAGGGGTGTCCAGTACACCTGGAATCGACTGCCCCAGGGGTGGAAACACAGCCCTACTATTTGCCATGGACTGATCCAGACTGCACTGGAGAAGGGTGGAGCTCCAGAACACCTGCAATACATTGATGACATCATTGTGTGGGGTAATACAGCAAAAGAAGTTTTCAAGAAAGGTAAGAAAGTAATTGAGATTCTTCTGAAAGCAGGTTTTGCTGTGAAAAGAGGTAAGGTCAAGGGACCTGCACGAAACATCCAATTCTTGGGAATTAAATGGCAAGATGGTCGTCGCCAGATCCCAATGGAGGTGATTAACAAAATAACAGCTATGTCCCCACCTACTAACAAAAAGGAAACACAAGCCTTCTTAGGCGTTGTGGGATTCTGGAGAATGCATATTCCAGGTTATAGTCAGATTGTGAAACCTCTCTATGAAGTGACTCGAAAGAAAAATGAGTTTGTGTGGGGTCCTGAGCAACGACAAGCCTTTGAACAAATTAAACAGGAGATTGTGCGTGCAGTAGCACTTGGACCAGTCCGAAGAGGACAGGACATTAAAAATGTGCTGTATACTGCAGCTGGAGATAATGGCCCTACCTGGAGCCTATGGCAGAAAGGACCAGGGGAGACTCGAGGTCGACCCCTGGGATTTTGGAGTCGAGGCTATAAAGGCTCCGAGGCCAACTATACTCCGACTGAGAAAGAAATCTTGGCAGCATATGAAGGAGTTAGAGCTGCTTCAGAAGTAATTGGTACTGAAGTACAGCTCCTCCTGGCGCCCCGATTGCCAGTGTTAGGTTGGATGTTCAAAGGTAAAGTTCCTTCTACTCATCATGCCACCGATGCTACCTGGAGTAAGTGGATTGCCTTAATCACACAGCGAGCTCGAATAGGAAATCCAAATCGTCCAGGAATTGTAGAAGTGATCACAAACTGGCCTGAAGGCGGAGATTTCACAATGCCACCAGAGGAGGTGGTAACACGTGCTGAGGAAGCCCCGCCATATAATGAACTCTCAGATAATGAGAAACGGTATGTTTTGTTCACTGATGGATCTTGTCGTATTGTAGGAAAGCATCGAAGATGGAAAGCTGCTGTATGGAGTCCTACATGACGAGTTGCAGAAGCTACTGAAGGAGAAGGTGAATCAAGTCAATTTGCAGAGGTAAAAGCTATCCAGCTGGCCCTAGACATTGCTGAACGAGAAAAGTGGCCAATACTCTATCTTTATACTGACTCATGGATGGTGGCAAATGCTCTGTGGGGATGGTTAAAACAATGGAAGCAGAGCAACTGGCAGCGCAAGGGTAAACCCGTTTGGGCTGCTGAATTATGGCAAGATATTGCTGACTGGCTAGAGAAACTAGTCGTGAAAGTACGCCATGTAGATGCCCACGTACCTATGAGTCGAGCCACTGAGGAACATCGAAACAATCAGCAAGTGGACCGAGCAGCTAAGATTTTCCAGACAGATTTAGACTGGGAACATAAAGGTGAATTGTTCTTAGCTCGATGGGCCCATGACACTTCAGGTCATCAAGGAAGAGATGCAACGTACAAATGGGCTCGTGACCGAGGGGTGGATTTAACCATGGACGCTATTGCGCAGGTTATCCACGACTGTGAAACATGCGCTGAAATCAAGCAAGCTAAAAGGTTAAAACCTTTGTGGCATGGAGGTCGGTGGTTGAAATACAAGTATGGGGAGGCTTGGCAAATCGACTATATCACACTCCCTCAAACCCGCCAGGGTAAGCGTTACGTGCTTACAATGGTGGAAGGAAGCACCGGATGGTTGGAAACCTATGCCGTGCCCCATGCCACTGCCCGGAATACCATCCTGGGCCTGGAAAAGCAAGTCTTGTGGCGACATGGTACTCCAGAAAGAATTGAGTCTGACAATGGAACTCATTTCAAAAACAATCTTATAAGTAGCTGGGCAAAAGAACATGGTATTGAGTGGATATATCATATTCCCTATCATGCACCAGCTTCTGGAAAAATTGAACGATACAATGGATTGTTAAAAACTACCCTAAAAGCGATGGGTGGTGGATCCTTTAAAAATTGGGACAAGCATTTAGCTCAAGCTACTTGGTTAGTTAATACCAGGGGATCCATCAATCGAGGTGGTCCTGCTCAATCAGACCTTTTACATATTGTAGAAGGGGATAAAGTCCCTGTGGTGCATGAAAGGAATATACTAGGGAAAACTGTATGGGTTTTTCCTGCCTCGGGCAAAGGCAAACCCATTCGTGGGACTGTTTTTGCTCAAGGACCTGGATGTACTTGGTGGGTGATGCTGAAGAATGGAGAAGTTCAATGTGTACCTCAAGGGAATTTGACCCTGGGTGAGAATACTTAATTCCGAGTATGATGTTAGTTGTTTATAATACTAACAGTGTTCTATAAGTGTTTCTCAGGATGAAACCTAGCCGGATTGATCAAGTGGCGTCTAGTAAAACTTCTCCGAGATGGACATGTTACCCATGGGCACGAACCACAATGAATTTCACACTGTCTTTCCTACCCTGAGAACCGGATCTGCTGTGAAATGGACTTAAGCTTTTGTATATAGAGATAAATTATAACTGAGTGATTTACATATATCTATCTATATATGTATGTATGTATAGATTTTAGAGATGATGATAGTTGTAATCTAAGCATGATGCAAATGGTATGGAATAAGGGGTGGAATGTCCCGGTTTGAAGTAAAACCGAACCAATTTTCTGTTCTGTAACTTTACATCCTAGCTAGGCCTCCTCTAACTCTCTGAAATTAACGGCATATTGTGGAGAAAACTGCTCGTTCTCAGAGTGATAAGACCAATGTTTGTGCTCCATGCCAAGGAACGGTATGCAGGGAGGCCCTTGCTTATACTTATTGCTATAACAACCAAGGTCAGCCAATTTTGTTATTTGCCCCCTTAGAGGGTCGGAAACGGAAAAAACGTAGAGGGGTCACATCGGTGGGGAGGAGCGGACAGGACAGGTGACCCAAACCTGACCAACTAGGGTATTCCATCCCATCTGCCCCATGCTCAGTATAAAGGCTGAGGGATCAAAGGGTCAACCCCCTTCCTGCGATGGCCGACGTCCAGAGAGGACTCTGTCTGTTCATCTGCCTTTGATCCCGATCCGTGTGTTCCTGACTCCAGAGCTGGAATCCAGTTCCCATTCGTCACTGAGTCCAGTCTGGGACTTCCCCAGTGCCTGCCGGTGATGTGACTGACATCCTGGGAACTTGATACGGTTTTGTATATATTGTATCTATTTCATTATTTTTCTTCTTTATTTTTATTTTAATATTAATTCTTCATTAAAGTAGTTTAGTTCATTCTAAACTTCTGAATCTCCTTATCTCTTTCTCCTCCTCTCTCCTCTTTTTGTGGGGGGGAAGGGGGGGGAAGGGCCATCTGCCGGTTCGGTTTTGGTAAATTCAGCCAAAACCACGACAGCCACTCCAGCGTGGAGTTCTCGGAGGTGTTGAGGGATTCACTAGCCATGAAGGCGTGTTATCATCCTTCCTTGCCACATGTAAATCTAACTCCTTGAGGCGCCTTAAAACTGTCTGTAACATTTTGTCTGTGGACAGTTTACGACTCTTGTCGGCAGGTGGAGTTGGCGGACCAGACGAATCACTGGAGGAGGGTAGCGGTGGATAGAAGAGAGGCGGAGTTGCTGGAGGCGGTGCTGTGGGCAGAGGCCGACACGCTGCTCCTCCCAAATCGATGAGATCAGTAGACGTTTCAGGCCCCTCCTCTGCTGGAGTTTTCTGAGGAGGCGCTTCCGCATTTGCATTACTTTTCTGTTTTGGCTTCGCATCACTCACTTCCGCTTTTTCCGAGTTTTGCAAGGGTTTCAGCGGTAAGTCTTTTCCTTCCTCAGGAGGGTCAGGGGCCTCATTAGCTCGAATTTCAGCAACAGTTTTACACACAGTCCCGGTCATTCCCTTTACCGCGGGCAGCCCAAAGAACCGCGCAATAGGTCCAGGCTTACTTTCAGGTTTTAAGGCGGCCGCTCCTGGACCTAACATTTGACCTAACATTTTTTTTTTTTTTTTTTTTTTGAGAACTTGCTTCTGCCTTCTCCTCCTTTTTCGTCCCCCTCGATTGTTTTTTGCCACATTGTCCCTCCAAAGTCCCGCCATTCTGAGACAGAAAACAGCATAGGTGTGTCAGAAAAATGACCCCATCGCTGTCCTAATTTAATTAACTTGATCAACAGTTTCGCCAGTACTTCATTCCCTCTCTTAGAGAGGATTCCAGCAAGTAGCGTGGCCGCAGCTTCTACTTGCATCGCTGCGCCTGGGAGGCGAGAGGCCACCTCGCACCGTTGTCTGCTCCCGCCTTTGCGCCTGAGCAGCACTCCTCCCAGCCGTGGCTGCTTACCGCAGTCTCGGAGAACTCAGTCGCGCTGAACCATCCTCTGCTATCAGATGTTGGAGTGGGAGACGGACCCGGAGTAACGATGGAATCTCAATATGAGTATGATCGTTCTCACTTTATTCAAGTTCTCACAGAGTATATAAAGACAGAGCACACGCTAGCGGCAGCTATATGATTGGCTTATAGTCTCTGTTCATGCGCCTAGAGCGCTCACACAATTAGTGCAGACCTCTTGTCCACGCGCAGCAGATGTTTCTCCCGGAGGCAGTACCGCTTATCTTTTGTTTACCATGTAGCTACTTCTTCATACTTCTGTTTTTCAAGGAGAGTTCACAGCCTCCTCCGGGCTTTCATCCCTATCAAAGACTGGGTTGCTCATTGCAATCAAGTCGTGCCCCTTTTCACTCAGCCATTCCTCCACAGTCCTGTAAGTGTCTAACAAGCTATAAGCTGATACTTATGTGGAAAAAATGGGAGAATGTATTTTCAAACACAGTAAATACTAGACTTCAGGCTATTTTCAATCTCTCAGTACTAATTCAATTCACATCTTTTCTCTGAAAAGTATATATACTTGATGTGTGAGCCGATGCAGGCAGAACACAGGAACAACCACAAAACCATGGATTAAAGGCAAAGAACAAATTTAATGTCAATACCTCGTGGATCGGGGAACCTCTGAAGCAGCACCTGGGCAGAGGCAGGCAAGCAGGGGATGCAGGCACCACAGAGCGAGAGTCCTTATTAGCAAGAGAGTCCTTGTTAGCAAGGGAGTGGGAGAGCGAGAGACCTCCCACTTGCTGTTTGGGCCTGTATTTCAAGGATTCAGGCAAGCAGAGTTTTCCGCTGTGCTTTGATCTTCTTCAACAGCAGGGCAGGAATCTCAGGCATGTTTGATAAGGTGCCCCTGAGTCCATCCCAGCCCTATGTTATCTAAGTGCAGATGTTCTACTTCTTGAGCACACAAAACTAAGCAACAATTAGTGTGATAGATGTGTTTTCCAGCACCCCACATGCGAGTCACTTGAGCGTGTTTACAGTCTTCCTTGCCAATCTTCCATTACTTTCCCACACTTGACATATGCACTGACCATTACATGACATGAAATGGTCAGAACAGTGTTTCTGCAATGAGGGAGTGGGACATTAGGTAGAAGATAGAGCCCTTTAACACTGACGTGTTCAATATTCACAGGATGTGATTGTTACTACTATCATCATAGAATCATAGAATGGTTCAGGTTGGAAGGGACCTTAAAGATCATCGAGTTCCAACCCCCCTGCCATGGGCAGGGACACCTCCCACTAGACCGGGTTGCTCAAAGCCCCATCCAGCCTGGCCTTCCAGGGATGGGGTATCCACAACTTCTCTGGGCAACCTGTTCCAGTGCCTCACCACCCTCACAGGAAAGAATTTCTTCCTAATATATAATCTAAATCTCCCCTCTTCCAATTTAAAACCATTACCCCTCGTCCTATTGCTACAATCCCTCATAAAGAGTCCCTCCCCATCTCTCCTGTAGGCCCCCTTCAGGTACTGGAAGGCTGCTATAAGATCTCCCTGGAGCCTTCTCTTCTCCAGGCTGAACAACCCCAACTCTCTCAGCCTGTCCTCATAGGAGAGGTGCTCCAGCCCTTTGATCATCTTCGTGGCCCTCCGCTGGACCCGTTCCAACAGGTCCATGTCCTTCCTGTGCTGAGAGGTACCATCATGTTATGGTTTGAGAAACCCACAGCAATGTATTGTGATTTAGACAATTATTCTATCACCCAATGACCTCTCCCCACCCAGGAAGGGGAACCGGGGAAAAACAAAGAAACAAAAAGGTTGAAATTTAAGCAGATTTAATCAGATAAGACTAAATAATCAGCATTAATAATACTAGAGAAACAATATTGATCCCGACACCAATATAAAATATATGAGGATTATACTCACCCAATTATATCAGTAGGAAGCTGTGCACTCCCAGCAGAGGACAGCAAATATCAGACACTGCGAGTGCTACAGCTTCAGGAAGAAGGGAAGGCTTCAGGGGTCCAGCACCAGGGCAAGAAGTTCTCTGGACCGCCACCATCAAGGGAGAGAGAGCACTACACAGCAGACTTTCTAATTTATATTGAATGTGCTGTTCATGATATGAAAGAATCCTGTTGGCCAGCTTGGGTCAAGTGCCCAGGCCTCACTCTTCCTCATTCCTGTACCTGGCAAGGCTCAAAAACACTGAGCACTTGAATCCCATATAGCATTGCTGGCTATAAAGTAAATTTTTTCATGAATTCAGACACTAGAGTCTTCTAAAAGTGCAGTTTTCCCAAGCATTAGAAGAGAAATTAATCCTGTGTTGCTCAAACCAGGACACAGCATTATCACAAGAAAAGAATGCCGGTAGCTTTCAAAATATGTGGAACCGTACTGTCAGTCAATTAATAAATTGTGGTGTGTGCATTTCCCATATTCATTATCTTTAGCCTTTTTTTTGTGTCTAAAATTAGGATTTCAATTGTGCATGAAATGCTGGTATTTTGAAAAATGTTTCTATATTTCAGTTGGAACAAAAACCATGTATTTGAATCTTAAAATGGGTGATCTGCCAATCATCTTTATTTAATATTTCAGTTCACGTGATGGGAAAGGAATGGTCCTGGACCACACAATTACGAAGGCCCCACTGCACAAGGCAGTAGCCATAATGTGACAGTCCTTTGAATGTAAAGCCCCAAAAGACACAGCTTGGTGCCTTCTATCTGGCTCTTTGCCTCTAGGCACTTGGCACATCTGTCTGAGGCATGTGGAGCCACAGAGCTGAAGAAAGACTGCGGGACTGTATTGTACAAGGCACAGGTCTACCTAGAGGCCAGAGCTGCATTCATGAGAGGAGACAGATCTTGTGTTCAAATGGTAAA